>NW_017728904.1:1981956-2002955 GCF_001723895.1 Crocodylus porosus
GAGCCCTTGGTAGTTTTCCCTTCAATTTCCAACCCCCCTTCCCTCTCCCATTAAGGAGACAAGGAGGGCTGGCAGCCGTGCTTATTCAGAGGACAACACTATTGATGGGAGCTAACAGCTATTGATAATGCATTTTTAATAATATTTCTAACAGTCAGGAGGCTCCTGGTCCTGGGTATGACCTGAAGCTGCGCCCTGCCAGGAGCAGGTGGCCTGGTGGGGCTCTCAGTGGCGCGGGAGCCCCCAGGAAATGCCAGGCCAGTGATCACCGCGGTGAAAGGCAGGTCGGGGCGCCTTAACCCCTAGCCCCCACCTACAGTTGGGTTACCCCTTGTTTGGAGGGTCTGGAAGGTGAACCCCAGGAAGAAGAGTGTGAGGCCATAGACTCACAAACCTGACTGACATTTCCCCCTACTGGTCAATGCTGGGGCCAGGACTGGAAGGGTCGAAGGCCCGGGGGCCCACTGCAAGGAACGCCCAAGAGCTGGGGGCCTGGGACTCTAACTGGCCTGGAGGTGGGTCAGGGCTAGTAGCCCAAGGCCGGGGGGGGACCACACCCATGAGGGGGAAGCATCTCAGGGAGCCACGTTTGCTGAGGATTAAGGTGGAATAGGCTGCCTGAAGAGAGGCATACAGGCGGGGTTCAATTAGTAGGATTCTGGGGCCCAGTGTGGGGCCGGTGATGATGAGAACATCGAGATGCCATCAGCAAGGCTCAGGCTGCAGTGTAGGGGAGGAATGGAGCTGCAGATAGCACCCCCTAGCATCGGGGCAGGAA
Organism: Crocodylus porosus; assembly: GCF_001723895.1. Lineage (NCBI taxonomy): Eukaryota > Metazoa > Chordata > Crocodylia > Crocodylidae > Crocodylus > Crocodylus porosus. Next base: position 1,982,735 of record NW_017728904.1, read on the forward strand.
ATGGCCAGCCTCCTGCTTAGTTGCATCTATTGATTAATTAACAAGGCGTGGCAGGTGAGAAGGCAGGCAGTTAGTCCAGAAAAAGGTGGGCGGGCCACAGTTAGATTAGCCCTGAGAAGCCCCGTAACAAGGAGCCAGCACAAAAATACTTCTTGGGCATCGCATCCACGAGGAAGAGGACTCCGGAAATCCGGCTAAGAGACACCGCTTTTCTCTTGAGGTCAGAAAGAAGGGGATATGGGAGGGGTTTTTGTCACGGAGCAGGATGGGCCCATCACTGGCAGGGGAGAATTTCTTTCCACAAACACCTTGATACAGACTGCGGGAACTCTTGCACCCAGACAGGTTGGCATGAAAAGTGGAGGTTTATCACTGGATCGATGCCTGTCACATAGACCGCTCCATGAGTTTAACTAAAGCTGGCAGCCCTTTAGCCCCTGGTAACCAGTGAAGACCAAGCTGTATGCTGGACACTTCAGTGCAAATCCCTCTTTTCAGTGCAGAAGCTGTTGTCTGTTACGTTGGTTGTGGGACTTCCTTCTATCTCCTACCAGGGAGTCCCTTTGAGAATTCAAATTTTTAAGCATAGCTTCAGTGTGCGGATGCTTATTTGGGGTCGTGGGGGGTGTTTCAAAAGGAATCGGGACATCCAGACCTTCTGAAGGACACCTGGATTTGAATCCTCTCTGTTCAGTAAATGGCCCCTGGATCTTTCTCCCTTTCACTATTGTAGCACACTAGAAAGGCTGGATGTTGTTCTTTTGCTTCTCCTTTGCCAAGCGATCGGGCATCTTTGGCAGCTTTCTGAGTTCCAGAGTCTCCCAGGTGACACAGTGCTTCACTTTCCACACAAGCAAGGAGGCCAAGCCTGGCTTCAGCTGAGCCCTATCACATAATTACCTGAGTTGGAAAGTCAATTGCACTCAAGACGTACGGAAGAAGGTATGAAATCCTCTTAAGTGACAAGAGGCCACCTTTCCATTTTACATTTCCCCAGTGAAGATTTTTATTAAAAATAGCCATCAGTTGCCCTCTTGAGACTCCTCAAGATTTTGATACAGAATCTTAGTTTAAAGGATGACTCTGGCCCTGCTGTTGGATCTAGCTGATATTAAAGGGACTCCACGTATTGCTTCTTCACCACTGTCCTCTGTAAGGACAGGAAGAAAACCCGGAGAAGTCAATGAATAGATTGTGTTGGGTCAGCCAGCTTTGCTTCAGTGTTTTGTCTGTTATTTAATGGTTTGCCTTGGCTCGGGGCGCAGAACACTTGGAGGACTGTCTGATTGTTTGTTTCCTTTTTTTAGACTCTGGGAAAATGAGAACTTGCTTCCACGGATGGCCAGGCAGGTCAAGGAACCTCTTCCCAAGTATCCTGGCTTCCTTTTCAGGTAAGAGCTGGGTGCTGCTCTGGCTCCGTAGCTTTTATTTTTTTCCTGCCTGTGGGGACTCCATGTCTCCAGGGCTAAGGAGAATTGATACTGTTGTGAGCCCTGCTTTAGAAATAACTCCCCCTCCAAGCACTTGTGATTAAAGGTGCAAGGCACAGTCCCTTGTTTGTGGGCATCAGCTGGGTTTCTGCTTCTACCAGGGGCTGTTCTACTGCTCAGGGCTTAGCCCTTGTCTGTGAAAAATGGGTCCTGGAAAGGAAGGTGAGCAGTGGTTGCTCTGCGTTAAGGAGACCTTGAGCTGGGGAAGATGCTATGTTTGGTTTGGCCAAAGGGAAAAGTCCCCATGTCAGTTCAGTTCTGAAGTTTTGTGGCAGAGCTCTACTGGGAGCGGTCCCAGGGGTGGGGGGTCTGCCTCCTCTCTGCCACTTGCCAAATCTTCCCAGTTCCCTTGGACTCACTTGCCCCTTTCTCCGCTTTGAGTGAAACACATGCAAGTCCAACAAGTAACCCGCTGCTTGACCTGTGTCTGATAGCATCCAGCACTGTCTATGAGCTCCAGAGAAGCACAGCGGGCACAAATCAGCTCCTCCACACTCATCCTACATGTGCTGGAGCAGCAGCAGAAGAAACCAGCGCCAGTAAGTTCTTGTCCTTCCCTCTCCTCTATCTGGAAGGGCTTGTGTGTGATCCTTGCATCTGCCCTCCAACTTGGCCTGTTTCCCACCCCCAGCCACAATGCTTGCCACTTAGCAGTCCCACGGCTTGCAGCAAATGAGCCCTTTGAGATGTCCTTGTCCTGCAGTTGGGGCAGCTGCTGCCTGAGCACCCAGCTTCCCAGCCACCACTGGGATGCGATCCCTCTCCTGTACTGGAGATGCAAGGCTGGGGCTCCCCTGTGGTGCTGGGGCCCTGTGCCATGCTTGGCTGCAGCCAAGGGAAACCTAGAAGGTCACCTGGGCATGGGCAGGATCTGCAAGATCGAAGGGTTTTCCTGAGAGAAAAGCTCAGGCTCTGGAGTGGGAAGGGACTTCTTGCTTGGTCACCAAGTGCTGTGGTGCTCGGAAGCTGCATTTTGCTAAAGACCTGATCTTTTCTGAGTGGAGGCAGCACTGATGCTGCCATTTGTGGGAAGCAGCCAGGGCAGGCAGAGCTGCTTCCCTCCTGGCTGTGCACTTGTGCTTTTGAATACAGTCTAGGTTCCTGTCAGGTCATGGGCATTACTTACCCCTGCACATGGGGACACTTCACAGTGCTTGAGGCTGGATTTCCAAATGTGCCCCAGGCAGGCAGCAGCTGTCAGTGGCGTGGGGACAGCAGCCCAGGAGCCCAACCCTGTCTACATAATGGGAGCTTCTGAGTCTTGGGATGCTTATACTATTACTCAGGACCAACTTCTAGCCAAATGGATGGGACCAACGGATAGAAAAGACAATGGGACAGGAACATGCCCTGCAATTCCCATGTGGCACCATGCCAGGGCTAGCACTCACCCTGATCCCACTGACTGAGAAGTTAGCATGGTGATGTGGGATCAGGGCTGTGGTACTGCTGGGAGCAGAAGTTAATGCCCAACCTCTGCCACACTCAGGATGCAGGAACTTTTGTGTCCGAATCCTGTTTGCAGCCTCTTTGTCTTTCTCAGACGTTCCCATTGAAGGGTCAGAGGATTCGTGTTCTCTGCACGTGTATTAAACCATGTCCTGCCAAGGGTCTGCTGACCAACGTCTGCCAGTCTGGAACTGGAAGCACAGCTGGTAGAGCCTGGCAGCCTTGAATTCCCCCAGGGAAACAACCTTGTGAAAGTGCTGTGCCCATAGAGGAGTTCCCTAGGAAGGACAGGCATCGACCTGAGCCCCAACATCTACTGCTGGTTGCCTTTTCTCCTTCTAGAGTAGTCAGAACCGACTCTGGCTTTGCTTTATTTCCTACATGTAACTTAGTGTTGTGCGGTGTTTCTTTCATGCTTACTTGTGGGTGGGGGCACAGGGCCACGGGAAGACTGTCTGACTACTTGTGTTTTTCTTTTTTCAGACTGTGGCAAAAAAAGATCATGTTTCTAAGGCTTCTAAGTAGCACCAGCTCCTTCCCAGGTATCCTGCTCACACCTTGTCCACTTCCCCTTCCAGCATCCACTCTCTGCCCCTGTGGGACATGGGTGTCTGGGCAAGGTGAACCTCTGGTCTGACCCAGTGAACAGCAGTTCTTCTGTTCTGCGCCATGTTAAATCCTAATCTAAGGTGCTTGGCCCTAAACCCGTGCTACCCAGCTCATGAATCCCAAGTGACATGCTGCCTGTGAAACCATCCCAAGGTGATCTCTGCCCCAGGAAAAGCCAGCTGAAGAGGAGCGCAAGGGCAAAGTATGATGTTGCCCACAGCATAGTGCTCACTGGGTACTGTTGCCCTTGGGTTGCTTAATCCTGGGGACCATAGCCTGAGGCAATTAAAGGCTTCTTAAACCTTACAGAGAAATAAGATTTATATTAAAATAAGTCCAAATGTGCCTTCTAATGACTGAGTGGACACCTGTCCCCAGGATCTCAGTTGAAATATCCTTATGACATGATTCAATTTACGCCCTGTTCACTGAATTCAGTCACTTATTTTTTCTCCACTGGTCTCTGCAAGACCAGATCCAAACTCCACAGAGATCAGTGAAGAGATTCACATTGACTTCCTGGGGCTTCAGTTCCACTTCTTTCCCCAGTCCCAAATGCTCTCCTTGCAAGAAATGGCCCCTGGATCCTCCTCCCTCTCCCTATTGCAGGACCTGATTTGCCATCTTAAGCACTGGATGATGTTCTTTTGCTTCTCCTTTGCTAAGTAATTGGGCTTCCTGGGCAGCTTTCTGGATTCCAAAGTCTCATAGGTAACAATGTGCTTCACTTTCCAAGCAAGCAAAGAGTCCAAGCCCAGCTCTAGCCAGGCACCATCAGTGAAAACCCACACTGGGAAAGCCAAGGAGAATGCAGCCCTACTGAGGATGGTAAGCAATGATCTTAGCAGCAATATCACTATTACATTTAACGTTTCGCCAGTGAAGATGTTCAAGTACCGGACAGTTGCCCTCTTCAGAATCCTGAAGGTTTTAATACTCAATTTTAGTTTAAAGGATGACTCTGACCCTCCTATTGAATCTGGCCAATGCTAAAGTGTTTCCAAGCATGGTTTCTTCTCCATTGTCTTGTGTAAAGACAGGTAAAAGCGTGAAGAAGCCAATGAATTGATAACCTTGGGTTTGGCAGCTTTGCTTTAGTTTTTTGTCTGTTACTTAATGCTTTGCTTTGTTTTGTTTTGGCTGTGGGAAAAGACCCCTTGAAAGGCCTTCTGACTACTTGCATTTTCTTTTTTCAGGCTCTGGGAAAACATGAGCCTGCTTCCAGGGATGACCAACCATCTCAAGCAATTCCTTCCCAGGTACCCTGGTTTTCTTTTCAGGGGACAGCTGAACACAGCTCTGGCTTAGTAGATAATATCTCTTTCTCCCTGTGGGGACTCCAGGTCCCCAGGCCTAAGGAGAGTCCATAGCGTTGTGAGCTCTGCTTGAAAATTACTCCCCGTTTAAGCACATGTGATTAAGAGTGCAAGGCGCAGTCCCTTGTTTCTGGGTGTCAGCTGGCTTCCTGCCTCTATCAGGGCTGTTCTCCTGTTCAGGCCTTAGCCTTGACTTTTGGGAATGGGTCCTGGAAAGGAAGCTGAGCAGTTGCTCTGAGTTAGGGAGACTTTGAGCTGGAGAAGACACTATGGTCGGTTTGGCCTAAGGGAAAGGTCCCCGTGTCAGTTCATTTCTAAAATTTTGTGGCATAGCTCTGCTGGGAGCGGTCCCAGGGGTGGGGGATCTGCCTCCTCTCTGCCACTTGGCAAATGTTCCCCTTCCCTTGGACTTGCTTCCCCCTTTCTCCGCTTTGAGAGAGAAATGCATGCAAGTCCAACAAATAACCCAGTGCTTGACCTGTGTCTGATAGCAACCAGCACTGCCTGCAAGCCGGTGAGCAGCCCGGAAGGCACAAATCAGCTCTGCGACACCTGCCCAACAGAAGCAGATGCAGGAGCAGGAGACACATGCTGGTAAGTTCATGTCCTTCCTTCACCTGCATCTGAAGGGCGTGTGTGTGATCCTTGTGTGTGCCCCCAGACTATGCCTGGGTTCCTCACCAGCAACACCCCTTGGTGCTTCCCGCTGGAGTGTGCGTGTGTGTGCGCGACCTCTCCTGTGCTGGAAGCTGCAGGACTGGGGCTCCCCTGCCCTGCTGGGGACCTGGGCTAAGCTCAGGGGGGAACTAAGGCAGAACCAGGTCACTTGGCCCTGAACAGAATCTGCAAGCTTAAGGGGTTTCCCTTGGGGGGGGTGGGGGGGGAAGAGGGGATCTCCAGGCCTGGAGGTGGAGGAACCCCTTGCTTGGTCAGCAACCACCTGAGTTTGTGGAAAGTGCCTTTTGCTTATGGTCTTGATATTTTTCAGAGCGCACAGAACAAGGAAGCTGCCATGTCTGGGAAGCAGCCAGGGCAAGCAGAGGTGAGTAACCTTCTCAGATGTCCACTTGTGTCTTTGAATGCAGTCTAGGATTCCTTCAGGCCACTACCCACGGGGACACTTCACGCTGCTTAAGGCTGCATTTCTAACATGTGCCCTTGGCAGGCAGCAACTTTCAGTGCTGGGGGAAATGCAACCTATGGGGCCCACCCTTTCTCCCTGATGGCAGTTTCTGACTCTTGGGATGCTTATAGTATCCCAAGTATCAACTTCCAGCCAAATGGATGGGATGGACAGATAGACGAAGTGATGGAAATGCAACGTGCCCTCCAGTGCCCATCTGGAACCAATCCAGTGCTATCACTCACCCTAGTCCCACTGCCAGGGAAGCCAACCATGTGATGTCGAATCAGACCTTTGGTTCTGCTGGAAACAGGTTTATGCCCCAGCCTCCCCCAGATTCACAATGCAGGAAGCTCTATGCATGAATCTCCCTTTGCAGCCTCTTTGCCTTTCTCACAGGCTCCCACTGAGATGATTCATGTCCTGTACACACATATATAAAAACCCGTCCTGCCTAGAGACTATTGGCCAGAGTCTGCAGGCCTGGATCCTGCAAGCTAAGGTGGTACAGCAAGGCAGCCTCGACAGGTAGGCAAAACTCCTGAGCAACTAGGAGACTTCTGTGAGCTGTTTATCATACAGCTGGAACAGAAATCCTAAAGCTCCTGTGGAAATGTTCTTCAGGTAGGAGCTCCTGTATCGTTCCATCTTTCCCAGTTGCATCCCTTGAGACGGGAAGTGCTGGGTTGGTGCACAGTCTTCTCTTACCCCAGTCCTAACACAGCGGGGCTCCAAGGCACCTATTATACTTCACAGCCCTGTGAGTAACATCATGTTCAACTTTCTAGACAGGAAGAACTTGGGATCCTTGTCAACCTGGACCCAATGAGAAGGGGAGGATCCAGTATCTCCTGGAGTCACTGGAAAAGGTATCACGTCTCTTAGTGCTAACTGCTTTTCCAATTCTGCACTCCAGCAATGGCCCATGTGGTAAGAACGTATTCGAAATTGCCCTTTCGTGTACTGGGCTGGAACATCTTTACATGGCATTTCGGCTTCCAGGGAACTGAATTAGCTTGATACCACTCAGATTTTTCTTTCTCTTCACAAAGTCAGGAGAGACAGGCAGGTGAGGGTGTTATGTCTTGGGACATGTCTTGAGGGTGTTCTGCCTGGTGACCTTGATTGTGCTGTGCCAGTACTCCTGCTGGGACCATAGCCAAAGGTTCCTGTCTAGAGGGACTTACCCATCTGCTCAGGGTCAGACTGACACATTTTGGGGTCAGGAAGGAGTTTTACCCCGTGCTCAGATGGCTGTGAACTGTCAGGGTGGCGGGTTCCTTCCTTCCTCTGTAGCGGGAAGTCTGACTTGTACCCACTATCTCTTGAGTATATATTGAACATTTCACAGAAGATACTGTGGACTCGTTCAAGAAACGTTTGGATGCCTATCTTGCTGGGATCCTGTGTCGCCAGCCGACTTCCTGCTCCTGGGGCAGGGGGCTGGACTTGATGATCTTCAAGGTCCCTTCCAGCCCCAGTGTCTATGAAGTAGGGGTGCGCCTTCAGGGCCGATACCGATAGTCAGGTGTTTGTTTTCAAGGAGGCATGTTGGCCGATAAGGCTGCCTCCAGCTGCTCTGCATGTTGAGAGGGACGGAGAATAAGGGAAGATCAACCCGCCCCTCCCCACCGGGTCAGGCGGATTTTCCTTATATCGGTGCAAATCCGATATGGGACCAACGTATGGTGCAGCTGCAGCCCCGAGCAGGAGAAAGGCCGGACGAGCCGGGGCCAGCACCGCCCCAGGACCAAAATACGACACCCGTGTGTGTATGGGGGGGGGGTGATTGCGGGGTGCCCTACCCGGGGTGCCGCAGCCGAGGGGGGGCCCCGAGTTGCAGGCGGCGGCAGAGCCCCGGGCACGGCTGATGGCGCACGCGGCTGAGGAGCCCGGTTTCGTCCTTGGCGCCGCGTGACGTAGCACCGGTGTTGTGACAACTCACGCTGTTGCCTCCGCGTCGGAAAGGAATCCCCCCGACCCTGCCAGCCCTGCCGAGGACCCCCGGCACCCCGCACGCGGGCAGGGGCTGGTTCATCCTAGGAGGGTCCCCTAGCGCGCGGAACGGGGTGGGAGCTGGTGCTGCGGCTGGTCCCTCCGCCTCAGGGCCGGTGGCGCGGATCCCTCCGCGCCCGGGGCGGAGCCTCCGGGCACTTCCGGGTCCGCCATCTTGTCTCCCGCCCTGCGGCGCTGCGGGGGGTGGCGCCCCGGGCCCGGCCTGGCGCCCAGGTGAGAGGAGCCCGCGGGCCGCCGGGGGGCACGGGCCGCCGGGGACCCCAACCTGGGACTGGTGGGTGTGGAGTCCGGCTTGGAGCCGGGGGGCGCAGGCAGACGAGACGAGGTCCCGTCGCTGATCCGTGCCCGGGTCCCGCTGGAGCGAAGGGGCTGCCACGCGCCCCACGTGGCGAGAGCCGAGTCTAATCCCCGGGAGACACTGACAGCATTTTTAAAAATCCCCGGGCTACGAGCAGCTCAGGTGCGGGGGGTTTCGTGCTGTGCTGGTGCCAGCCCCAGGTTTGGGGGCGAAGCGCGCGCTGGCCGGGTCGCAAGCGTGTGCTCAGTCAGACGAGCTGGGTGCCTGGCACCGACACGCGCGTGGGCACGTCCTGGGCCCCCGTCCAGTGCAAGCGCGCGGCTGTTTTGTGTCGCATTGCGCGGAGAGGGAGGATGGAAGCCAGGACGCAGGCTTGCGGATCCCTTTACAGGTTGGGCCGTGTGAGTGGGAGCTGGTTTCAAAGCAGAGGGGTTTTTTTCCCCCTCCCTTTTTTTTACATGTTGGATTTCACGAGTGTCAGGTCATTGTGGCAACGGAATAAAATGATTCAGCTCCTGCCTTCTTATAATTCACGTTGCGGACAGCGGCGCTTGTAGGAAAGTTAGAGGCTTTAAAACAATGTGGCGTGCCAGTTTACAAGTGTCAGGTATCTGGGTTGGAGCCGTATTGGTCTAGAGGGGGGGTGGGGAAGCAATCAGGACTCCGGGTGGAGGTGATATCTTTTATTAAACCAACTAGATTTTTGCAACAACAACAAAAATCTTTAATTGCAAGCTTTCAGGCACAAATGCGCCTCTGCAGACATCAGAGAAAAGATTCATAGGTGCTGGGGTGTGAAGGGACCTCAACAGATCATCGAGTCCAACCCGATTGTAAAAATTGTAAAATGAAAGTTTGTATTTCATAGGAGAGTTGAAGGGGTGATAAAATGCCCTGTTTGGAAAAGTTCACTTTATATGCAGATTAGGCTCACAGAAAAGTTGGAATAGTCTGTTTACCTCAAAAGCTTGGAAGTAAAGAATTTTTTTGTTTTGTTTTTGCAAAAATCTAGTTGGATATCGCCTCTACCAAAAGTCCTGCTTTGATTTTGCAAGTGGAAATTTGACACTGTCAGTATTGCCGGATGAAAGCGTATGTGCGTGTGTGTCTGCGTGCACCAAATTGTTAATTGAAGTGTAACGTTTTGTTATGCAGCTTTCCTTCCATTCATTCAAATTATTTTTAACACTTGAAATTAAGAAAACAGTATTGCACTTAGGACCTGCCTAGGTCCTTGTGGAGTTGCAGACAAGCAGTTGACCTATAGCCGTTTGAACATTGCACATAAATTAATTTCTAGGCTTGAAGTCCGTATTTTAATAGGAATGAAATTCCATTGTATATATGTCATGGACATGAGTGTTGTATTTCAGTCTACCTTATTACCATATTTATAATTTTATAATACAGTTTTAAAAAATAGAAGCATTGTTTCTTGGTAGATTTAATAAAAGTCTGGGGACTTCAGAATTATGGGACTTCAGAATTATATTTCCACTTCTAATACAGACTGCCTTTATGATCATGAACAAGTCATTTGAGTTATAAAGTTCCCTTTGTTCTCTGTGAACTAAGGGCAAAATCACTGGCACCTGCATGTGGGGCAGAGGGTGGTTGTGAAGCTCGAATAATGGCTGCAAAATGATTTGAAAATAAAAATTGTTGCATGCTGTCGTTACTGGTTAATGATGTAATTGTCCTTACAGGTCTGATCCTGGAATCAGATCCTTATCGGCAAACTGCATGTCTACATAGCTGCCCTCAGTTAAATGGGGTTGCGTGTCAACATTCTCAGCTGATTCAGTTTCAGGATCAGGCCTGTATTTTTGCATTCCCATCATGCTTCAAAAATGAAATATATTTAAGTACTTAAAGCATTAAGTAATATTTACTGTGTTGGTCACAGCTGCCCATTGAAAATCCATGCCCCGGGTCTGGTGGATGTTGTTTTAATCATACCATGCATTTTAAAATATTTGCTTGTCTTTTTTTAAACAGCTTTCTGAAAATATCTGTTCCCATGTATAAAAATGTCGTTAGTGGATCTAGGGAAGAGGTTGCTAGAAGCAGCTCGCAAAGGACAGGATGATGAAGTGAGGACATTGATGGCCAACGGTGCTCCTTTCACCACTGATTGGGTATGTTTTGAGCAAAAAAGGCCCTCTTCTCTGGTATAGAACGGAGGTCCTGGGTGGCAGTGTGATAGCAGGTGGCAGAATCTGTAGTTGCCTTTTAGATACACTTTCAAAATACCATTTGAAGACCAAGCTGATGAATAACTGCATTTTATCGCTGACAGATTCAAAGTACTTTCTAGTCATATGATAATAAATGACTGTTTATAGAGTTCTGGGCCCTGATCCTGCAAGCTGATCATCATGGAATGACCTGTTTCCTAAGTAAGGCTCATGTGCTGAGCTTTGCAATTGGAATAGTTCTGCTAAACTCTGTGGGGCTTCTTGTGGGTAGTAGAGTATGTGAATAAATGTTTGCAAAAATGGGGCTAATCATGACATTGCCTTCTTCGTAAATGACCGGTTTGGGTCCTTTGTTCTTGGGGGAAAGTGCCAAAATAATTCCTTTAAAAATGCTTTTTAAGATAACATTTTGTCAGCATATTTCAGAATATAGTTACCTGACAATACAAAGAAGGCAGTGACCTGCTGTGGTCAGAGAGTGCAAGTGGGATTTAGAGCTGGTATAAATGGACAGGTAGTGAGCTTTTTAATTCTTATGGTAACACAGAATTATTTGAAATGAAGCATCTTTAAATATTAGACAGATTTTTAGACCAATAATGAATTGATAACTAACCTAATGTTAACATCTGCTTATGTGACTACTGTCTAATTTATGTGCATTTAGTCCCATACAGTGCAGGCACTTGGTGTGTTAAGTCAGATTTCCAAAACTGAACACAATAGTCACTGAAATACTTGGAGGAAGTAGTTAAATGTGAAGGACAGCTGGGAATTGTTTAGGAATGCTTTGTGAGGTCCAGAAAACCCCTGCAGTTTTACAGTTTTGGGGAAAAGTTTTCTGTTTAAAAAATAATCAGTCTGTTTAAGAAAGGTGAACAAACAGACTTCTAGCAATATTTTAAATCTTACCCTATCTAATATTGGTAAAATTCTTGATCATAATGTAGAAAACGTTAAAAGCATTCAAGACATCTTTCAGAACACAGAACAGGAATGAGGGTAATGTTTTTCACTGTAATACGAATAAAACAAGTGTCACAGCAGATAAAGAGTACATTTGTTCCCAAAATAGCAGATGGCAAATACATAAATATATTCACAGGTAAAGAGCTTAATAGTTTACCGAAGAAATATCTTTTGCCTTTTTAAGTAAAAAGGTCAGGTGCATCTTTTTCTTTTACAGAATTAGTTAGTTGCAGTTTCTTAAAAGTGCTTATGTGTTCATTATAATTAATATATGCTTCATGGACTGCTTTGAGCAGAGAGTAACTTTGTCTTCTTAAATCACTTTTAGCTTGGAACGTCACCTCTTCATCTTGCTGCTCAGTATGGCCACTACTCAACAGCAGAAGTGCTGCTCCGCGCTGGTGTTAGTAGAGATGCTCGAACCAAGGTAGACAGGACACCTCTGCATATGGCTGCAGCTGATGGACACACGCACATCGTAGAACTACTAATTAGGGTAAATGACATATCATGGGTAAAACAATATGGAACACAAATCTAATAGTAAACATTATTGTACTACTTGATCAACCTTCTTTTTAAAAAAGTTATGAGGCCATTAGTGCTTGCTTAGATATCTTGGTGATAGAAGACTGCCCCTTTTTTCATATGATTTTAAAATTCTTCTTTAAATTTTTCAGTGCAATTACAGTTTATATACTGAAACATAACAACCATGCAGTTGGCACACTGGCTGAAGTGGGTGTCGTGTCAGTCATTACTTCACTTCTGCCTCAGGTCAGACAGGTTACCTTGAGGTTCAGCCTCGAATAAGCTGAAACAGGTCCCTCTCTGGAGTCATCCTAAATAGACACTTATTGAGGAAAAAGGGAAGTGCATCACTTAGATTAAGTTAATAGTGTCCTTTTAATGTCCATTTGCACTTGTGATCGTAAGCAAAACATTTCAACTAATTCCAAGGATGAATATGAGGAAAATTGGTACCAAAACAAAGCCTCTGAGTCCTTTGGTGTTGTGTGTCTGAATTTGTTAATGCTTTTCTTTAGCCTGTTTTTCTAGAATCATGGAATGTTACTACTCTAACAGTACACTAAATAAATGCTTTGATTTCTCTCAGAACGGTGCAGATGTAAATGCCAGGGACATGCTGAAGATGACTGCCTTGCACTGGGCAACGGAACACAACCATCAAGATGTTGTAGAGTTGCTGATAAAATATGGAGCGGATGTTCATGCTTTCAGCAAGTTTGATAAATCAGCCTTTGATATAGCTCTGGACAAAAACAATCCAGAGACTCTGGTAATGCTGCAGGTGGGTGAAGGAAGAATACTGTTACCTGCCTGTAGCACAGTGCAGTAGAATAAGAAGAAGTATTTCTTACAGAAGTTTCTCTTTGACATACTTGAATAAAAAATGAATGCTAGCTTGTATAAAAGATTGCCTTATCAACCAGGTGTTAAATTCTTAGAGTAATAAGTTTTAAGCATTAGTTCTGTAGTAACTGATTGGCACCGCATCATGTGTAAGCAGTGAAATACTCCTGAATTTGTGGCATGGACCTTTTTTGTAGATTTTAATAAGCCTGCTTCAAGGAATGAAAATTAATATTCACTTTCTTAGGTTGATTGTTTGATTAGTAAAGGTCTTTAGAAAGCAGGCCTGACTGTCTACTGCTTGTATGTAGCACAGTGACCTACACCGCTCCTTTGTTTTTGCCTCACACTGTTGCAAACTGGTGTGACAAAATTGGGTCCTCAAAAGTACTCGAAGGGACACACAATATTTATGGTGTTGGAGATGAGATTAGAACCTGTACCTTATTCATCCTGTTCTTTAGGAGGCAATGCAGAATCGGGTAAACTCAAATCTGGACAGATCAAATCCCATCACAAGCACAGTGACTGTTTCCTCACCATTCATCCTTACTTCAGGGGAAGTTCTCAATCTTGCCAGCCTCGTTTCTTCAGCAAACACCAAAACAACCTCAGGTAGGCTGTTGTGAATACATAGGGGAAAAGTTTCCTTTGATTGTTGTTGGTATACCAGGTGTTTAGAGAGATGCATCCCTTAGTTCAGCTGCCTCAGGAGTAGAGAACACACAGTCCAAGTTACTAGGCAAAGAGTTGTAAATAAAGTGGGGTGCACCAAAACTAAAATTAAGAGTTATATTCTGCCCTATCCATAAAACTTTAGGATGACAGTCAAAAACAACTCACAGGATGAGAGAGAAATACCTGTACTAGCCAAAAATATACTATATTTGTAGGAGGGGATGAGCCTGCTCTTCAGCTGGTGCAGATGCATGTAGCTCGCTTTCAGCAGAGCTGTCCTGTTTACGCCAGTCGAAGAGCTGGTCCAGTGTATTATAAGCAAGAAACTAAAATGGTTATAGCCCAAGAACTAGAAAAACTTGACATTTAATTAGTTTACCATTCCAAAAAAAATGCAGTTCGGCCACGTGTACGTAATCCTTATATTTATGCAGGAGTCAATATCTTGCTTAATTGGTTATCTACAAAAGTAAAATGAGTGTTGTATATTTAAATGTCAAACAAGAAAAAAGATGGGAAATCCTTCTAGAAGAAAAAAATATTGGGTCCGCAAACCAGTAGCATGTATTATATTTTTTGTCCAATTAAAGATGAGAGAGAAAAATAGGAGATCTAGTTATTTCTGTCTCCCTTAGTTAGAAAAAAAGTCATTTAATCCTGAATATAAATTCTTATAAGCCTCTGAATTTTTTTTTTGTACTTTGAAGTCCAGACCACTGTTTCTTTTCAGTCAGATGGAGGCCACTAAATACAAAGATTATGAAGGGCTTTACTCTGCAAACCCTTCTGCATGTGTTTTTTTAAGTTAGCGGGGCATGAATGTTTGCTTTAGCTGAGTGGGGCAACAGTGCAAATGTTCATGTTGATATTTCTGTTTTCAGTTCTGCAGCCAGAGCTACACAGGTGATCTCTGTGCCTGTTGCATGGCCCTGCTGATTTCAGCGGGTCTGTGAACACGTGCTTGTAGAAACTTGTCCTCTGATTTATTCATTTAATACATTTGACAAATTCCATCCCTTTTAAAAAAAAAAAAAAAAACCTGAAATTCTGAGCAGAAACATTTGTATTATATACCATGTGGCTAATGCCATGCTTTCTCAGCAGCGTCTCAAAGCAAGAACATTCCTGTATTGTGTACAGGCATAAGACTGGAAAGGGACTCCTGAACTCTTGATATCAGACATATAAATAATTCCTTTCATTATCTTATCACACTGAGTCTTGAAACTACTTAAAATGTTTGCCTCCTGCTCTTGGAAGACTGCTTATGAGCCTCATTCCTCAAATAGTCAAAACTTTCTAATTTCCACTCTAAATCTATTCATAGTTGTTTGTTTTATGCTGGCATTTTCCTTTAGTTTATACCAGTGGTGCTCAACTTCTTGCCTACGTGCCAGATCTAGCCTGCAGAATCAGATAATGTGGCCCCGCAGGTTATGTGCTAACCACACATGGAATTTGCCTCACAGACCAACCCCATGCCACTCATCTGGTCTGCAAGCTCATACAGTTGGGTGCTATTGATTTTAAATGCTTCTCTCCCCACGGTATTCATCCTCTGAAGAATTAGTAAAGAGTGGTGTCAGCTCCTCTTGGCCTTCATTTTGGTAGACTAAGAAACCCAGGCACCTTGTCTCCACTCCCCAGAAAGGCTCTCTTCTCCTCCCCTGCCTGCGTTCCAGTTTGAATTCACCTTTTTTAACTGGAATAATGCACAGTATTCAAAATGAGGGCCGTGTACAATGGCCTTATTACTTCTCCATGTCTCCTAGAAGTACTTCACCTGGTGTATCCTAGGCATATTGACATTTTGTATAGCCATACGGTGTTGATGGATCATAGATTTCTTGTGATCTACTAACTCAGCCAGGTCTTCTGCTCACTTGTTTCCAACAGCAAGTTAGTGCTAACATTAAAAAAGATGGGGAAAAATCCATTAAAGAGATGGTCTTTCCTGTTTTTTGCTCTCAGCTTGATGACATAAGCATTTTCCCTTATCCCCACAGGAGGGCACTAGTGACTCTGTTTTCAGCCCAAAAAATATTTTTGCTTTTTTTTTTCCTCACTGGTTAAGGCATTCTTATTTAACTTATTACTCTTAGATCATCACATTTTTCCCTTTAAATCTCATAAGGAAAAATAGCTTGCCAGGAGATGCTTGATAAGCATCTAAAAATAGTTCAGTGAGCCTAAAATTTGGCCTCATCTATTTATATTTCTTGTCATTCCCATTATCTCAGTCCTTTTTAAATCGGGTATTACTGTGGTCAGTAAAAGGAAGAGGCTAATTTGTGTTGCTTCAACAAATTGGCAGCTGCATTCCAGTAACTTGAAAGGCCTAGTGCTAATAGTCCTTGCAGCAGTTCTGTTTTTATTACATTTCAAGCAGGAAAACCCCTACTCCACACTGAGCTGAATTGCTTGAGTTGGCATCCAGACCGTATGTTGAAATTGTGAAACAAAAATTTGGGGGGATGGATTTGCTTGTATTGTTCAAGCTGCTTTGGATTACTGAACAGCAAGTATCAAAGTAGGAATTTTGGAAACTGGCATAGCCAGGACATGACATATAGCAGTCACTTTGGCATAATGCAAAAGTGTTTATGCTGTGCATGAGTGTCATGTCCAGGCTGAAATAAACTCCCTCCAGAGGTGGTGCAGTCACCTATGCTGGAGGTTTTCAAGAGGAGACTAGACAGTCACCTCGCTGGGGTTGCTTAACCCCAGTTGTCATCCTGCCTAGGGTGGGCGTGCTGGAGCTGATGATCTGCAAGGTCCCTTCCAGCCTCTAACAATCTATGAATCATGGAATTGGAGAAAATTAGGGTTGGAAGGGACCTTAGGAAGTCTAGTCCAACCCTGTTGCTCAAAGCAGAACCAGCCCCAACTATGTCCTTCCAGCCAAGGCCTTGTCTACCTGGGCTTTAAAAGTCTCTAAGGATGAAGATCCCCTCCCACCTCTCTGGGTAGCCTGTTCCAGTGCTTTACTACCTTCCTGATGAGATATTTTTTTTCCTAATATCCAACCTCAACTTCCCTTGCTGCAACTGGAGGCCATTGCTCCTTGTTCTGTCATCTGCCCCCACTGAGAACAATCCAGCTGCATCCTCTCTGGGACCACCCTGCAGGGAGCTGAAGGCTGCTATCAAATCCCACCTCCATCTTTCCTTCTCCAAACTAAATAAGAGTACTGAAGCTCAACTGTGTTTATGTGAGGCTCTTCATTTTGATCATGCAACGTGGAATGGGTTTTGAAGACATTGTTCACAACTGTTCAGAATGAAAACTCAGTGAGGTGCCAACTTAGAGTTTGGTAGCCCAATAAACTATTATATGGCCTGTTATAAGTCTCTACAACAGTAAAATAGTCCACCTTGCATCAGTTCATTACTGTGAATTCCTTGGAACTTGTTCCTAGTAACATGCATTTAAATCCAGTAAAATGAGCAGTAGGTGCAAGATATGTATTTCAGGTGTTTTAAGAATAGTATGTTTGGACTGTTTTAGCTCTTGAAGTGATGATGCTGAGTATGTATTACATGCTGGAAAACTTTTTTTTTTCATTTGAGCAGTGTGGTTTGCTTTCACAGTTCCTGTTGCATTGATTTAAGGGTAAAACATGCTTCTACTGAAAATATCCTTCAGTTTACCTTTATCTCTTCCAAACAGGCGATTCCCATATATCTACAGTGCAATTTTCAAACTCAACAACCTCAGTACTTGCTACCCTTGCTGCACTAGCTGAAGCATCTGCACCCCTTTCCAGTTCAAACAGAGCTACAAGTAGGTGAAATGAATCTGACATTCATATAAACTTATTTAATCCCTAGCAGGTAGCTTGCAAGAAATCTCAAGGAAATCAGGTTAAGTGCAGCTTGTAAATGAATTCACCATAACTAGAGAGAGATGCTAAATGGTGACATTTGACAGTGTCTGTGAGACTATTAGATTCACGTGTTATCGCAGCTCATGCTTATTTTATTTTACTACCATAGCTGCCTGTGTTTTATCTCTCCCTGTCCAGCTTCAGATCTATGAAACAGCTTGCTTGGAGTGTTGTGTCCCAGATTTCATAGTTTATGCATTTTCTTGACTTCAAATAAAATGTTGGCTTTATAACCATCATTTTGGATGTCATAAGACCTTGGTAGAATGTGCGTTCTGTTAATGTTTTATTTTGGAAAGTCCTTTTGCAACATTTTTACAATGTGTAGCTTGTGAAAGCTAGCAGCTGACTTTATTTTGATCAATTTAAGGTTTTTTTAATAAGCCTTAAGTAATATCTTTTTAACACTTTTTTTTCCAAAAATGGAATATTTCTTAATCTTTAGTCTGAAGATAAACTCTAGCAGCACCTTCCCCACTCCCACGTAATAATTTTCTATTTCAGATAATGTGTTATACTAACTGCTCTCCACCTTTGGCTACTTTATAAAGGTATGTGAATGAGGTCAGATACCCCTCTCTTTCTTACATTAGCATCCTACCCACAGAATGGGACATGTCTGAGGAGTCCTAATTTCCTTAATATTTGCATGAGCTGTCTAGAGTTTTATGTAAAAGTATCCAAATAGCCAAACAGGCTTTCAGATGTCATCCAGGTGAACTAAAAAGTATTCTCATTGGTTTGGTTGTGCTTAAATACATGAGCAGTAGTGCTGTGCAAAATTTCGTCACTAGTTTTGTTTTGATGCTGTTTTGACCTTTTTGAGATTGAAACAGCCTCAAAATGAAACAAGGCAAGTCGAAATGTTTCACCGTTTCAACACTGTTTCGCCCATAAGCTATAATGCGGAAGGTCAAAACAGCCTATAACTTTGTCATTTTTGGGCATATTTGGACAAAACTTACAGAAACGGTAGCCCCTTCTGAGGGCATAAACCGTGCCAAGTTTCAGGAAGATAGGTGCATGGGGGTTGGAGAAACTGCACCCCAAAATCTTGTCATATGTATGTGTTAAGCCACAGCAGAATCAAAACTGCAGGCTTTCTAGCTCCTGCTGAGGCCTCAAAGTCTGCCAAGTTTCAAGGAGATAAGGGCTTGGGGGAAACTGCACCTCAGGTTGTGGACAAGCAAAACTCGTGACGTGGGTGACATTGTGTGTTAAGGCACAGCAGGGTGAAAGCTGCAAGGATGGTAGCCCCTGCTGTGGCCACAAAGCCTGCCAGCTGTCAGGGAGATGGAGTGCAGGGCCCCAAAACCCTTGCACCTTAGTTGCTGACTGGCAAAACTTGTGACATAGATGATCCTCAGTGTGTTAAGGCGCAGCGGGCTGAAAACTGCAGGGGTGATGGCCCCTGCTCAGGCTGCGAAGCCTGCCAGCTATCAAGGAGATCGGTGCAGGGGGGTTCTGGGGCCCTGCACCCCTAGCTGCTGATAGACAAAACTCGTGACACGGGTGCTTGTGCAGCTGACTGTGTCTGTCTTGGGGCAGTGGATTGTCTGTATTGATTATTTCCTCTCCTTAGTCCTAGTTTTGTAGGTGTTAATTCATGCTCTTTAAGTCGTTATATCATAGCTAGGTCCTGTGTATTGAGCTGGTCCTTGAGTGAATCATGATTGATTGGTAACACAGTGACTTAGTGCCTTAACACACACAGGGTCATCTATATCACAAGTTTTGCCTGTCAGGAGCTTGAGGTGCAGTTCCCCCCCAGACCCCTGCATCTATCACCTTAAAATTTGGCAGGCTTTGTGGGTTCACCAGGGGCTACCACCCCTGCAGTTTTGACCCAGCTGTGGCTTAACACATACATATGACATGAGTTTTGCTTTCAAGATTTTGGGGTGCAGTTTTCCCGAACCTCCTGCACTGATCTCCTTAAAACATGGCAGGCTCTGTGGCCTCAGCAGGAGCTGGCATCCCTGCAGTTTTGACCCCACTGTGTATTAACACATACACATGGTGTGAGTTTTGCTCTCAAGATTATGAGGTAGTTTCTCTGAACCCCCTGCACCTATCTTCCTAAAACTTGGCACGCATCATTCCCTCAGAAGGGGCTACCATTCCTGAAAGTTTCATCCAAATCTGGCCAGAAATGACAAAGTTGTAGCCTGTTTCGACCTTCCCCATTATATCCTATGGGCAAAGCATTGAAACAGGGTCCAAACAGCAAAATGTTTCGATGGAACGAAATGGAACAGCTGTTTCAATTTGAAACAGAAGTTGAAACGAAACACATGTTCTGTCGAAATGCTGGTCGAAATGAAACGCTTCCATTTTGCACAGCCCTAATGAGCAAGTTTCAGGCTGTGTATGTGCAGAATGTTTGCATTTGTTCCTCTTCTGAGCTGCTTATTCACATTTGTGCCAGTGCTCTAAATTAAGGTGTGAAAAGCAAATGTGGGTTTTTTTTGTTTTTTTACCATCATAAAGCTGTTTTGGTTCTTTTATTAGTAATGCTTTGTCTACGTGTGCAGATACTTCAGTATATGGATTATGCTTAGGCTTGGCAGAATTCAGTTTCTCTTTTTTTAATCATTTTGACTGAAAATATCTATGTTTATTTTTAAGCATTTATTTCAATTTTGATCTTTTTTGGGGGTCTTTTTTTTTAATTTTCAGGGTTGCACAAAACTAGGAGTGTGGGCAGCAGACAATTTATTAATAACACTATACTGTTAAAAGCTATATAAAATCACATGTCCAAATGTAAAAAAGTAAATATCCATAAATCAGTAAATCATACCTGCTTTAAATC
>NW_017728904.1:2003110-2013611 GCF_001723895.1 Crocodylus porosus
TACTTCGCAGTTAGGGCAGCTAGGATCTGGAACCAACTTCCAAGGGAAGTGGTGCTGGCTCCTACCCTGGGGTTCTTTAAGAAGAGGCTTCATGCCTACCTGGCTGGACTCATTTGAGTCCAGTTTTTCTCCCGCCCAAGTGGGGGGTTGGACTGGAAGATCTTCAAGGTCCCTTTCAACCCTACTTCTATGATTCTATGAAACATGTGACATATCTTGACATTTCATTAGAAAAAACTGCAATTTGTTTCTCAGATAAAATCTCCAGCAGCTGTACTTTAAAATACAGTCATTCTCTAGAATGTTCACAAAAACAGTGAATTTTTCAGAAAATATCCTATAGCTCCTCTTGTCATCACACACCCCATCAGCCTTCGTTTTTCTAATGTCTTTCTGTAAATTTCAGTTATTAACGATGGAAATATTTTTTCATCTGTCTGTGACTGTGAAATGAATTCAACATTTATCAGCATTTCCCAATTAAAAATCTAATCCTGCCAAGCCTAATTATGATGCAGTGAGGTTTGACTCCTTTAAGCATTGAGGGGGGTGGTTGGTTGTTCTTAAGGTGGCTGATTTAGGAGGATTTTTTGCTCTGATTTCTCCAGCTACCACAGAGGAGGTTGTAGAAGCAAATTCTGTAGACTCTGCAATACAGCAGGTGGTTGGCAGTGGAGGTCAACGAGTCATCACAATAGTGACAGATGAAGTTCCACTCAGCAGTCTGCAGACAGCTATTCCTACCAGTGGCATCAGCCAGCCTTTCATAGTGACCATGCAAGATGGGCAGCAAGGTAAAACACTACGCAGTTTAGAAAACTTGAAGCCAATTTTAAGTTTCTTTCTCAGAAAGGAAAAAAAAAGTGCACACAAGCACACTCGCACTGTGGTTTGTGTGTAAATACAAACACACTATAGCAAAGTAGCTTTTAGACTGTTACTCATGTTTGTGGTATGATGTTACAAGTGTGTACTTGGAGACTTTGCTCTATGAAAGGGTAAGGTAGAAAATATCAATGGTTACTTTACAAAGATTAGACCTTAGAAATTAATTTGTAATTTCACAAAGACACAATGCTGGCCTTATTAGCTTTAATTCTAAAGATTAAAATATAAAGCATGCATAAGTTCATCTTTTAAGACCAGTGGATCTTTTGCACTGGTATCTGATGCATCCTGACTGGCCAGGATTGTTTCCTACCACATGACTGTATGCGTCACTTGGAATATAGACTTTAATGACTTAGGCAATGGAGCTTATACCAGTTCCCTTGGGTGATGATTCCACAGTTTAGTAGAACTTGCTTTTAGGACATTTTTTCCTGGCTATCAGGTTAATTATGCTCTTTCTGTTCTACAGTGCTATTTATATTGCCTTAGGTGATCCTACTCTGTTAGTTTTACAAGTCACGTATGCATAATGCTTAACAAAACAAGGCAGAGATCTATGATACTTCATTTTTCATTTCCTTGAGAATTACAGAACGTCAGCCATATCTGCTAGCTGTGATTCTGTTAACATGCTATATCAATGCTTGCTTATTTGGTTTGATATTAGTAAATAAGAGGATAGTATCAGATAAGCATGGATTTCTTACAACAGAGGGAGATAAATTGTAATGAAATAGCTATTTCAATTTTGCTTCTTCTTTTTCATTAATGGAAAGCAATGGAATAGTTTTTCAGAACAAAAGCTAAGAAAACGAAGTCCTTTCTCACACAACATGTAATTAAAATGTGGAACTTGTTGCCACCAGATGTGAAAGCTGACAGTTTAGCCCAATACAAAAAGGAATGAACAAATCCTTGGGAAAGGGGCATTAGTAGCTATTGAGCATGGATCAGAGCTTCCTAGACCTTAAGTGCTGGAGGCTCTAAGTGAGAAAGGAGCGGTGGAAAAAACCATGGTCAGACCCAGTTCACTCTTCCTTTCAGCCCCTGCTCTCTGTCCTTGTGTTGCACAGGAGACTGGGCAGGAAGGACCTATGATCAGAACCCATCAATGGCACTTGTTAGGTTCTAGAACTATTTTCCAAATTTCAGCCAATAATTCTTGGTCCATAGTGTGTTCTTAGTCGCTGCGGGCATCTTTACATATGCTTGGGTGGATGGGAGGGGGGGGGGTGTTTTAATTAGAGCAGCTCCAAGAGCCACTCTTAATTAAAGCACCTACAGCATCTCATGTATTCAGTTGTGACTGCTAATTGGTACACTCCAACAGACTTGGTTAATCGAGTCTTCTCCTACATGCTGTCATTACAGCATGTCAGAGCAGCGTCCCCGCATGTCTACAAGGTATCCTGTGTTTTTAAAATTAAGGTTGTTTGGTTAGAGCAATTCACATGACACATCTTGATATTTCATTAGATGAAATTTCAATATGTTTCTCAGATTAAAAAAAAAAATCTCCAGCTCCTGTACTTAACATATAGTCATTCTCTGAAATATTCCCCAAAATAGCATATACTTTTTTTACTTAATTCAATTACTGCCTATCAAGAAGATCAGTATTAATTTAACTAGAGGTTTCCCTCGCTTTATGCTGTACATGCGTTCCTGGAAAACGGCACATAACTTGAATTCGCATAAAGGGAACCCACTTTACAATGTAACAAATGGGGACGCATTCCAAGACCTCGACTGTACTGACCCCTAGGCCTATTTCTACCACTTCTATAAGACAATTTTGGTACTCGCCGACAGCAGGCAGTACACACAAGCACAGGGCGCTATCATAATGGGGGATGGCAACTACAGAAACATGTTGCAGACCATGAGTGAGGAGCACAGATCCACATGGGAGACTGTTTTGGTGCATGTCACTCTCACAAAGCACCGCACAAAGTAGCTAACTGTGGGCTTCCACCACACTGATTGCACACAAGTGAATTTACCTCACATATAACTATTTTTTGGTATAAAAAGGGTTATCACGTAAGTGAATTCATACATACAGAACCTGCATAAAGCGAGGGAAATCTGTACAGGCATTTTCTAAAACAGTGAGGTATGTTTTTTGTAACAAAAATGTTCCTCATAATTTAAGATGTTCCTAGCTAAGTTGTGACTGCTTTGAAAAATCATTCTTTTAGTTGCACTAGATAGGACATCTTATTTCAGGCCAGAACCAGGAAGCAATCCTTGACTGGGTCAGAAGCTCAGCTTCTACCTAGTGGAATTTGGACTTTACTGATTTAAATTCTCTTATTTTAACTTCAGAATTGTCCCTCTCTGTGGATTTTGATTAAGTATCTGTGCTGCTTTGTATAACAACTTCCTGCATTTTAATATTCCAGTTTTAAATGTACCTGCTGGTCAGGTTACAGAGGAGACTGTTATTGAAGAAGATGGTGATGTAGAAGAGGAAGAACAACCACCAGCCAAGAAGCAAAAAGTTGAACAAGATGCCAGTGATTTGGAAGAAAACAAGGTATATGTTTTTGTTCATGACTTTCACTGACAATAGGAACATTCTAAGCAGGTATGCCGAATATACTGAGAAAGTAGGGCTCCTGGTATATTAGCAGAAGCTCAAAATATAAATGACATGACTTGTGTTGCTTTCCCTTGATTATTGGTATCTTTATAATGCATTTACATAAATGGTTCCTCCCATTCTTTTAATATTCAGTAAGTTAGCATGGGGGTTGGTTAAGTCATTAGTGTGGAAGATGCTCAAATTAATCACTTCTTGCAACCTTTAGTTCATTTTTCAGCCTAAGCTTTTGAGCTGAACTATTCCGCTCCATTGCCAACTCCATCTAAATGACCCCGTAAACTAACTTGCTCTGCACCTTCTCTTGGGAAGCTCTTTATTGGCAGAACTTGCATTTTAAAAGTTTTAGCGCCTGTAATTGTCTCTCAGTCTTATGTTTCCTGACTTATTATCACTGTTGCTTTTCTGTCTTAGTAGCCATTTGTTTGCATACTACTTCCTATTATGGAAATGCCACTAATTAGGCTTTCAGAGGTCACTCATAACTATAAAAGTAATCTGATTCCACTAGGTGGTGGCCCAGTGGCTGATGTCTGTCTTAAGGTGTATCCCAGGCAACTCTGATTCACTTACTTTAAGTCACCTGTCAGCATTAGACAGTAACTCTCCAACTGGCTGGGTTTGTACCAGCAGCTTAGAAGCAGAAAGCTTTTTAATCCTCATTGCCTTGAGACACCACACATTTGGAATGCATTTGTTCTGTCACGGATACCGGGATGTTTTGTTTTGGCTGTCACATCAACTTTGGGGTATTAGTCACAGGTTGTCTTGTCTTGTAGGACAGCAATGAAAGGGAAATGTTACAGTTACAATTGCAAGAAGCAAACCGGAAGGCTCAGGAATACCGAAACCAGCTGTTCAAGAAGGAACAAGAAGCAGAGCAGTACCGGCTAAAGCTTGAAGCCATGGCAAGGCAGCAGCCCAATGGAGAGGAGATCACAGTGGTCGAGGAGGTTGCCGAGGTAGATGCTGTTGTTGTATCATCGGAAGAGATGGGGTCTGCAGCCACAGTAGTGGTAGCAGAGCAACCTACTGATGTTGCTGTGGAAACTGTAACCTCCTAACTTTCAAATGACCTTCATTTAAAAAAAAACACAAGAAAAAAAACATCTAAAGAAGGTGGTGTTTGCAAGGAACATTGTGAGCTAGGTAGCATAAGATCTCCACACAGTTAGAAAACTGAAGAACAGAACTGCTTGTGTGGTCCCAGTTGGAGGGCTGAGAATCCCTTCAGCAGCTCCATAACATGGTTTTGCTTTCAGCACAGAACCAAAAGGTGCTTTTTCAGTCGAACCTGGAAAAATGGCATACTTTGTTCATTTTAACCAGCAAGTAATCTAAAAGCCTATTTTGTTATGTAGGCCTGTAATGTTGGAGGGAAGGGGGAGGGGGGGGGTTCCTCATTGCCAAAGTAGCTGGTAATAACTCTCAGCTGCCCTGAGTTTACTGCACTGAAAACAGATTTTATGCAATGACCTGACATATTTGCACCCTTTTTGTGTAGTTGTGTGGCTTGGGAGACCGTTCCTAGAAATGTCTGTTTTGGGGTTTTGTTTAACAAGTTGGGACTTCAGGGGAAAGTGAACTTCATTGCCAGAATGGAAACACTAGTGACAGCGTCTGCAAAAAGCACCTTGAGGAAAAGAGAAAAATAGATCAGTCTTTGGAGTACAAAATCCAGACTACACTGAAACACAACCAGTACTCTTGCTGTGGGGGGAAAAAAGCACAGGCTGAGTTTGCATGAATCTCAGTACTTAAGCAATTTGATATATCAGGGAATATCAAGCCTGTCCTTTCTGGTCTGTATTTTAGAAAGTGCTGTCTGCATCTGAATCCTTTGCTGCCAGAGGGCATCACGTTTTCTTTTCTTTTTTTTAAACAGTTTTCTGTGACTGAGTCAGGTATTCTGTTTAGTATTTCTGTGCTATATAGTGGCACCAACTTTGCTTATATATGCAAAATAAGCCTGCTGAGTGGTATGGGAAGACAGCAACTTCTCAGGCTATGCCCATCTTCATAAATGGGTAGATACTTCACATAATTACTAAACAGTACATTTTAAAACTGAAAGCTAAAACCAGAATCCAACAACTGACTTCTCTTTTAGCTAAGTCTTCATGGTCTCCACTTTTCTTTCCTGTACTGTTTCGCTTGGAGGCCCAGCTAGTAAAGTTGGCAAAACTTTCCATGCACAGATACGTATCTCTCGTTACAGGATAGAAGTAAAACTCATGGGAAGTGTCCCAACTGTGGGATCAGTAATGCGGTTGTAATTGGTGATCATGAGTGAAACAGGTTTAAATTATAAGAATGTCACCTGATCAATTTGGTTGCAGGGTTTAGGAAGGGCTAACTGACCTCTGTCTCAAAAGACTGACATGACGTAGACAGTGCTACTGGTGCCTTAATTAATTTTTTTTTTAAATATCTCTCCTTCATTTGCAAGGTAAGGTTCATGAACTTGATGGTTTTCATTGACAAAATTTGCCATTTGCTCCCACATACAAGTTAGTTGTACATCTGTGAGGTTTGGCAATAAGCACATTAATCATTGTTAATGGTATTATGTACTGATACAGATAGCTCCTTCATTGCATTTCTTTGCCAGCAGATATACCCAGGGGGTGAAAGCTGAGATGGATAATAGAGACTTCATCTGTTAAGATGATAACTCCTCAGATTTGAAACATGGCTAACTCCTTAGAGGAGACTGGCTATCATCATAGGAGCTTGGTATAAATCTGTATGGTAGCTGTTGCTCAAGGGTGGCTGGTTCATAAATGGTAGCAACAATGTTGGAGGTAAGGTCATAAGTAGAGACGTGGGTACTCTTGCTTGAATTAATCAGTGCTCTTGGTCTCTTGCATTTGTGAGAATCCAATCCATAACAGATGTAAAAAGCTAGCATTTTCTAGCACAGAGGTTCCCAGCCAACCAGGCTGCAGCCTGGTACTGGCCACGAAGGGTTGGCTGCCAGGTAGTGGCACAACCCCCCTGCTCGGATCCCTGTCTGGCCATCCAGGTGAGTGGCTTCTGCTGCCGGCAGTCACGTGCAGGGTTAAAACTGGGTGGTGGGTCAGCTCCGGAAGAGAGGCAGCCGCCTTCATATGCCCCATCCTGCTACCGTGCCACTGCGCAGTATTAAAAAGGCTGAGAACCACTATTCTAGCAGCTAGAATTCTGTAGCAACCTTTTCTAAAGCATGAACGGCCACTTCTGTCTGCATGTTCAAAGAGATTCTCATTCTCATGGTGCTTATCTCGTACCTGTTCAGTATATTTGACTATGCACTTTGGCCTAGAAGTTCTCTGACTACACATACTTTACCAAAATCTTCCATTTTTGCTTGTGAACCCTTTCTGGCTTCAGCTAGATTGTGTGGCTGGAATGGAGCAGACTTTGGCATAGCTGCCAACCCGCAGAGTACTTGTATATAGTTTGTATTTATTTTGTACATAGATTTATAGTATAAAGCTTTTTTAAGATATAGCTATATATATATATATATATATATGTGTGTGTGTGTGTGTGTGTGTGTGTGTCTCATAACAAAAGTGCAGATAAAATATTGTGCCTTTAGAAATGAAGGAAGAAAAAATTTAGCAGCGGATTAATATAAATCTCAGTTATAAAATCTAGTTGCCTTACTGGAAAAGGAGCAACATGTTTTTTGAACAGATATCAGATGTAAAGGCATTGTTTCCTCTTTCATTGGAAGAGGCAGTGGTGTTATCCAGGTCTTTGGGTTATCCAAACCATGCCCTTGTCAATGCAGACATTGTGCCCTCCCTTGTGTTTTAGAATCGTAGGGCTGGAAGGGATTATGCACAGTCCTTTAGTCAGGGCAGGATCATCCCTGCCTAAACCAGTCAAGTGTCTGTCCAACCTGTTCTTGAAAATTTCCAGGGAGGGAGATGCCATAACTTCCCTGCATTGCCCATTCCAGTGCCTGACCACCCTCATAGTCAGAAAGTTCCTCATCTCCTACCTAAATCTCCTTGGCTGCAGCTTGAGTCCATTGCTCCTAGTCCTGTCCGCTCCAGCCACAGAGAAACCCATCTCTATCCTCTCTGTAACTGCCCTGCAGATATTTAAAGACTGTTACCAAATCCCTCTCGGTCATCTTTTCCCCAGACTAAACCCCAGCTCTTTCAGCCTTTCCTCCTAAGTCATGTTTCCCAGGCCTCTGATTATTTTTGTTGCTTTTTGCTGGACTCCTGAGGTTTTGCTCAGTCCAGTGTTTTTAAACAGGGTATCCATCATGTAAGCCAGCAGTGGCCGAACTCCCTAACCCTTGTAGCTAGAAACCAAAATTTTGATATGGCTGAGAGCCACAGGGCGCACACGTTTCATGATGCTCAGCAATCATTATCAGTTTGCTGATAATTTGTCTTTCTCCAGGAGAAATGCTGCTCCATTTTACTGTCAGGGCGCAGCACACAGCTCATGAGCCATGGTCTGGCCACTCCTGACACCAGCTGAGAGAATCCCTTAGTTGACTTTGCTGGTAAGGGGGTTGTGTCTGACCAAGCTCTTTAGTGGTTTTTTTGAGTTCATTGATTAGCTGCTAGAGTTATGAACGGGTAACGAACATTGCAAGTTGTGATCAAATGTTATGCACTCCTTTTAATGGAGATCATGAGGGTAACTTTGGCCTCTTGAGGGAAAAGAGGTGCGAGTTGGTCTTTGAAGTCTTCTCTTTTTAATTCTTGTGGATAGGAGCAGAACAGTGAAAATGTCCAGACTGGGGGAATCGAGTATCTGTCTGCAGACCACAGCTTTGGAGAGGGGGTTGGGAAAAAGACCATACCCATTTTGTTCTTTTAGCAGCAGTTGGCTTGATCTGCACCAGCAACCCCAAGCAGGATTGAGAGTGAGATGTGATGGGCTCTGTGCAATCTGTCCCAAACCAGTGAGCTAGAAGATGGGACAAACCAAAGGATGGCAGGGGGAAAAAAGCCTGCCTGGGGTAGGTGAGAATAAATGAGGTCCATTTGGAAGGGTATGTTTCACTACATCTTGATTATCTCCTTGGATGTGGTGGATGCAGCAATTAGTATCAAGCAAATAGCTGATCATGCTGTTGCTTCTCCAGCAACCAGCTGGAGGTTAAAGCAAATAAGTGCTTTATAACAAGGGTATCAAATATCTGACCTGCACAGGTGGGTCTCCTGGCCAGGGAGGCTTTTGCCTTGGTTGCCAGCAGCCAAGGAGTTAACATTGCCGCCATCACCACTCAACCCCCCAAAGTGTGACCCTGGACAGCGATAACAAAGGCCCAGTTCAGGTTTAGGGGACATGCACACATTTTCTACCCTGACTTGAGCAAAAGCCTGGGAAAATAAACAGTACCCAGGTATTCCCATCTGAACAGGCTTCCCCACCTGCAAGCAGTAGTCAACTCTACAGAGTTTATTAAGTTGGGGGGAAGTGAGACAAACAGTCTTGCAGAAAACCTTAACAGTAGCTTGCCTCAACCAGCTGTTAAGTTTATCACCATCAGTATAACCAGTTCTGCCCTTGTTCCACACCTAGCTGCTCTCCCCACCCTTTCCCTCGCATTGCCACTGCTGCAGCATTCACCCCTGGTGCTGGATGTGCTGACACCGCAGCCACAGCAACAGGGGTTGAGTGCTGACAGTATTAACTCCTTGATTATTGTCATCAGCAGGTTCCACCTTTAATCTGCCCCAAAAAAAGCCAAAGCCCCAGATCAGACACTGTTTCAGTGCAGTTCTGGTTTCACTGTTAGTGCATTTAACCTTTTGGTTCTCCTGGAGGGGAGGGGAGTTATAAACGTAATAGTCACCCTAGCACTCTGTATTTATCAGTATGTTTGAGGCATTCTTAAACTGAACCTGAAAATGTGAGGCCAATATTGTCATTGGAACAATGAGACAATATAATGGGGTGGAAGACAGGAGCATAAAAATATGAGCTAAATCCCAAGGGCACCTTCTTGCAAAGAATTTAGCCACCTTGCATTAGCAAGACACAAGGCTAGGAGTGCAGCTTCCCGAAATACAGAAGCTGTCATATGAAAAAGGCAGTTCAACAGCATCATCAGCACTAACATGCCTCATGCAGCCGTCTCTGTGCTGTTCAATTCAAGCCTATTTATTAGGTGTCATAAGGCTACAACCTGTGTTGGTGATCACACAAAGTCCATGCAGGAGGACAAATGCTCTTTTTATTTCATGTGATGGACTGTTGTCCTTGTGATATGCCCATTAAACTGGCTGAGGCTGGGTACATTTCAGTGAAGTTGAAACCAATCAGTCCTTTAAATTTCAGAACCTCTTTAGGTGTTCTTTAAAGTATTCTCCACTTTAAAGATGCCCTAAATTGATAGCACAGTCCAAGTAAAAATTGTGTTCATCTGGTGTGACTTTTTTTTTTAAAGTGGCTAACATTTATAACAGTATTTTACTGGTTTTCACACAAACATTTTTAGGAACTTAGTTTCATAGTAGGGTTGGAAGGGACCTGAGCAGTTCATCAAGTCTGACCCCCTGCCCTGGGCAGGAAAGAGTACTGGGGTCAAATGACCCCAGCAAGGTGATTATCTAACCTTATCTTAAAGACACCCAGGGTAGGAGCCAGCACCACTCCGCTTGGAAGTCGGTTCCAGATCCTAGCCGCCCTGACAGTGAAGTAGCACCTCCTGATGTCTAATCTGAATTTACCCTCTGCCAGCCTGTGAACGTTATTTCTAGTCACTCCTGGTCGTGCTCAGGGGAACAGGGACTCCCCCAGTGCCTGCTGGTTGGGCTGAACAGGTTCAGGTCCTGTAGCCTCTCCTCATAGGGCCTGCCCTGCTGCCCCCCGATCATGTGAGTGGCCTTCTCTGGACCCTCTCCTAAAGTGCGGCATCCAGAACTGGACGCAGTACTCCAGCTGCAGCCTGACCAGTGCTGCACAGAGGGGAAGGATCACTTCCCTGGACCTCCTGGAGATGCGTCTGTGGATGCATGACAGGGTGCGGTTGGCCTTCCTGACTGC
>NW_017728904.1:2013925-2023136 GCF_001723895.1 Crocodylus porosus
GTGTGGGTGTCAACACCACAGCCCCCAGTTTCTTAATGAGAACGGGGTGAGAGACAGTGTCGAAGGCCTTCCGAAAGTCCAGGAAGACTATGTCCACTGCTACCCCTGCGTCTAAGGATTTGGTGGCCTGGTTGTAGAAGGCCACCAGGTTGGTCTGACAGGACCTGCCTCTGATGAACCTATGTTGGTTGCCCCTAAAACTTAGACTCCCAAAACTGCGTTCTTTGCATTGTGTGTGAAGGCTCATGGAAGCTTTTACTATTTGGGTTTTTTTAATGTATCTAAGTGCATTTATTTATAACCAATGTAGCTATATTTATACAAGAAAAAGACTTTTATCTTTTCCAAAAGATGTTTTGAGGAAGGCTTTAATAATGGATGTTTTAATGAATGAATGTTTTGCAGAAATGTGTCTCCTGATTTATAATGATTTCAGTATTCTGAAATGATGGTTGTCAGTGTTTCCTCTGAATTAAAAGGAATGCATTAATTTCCTTCCTTCTGTCTCGAGGAGAAAATCTGGATTGCAGCGGGAGGCTAAATGAGTAAATTTAACCCAAAGAGAATGATTTAGCAGGTCTGTACAAAATGTTTACAGAGCTAAAGGGACACTACCAACTTCAAAACTGCATCAGCCCAAAAATGGTGCCTGTTGTATTTACTTGTAACACCTGAGATTACTACAGCAGAGAGAAATTGGTAAGAGTGGTGTGTACATTGTGCATGCAACAGCATTATGCATACGGTCACTTCTGCCGTTTCCCCTATACAATGTCATTTTTGCTCAAAGACGTCAACAGGGGAACAGAAAATGCCCCTTTTAAAAAAGATATCCAAGACCTAATGCCAGCAGTAAATGGAATTTTTTAAATTACTGGTGTGCTTAAGTAAAGGTGACAGTTGTATGCTGGAGGGGGAGGAAAAACACTGCTTGCTTTTTTTCTTTTTTCTTTTTTTTTAAACGTTCTCCACACAGGGTCCAAATCAGAATGGCAACATGTTTGCTAAATGCCTAGCATTTGAAACCAAAATTTAACTTTTTGTACTGACGGCTGCTGCAATTACAGGAGGAAAGCCGGTTGTTAAGTTAGGAGCAGTGTTGTTAGCGGGATGTTCTGTGGGCTGTTTTTTAAAACAAGTATCAGGAAAAATGTGTGCTAGGCACAGCTTCTGCAAACACTTAAGCAAACAAGTAGCTTTATAAATGTGACTAGTTTTGTTGAAATCAAAGATGTTTGCAAGAACAAGGCTTCTGGAGTGTGTGTGTGTTTGCGCGTGCGTGCACAGTCTAGCTCCCACAGTTGTTTTTTTAAATTAAGCTATGAAGTACAAATATAGGATTATACAAAGAAACCTTTGACCTTAAGCAATGTATAGTGATCTGTGCAAAACACTTAAAAATCCTCCCACACCGCCTGCCTAAATTTTAAACAATTGGAGTTAATTGGTAAGGTTTTTTTATCTCTCTCCCTCCTGCATTTTTGAGAGGGCAGGAAAAGTGCAACTGACTTCATGAGAGCACTTACTCGGAAAACCTATTTTTAAATTATTGGTTTCCCCCTTTTAACATTAAGTTCTGTTAGTTGGTTAAACACTACTTTAAAATAATCCAAAAGGGCAACTTAAAAAAGCAGCAGCAAATTTAGCAGTTTTATTTTGATCAGGCTGGGACCCATAGTCTTGGACTCAGGTGAATCCCATCAAGCAAATTTCATTGCTTGAAGGATTCTTTATTTGTATTTGTGGGCTTATGTTTCCCTACATGCACTTCACATGAGATTCTCCGAGTCGGTGAATGTGATAGGAGGCAGCAGCAACTTGGTTTTTTTGTGCTTTTTCTTTTCTGATAATGCTAACTTGTAAATACCCCATGTTTAAAACTAAGCTTTGCCATTCTTATACTTAGAGGAGGAAAGCATGTTAAGCATGTCATGTAAGCCATAAATCTCCTTTAGTCTGAATCATTAAAGATTCATTACGGATTATTTTTTTATGATAAGCCTTGCACAGAAAGCTGTAAATACCCTGACGGAAATTTGCCACTGGAATAACTCTCCTGGAAAACTCTGTAGACTATTAGCAGTGTAGATTTGTTCAGGGGAGTTATAGTGGAGTAGCTATCTATCCACTGCAGCTATTCTAGAAAACAGCTTCCCCCTGCTTGACCAGTCCATAGTCACTTAAAATAATGCCTCGCTGAGTTGACTCCCTTTTATTTTTTCCCTCACCTTTTAATGCCAGCACATTCCTGAGTCTCCGCATTTGTGAAAGGAGCACTTGGATTCTGCAGTCTTACCCCTAATCAGATCCAGATACTTGCACACCATTGAGGTCTGGCTGTGTATTTATAATCTGTGATGACAGGATCCTATTTCCACTTCATTACAAAAACTCCATTACAAATGCAATTAGCGCTCTGATTTAAAAATTGAAGTGCCCAGAATTGTAAAGGATTCCAGATTAGCTTTATGTACAGGATGCTTTTTGAAAGCCGAAGTTTTTATATTCAAG
Source organism: Crocodylus porosus (assembly GCF_001723895.1). NCBI lineage: Eukaryota > Metazoa > Chordata > Crocodylia > Crocodylidae > Crocodylus > Crocodylus porosus. The sequence continues at coordinate 2,016,437 of NW_017728904.1, forward strand.
ATAATGGGTTGGGTTTTTTTAAAAATGTTAAAATGTACACATGTATATACATTTTTATATATGTTTCTTAATAAAATGCCAAAGTCATGTACGTACCAGCCTTTTTCTTCCTTTGCTTCAGCAGAGTTCACTCAGGTCTGACTGACACAGGACCCCTGATCACAGTCGCTTCCTCGCTTTCACTCCCAAGATTATACTTATTTCCAGTAGCAACCTGCTTAGTGTTGCCTGGTGCTGTCATCTGTTACATTCTACCCCAGAAGTGGCTGCATGTAAGTGGTGAGTGAAGCTCTCCCACTTCCAGGCCTACCCATACCCCTTTCGGAGGGATTTCTGGTGGCTCTTTCCCCTGGGCATTGAACTGTGTGATCATGGGGCTGTATTCTCTCCCTAGCAAGGATTTTTTAGGACTGAAAGGATCATCTCTCATGCATAAAGGGGCTGGGCTGTTGCTGGCCTGCCAGTGTGGGCTGAGGAGAGTTGTCCCACAAAGCACACAACTGCTCCCATGTTTCTAGTCTAATATCCAGACAGTCTGGGACATGTTACACACACTTGCCAGCATCACAAGGTGCGATGCCACGGAGTCGGACACAACCGGCTGATGTAGATGCAGTCAGAAGCACAGCTCTTAGGAGAGAGTGCTTGTGTACGTCATGCAGGGGGGCTTCGCTATACCTGTGGTACAAAGTGCAGCTGTACAGCTCGAGGTCTGTAGCACAAACTCTTTCCCAGTGCTTTGTCGAATAAGCCTTTGTGTGTCAGGGGAGATGTGCAGACATGCTTTGTGAGGACAGATGGGGTTTTCAGGCGAGTGAACAACTATAGTGGACCCAGCTGTCCTACCACACCTTGGCTCACACCGTCCTCAAGATCCCTAGCCAGGGAGCAGGGGGTGGCGAGTGTCTCACCTTGCTCCGCAGGTAAAAAAGCCAAAGTTCCAGTGATCAGAAGTGGGGAGGAACGAGCTACGGTACTGAGGACCCATGCAAAGAGCATCCCCCTCGTGTCTGTCAGGGTCTCTGCTGACGCAATCTGGGATGTGACATCCTAGGTCAAGTGCTACCTAAGTACCAACACATATAAAATCAATACATACTGCTTTGTGCTAATGGGGCGACGTGATTTGAATGGGACGTAGCCTGAGGACCAAATTCCATTGTAGGTGTTCATCTGACTCTGGATATACCCCAGATGTAATCCTGAGCTCTTCTGCACGTGCTCCCCTTGCTTTGTGTAGTTTTTCAGTAGCAAACCTGCTTTCACCCAGCCTCCTCACCACAAAAACTGCACAGGGCTTCTCAGCAGTGGGGTTTTGGTTTTTTTTTGTTAAACACGTGCTCCAAAACCTGCTCACTTTTCATCTGCTTAACACGTAACAGCTGCACTTTCCCAGTGAAAGGACCCATGTCGAAGGAAATAAGTGGTCTCCCTGATGTCTTGAATAGTGGGTTTGATTCCGGGAAAATTACCCTCTCATTTTGCCGTTTGTTTGCAAGAGTTCAAACCCCAGGGAGCCTCAAAGCCCTGCCTCACCCTGCCTTTCCTCATTTGAAGACGCCGCTCTTCGATAACAAGGAATAATCTCTTAACATGCCAGGTGCGTTCCCTCTCTTGCAGTGACTAACAGCCAACATTTTACGGGTGGTTATGAGCTCTGGGCCTTCTGCAGCCTTGATTTATAATAGCTTTGCGGGGTTTTGACTGCGAAATAATTATTTTTCTTGGGAAACTAGTGGAGAGTGAAAGATTGCTAGCATACTGAGGCACTTCTCACCCTTTCTCCCCCCACGCAGTACAAATAGGATACAAGTTAAATTACAAGGAAACTAATGCCCACTCAGGACACTAAAATAGCCTGAGCTAGACTCCGTTACAGGCTACCATCAATCAAACGGGGCTTTTGGCTTTCTGCTCCCTTGTTTGTATGCTTCGATTCCCCAGGCAATTCACGCTGTGAAGGGAGGATGGATGGGCTGAGCGCAGCTTTGCTGCCTATTGAAAATGTAACAGTCCCTACCTAAAAAAAAAAAGAGGTGCTAGCAGAGGAAAGTGCCTTCTGTCCCAGCCTGGAGACTTCCCCGCTTGCAGAACTGCATTAACATAAGCGAGAACCTTTCCCTTCTGTGTCTCCTGTGCCCAGTGCCTAGGAATAAAGGTCCTGAGGTCTTAGTGGTCTTTCGGATGCAATCAAAGCTTTGCGTCAGCAAAAATCACGAGACAGGCCTTGTAAAAGGCAGGAGGAGGGTAGAATTGATGGTGGTGCTGACCTGAAATGCTGGAGGCTACCGGTTAGATGGAAAAAACCTCGGTCAGGGCCAGGTCACTCTCCCTTTCGGCATCCACCGTGTGGCACAGGAGACCGGGCAAGACTCGCTCCATGGCAGTTCTTATGTTTTTAGAAGGGGAGCAGGGCTTGGAGCCTCCTTCACAGGCAGCTGGAGTCGGGGTTGCTTGCACCCTTTGAATGCAAGGGATGGGGCATATTACCGCAGCCCCTTGTGCCAAGCTTCCCCTACCTTGCTCTTTGACCTGGGCAGCTGTGGTGTGAGCAGTGCTCCCGGTACACAGCTGAACAGCCCTGCGCAGCCAGAATCTCAAGTCTGCTGACTACAATGGGGGGAAGGGAAGCAATTATACCTTGTTCAAAAGCTTTCCTGGGTTCCTCCAGACAGAAACAAATGCATGCGCTGCTCACATCCGCCAGCTCTTGCTTTGCCAAGAAGAATAATTACACCTGGAGCAGAGGACTGGTAATTTGATGTGGGCACTTCCACCTCCACTGCAGAGGTATGTCTCGAGGCTGCCAACTCCCTGCTTTCACATGCCCGGCGTCAGCCCCTTCCAAAAAGCCATGGGGTTTGCTTAAGAACGCCGGGAGCTTTTGCCTAGAAGGCGCTGGGTGTCCTGGGGGTCTCGGAGGGCTTCAGGCTTGTGTTTCCTAGATGCTTTGGGCCTGCGTTTTCTAGTAATTCTCCCTAACGCAGGGTGAGAAACGTGAAGGACTGCAAAGTGTCTCAGCAGCTGGGGCTGTAGACAGACCCTCTGAAATCAGGAGAAGCCCAGCACCCTTTGCTGGATGGTGAGCCGCTGTTGTCTGGGGCTGGAGAAGTGTTTCTTCTCTAGGCCCCTCAGGCCAGGACACCCTGAAATTCATATGTGCACTGGACGAGCCTGGGTGCTCAGCTGCAGGCAGTGGAGATGGTTGATCCAAGGTTCAGGGGGAAATCAGTCGCACACTCAAATACCGACTCACTCGCTGCTCTTTGGAGCTGAGCGGTTTTTGGAAGCAAAGCGTGTGTTTTTTCTAAGGCAACCGGACACCGGCTGACCCAGGATCCCACCCACAACTCACCCTATGCCTGTCCCTGGGGCGCTCATACACACCACCAGGCCCCCGCCCCTGCTCTCAGCCGGAGTGGCAAGCGTTTGTATGTCCAGCCCTGGAAACCAGGAGCGCCAGGTTCATGGCCCAGCTGCACCTCGGTGGGTGACCTTGGCTATGTCCCTTTCAATTGGTATCTCTGCTCAGCCATGCAGGTAATTACCATGCGGGTAATTGGCCATGCGTGTAATTGCCCAGCACTCGCAGAGAGCAGCCTAGAGGGCTGAGCTGCATGGTTTCAGAGCTGGTAAGCACCAGGCAGTCTTACAAAGTGGAGCTTTCCTGATAACTCGGGACTTTCTTTTCCCTTCACTGGTGTGTCATTTGGACTTTGGCCGTGAACAGATGTTCAGCTTCTCCTGCAAGAGTCGCTGCTCTCCCAGGAGAACCCACCTGCATACAGAAAAATAACCTGGGAACAGCCAGGGTTAAATCGCTCCCAGGAGCGGGACTGTCTGTACAGGCTGAGTGTCTTGTGCAAGCACCAAGGAGGAACCGGCAGCTGTCAAGGGGCCTGATTTTAAACCCCGGTGTCAAAAATTAATTTATCAAAAGCAAGAAAACACTTCACTGTCAATGTAAAAAGAGCAAAGGGGGATCCCCCCAGCCCAGGCCACACCTGCCCCCTGGTGCAATGTGCCCCCATCCTGAAGCCATTCACCAGCTTTGAAGCAATTTGAGGACCCCCTGGCAATGGCACCATTCTCAGATGCAGCACCACAGTTCAGGGGTCACTCCAGATAAAGGCCAGTCCCAAGGGAAGGATGTCAGCACCAAGAGCTAGGCCCCAAGAGCATCATTAGGGACACAGGTGAACGCACCGAACATGCAGTGGCTCCCAGCCCGTTGTCATCCCTGCCCCTGCACCTCACACACCAGCACCATGGTCCCAAATAGATGGTGTCCTTGTAAGGTGAGATCGGGCACCACCACCCATGGTCCCCAAGGATGCAGGGAGCCAAAGGGGCATCTCATGAGGCAGCTGGATGCTAGCTGTCCAAGGGTCCCAGCCTCGCCAGCGACAGCAAGGGGGTGCAGGCACCATCCCACATGCAGCCGGGGTGCTGTGATAGTGCCTGAGCCCACAGGGCCTGCTCACCTGCACATGGCTGAGGCTGACATGGAGATGCCCCCAAGATGGAGGCCATGGCTGGAACTCGTGGAGCTTCTGTCCTCCCGACTGCAGGACAAAGCTGCCCTCGGGCATTCGCGTGCCTGGCCAAATGGCTGGGGCTCAGGGCAGGGCCCCGAGGACTCCAGTTTGGTGGCTACCGGGGTGGGCCAGCACCAGGGGCCAGTTGCCAGCTGGGTTGTCTTCATGGGGAGCCTCCCCAAGCCCGGCTCAGGCCAGGCGGTAATCAAAGGTGTCCTTCTCCATGTAGTCGGTCCAGGTGGACGAGGGCATGATCCGGTAGGGATCCAGCAGGATCCGGAAGCAGCGGACGATCAAAAGCCCCAGGAAGACAAAGAGGAGGAAGACGAAGATGAAAGCAGCCTTCTGCTCCAGGGAGAGGGCAGGCCCCACCAGGACGGTGCCAGGCAGGGCCATGGTGGAGCTCAGCACATCCTCCGCCATGACAAGGGGCTGCAGCCTGGGGTCCAGCCGGCCCTGCACGCAGGAGGCACCTCGTCACTGTGGGGAGCCTGGAGTGGGTGGCGTCTGCCCCACCATGCCCCGGACTCTGCCCGGCAAAGCAGGACCAGCCCTGAGCATCCACCCGTCCAGCCTCTGAGCCAGTCCTGCCCTGCCCAGATCCAGCAGGGGCTGGGTACCAGCCCCGGGTCCTGGACCCCAGTGGCTGCAGGGGGGGGCCTGGCTGCTGTGATGGTGTCCCAGCCTCCGAGTCAGAGCCCTGCCCCCTTGCAGCTCACACCTAAATAAACACACCTCTGTACGTCTCCATTGGCAGTGAGGGGATTTGAGGCATCCAGCTCCTTTGAAACACCGAAGCCTCCCCCCTCACTCACACACACGTGTATCACGAACACACTCTGCTTGGAACATGCAGTGCCATGTCACGCGCACACCTCTCCCAGGGACACCCCGTGTCTACCCCTTTCCTACACAGGCACCGCCACGGGTGCCTGCACACGCATACACAATGCATGCTCGCACCGCCTTGCAATCGAACGCCTGCATTCACACATGCATGCACACACAGTCTCCCCCAGCTGAGCAGGTGCCTGCAGACATGCATACGCTGCAGCAGCAGCCCATGCTGCCTGGGGCCGTGCTGCAGTGGCGCGCAGAGCAGCATATCAATGCACCTGCTGGGGCTGGTCCCAGTTGTGTCCCCCTGCAGGGTAATCAGGCATTTATTGCTTGGATGCGGGGGGGCGCGGTGGGGGGCAGAGCCTGGACACCCGGGTTCTCTTCCAGGCTCCATGCAACTCCCAGCGCAGGGCAGCAAATACTCAGAGTGGAGGCAGGACAGGGCGGGGGAAGGAGCCCAGGAGGGGAACCCAGTAGGGGCCTCCCACTCCAGGGGCCAGAGCCAGGGGAAGACCCAGGGGGTGGGGGAGGGTCTTCTGGCTCTGGCCCCTGGGGTGGGAGGCCCCTACTCTCTGCCAGGGCAGGCAGGGCCTGGTGCCAGGGCCCATCATCGGGCATGGGGGCTCCTCAGCGCAGGAAGGTGCCATAAGCAGAACAAACAATCCCCCCTTTCCTCCCCTCACCCCAGGCTCTCTCCAGACGGGCCTGGCTCCAGCCCTGCCCTGACTCAGCCGCCACATGCCCAGCAGGTGCTGGGGCTCAAGGGAAGGCATCGCTGCCTGTGGCCAGCCTTTCCCCCACCCTCTGTCTCTCTAGGCCTCTTCAGCTGGGGATCTCAGAGCCCTGAGCCCAGCTGGGGAGGGCTTGCCCCCACTGCACAGGTAGGAAAACTGAGGCACAAGGCACAGCACCCCGGCATTCTGTCTCCCGCTGCCCCACTCCCTGTGCGGAGGTAGGACTGAGATCCCAGGCCTCCTGACCCCCACTCTCCAAGACCCAGCCACTGCTTGCTCCCTAGCTGCTGCTACCATAGTTCACCTAATAATGGGCACCCACATCCAGGCAGCCTGTCAAACAGCATACTCCGACCCTTCCTTCAAGCCCGTGGGCCCCAGAGCTTGGGCACTCCAGGGCAGCTGTCAGCTCATGGCAAGGGCAAGGGCTCCCACAAGCTGTCTCAGTAAAGCCCCTGACCCCAGGGACTGCTCCCCAAGGCCGGGCACTGGAGATGCAGTGCCTGCCTGGGGAAGCTTGCAGTGCCCACACCTCATCCATGGGGTCCTGGGCTTGGGTTGGGGGGCACCAAGCCTCTGCCATGACCC
>NW_017728904.1:2023236-2026318 GCF_001723895.1 Crocodylus porosus
TCCCCATGGCCCTGAGGTTACAATCTGGAAGCAGGACTGCAAGGCCAAGCTCATAGTCGTGCCTGTGTCCCCTGTGCCAGCCTGGTGGAGGGAGTTGGGCTTGGGTGTTGTGCAGGTACACGTGTGTGCACATGTGTGTGTGCCATGTGCTCATGGCTGGCATCACTTGTGTGAAGGCATCGGGAGCACAGGGGGGGCGGGGAGCCTAGAGCGAGCAGCCGGGGGAGCAGGTCATGGGCAGGGACTGGGCACAGGGCGGGGCAGTGTGATGGAGGGGGTGGCATTTGCAGGGAGAAGGCATGTGGGTGGCTCTAGGGCAGGGTGATTCAACTGGGGTAGCAACACAGTGTGTGTCTCAAATGCCTAGATTGTGTGTGTGTGTGTGTGTGTGTGTGTGTCATTGCACAATTGCAAATCTCTGTAACTGCATGTTTGTGCATGTCTCTGTGACCATGCGTGTGTATGGAATTGGTCTTTTGACTCTGTGTGTGTGTTCACATGTGTGCACCATTGCATGATTGCACATCTCTGTGTCTGCGTGATTGTGTCTATGTAACTAAGTGTATCTATAATTGTTCAGAAGACTGCGTGCGTGTGTGTGTGTGTGTGCATGCACATATGTGTATGTGGGCTCTGTGGGCAGTGTGATTTAACTGGAATAGCAGCACAGTGCATGTGTGTGTATGTGCATGAGTGAGTGTATTCTGAACGCCTGGGCTCTGTGTGTGTGTGGGCGGGTGTCATTGTACTATTGCAAATCTCTGTAACGGAATGTTTGTGAGCATCTCTGACCATGCGTGTGTGTGGAATTGTTCTTTTGACTCTGTGTGTGTGTGTGCACACATGCGTGCATGTGCATGCACATGTGTGTCTGTCATTGTGTGATGGCACATCTCTGTAACTGCCTGGTTGTGCATGGCTGTGTGTTTGTATCATGGTGTGTATGACAGTATCTGCATCTCTGTGAGTGTGTAACTGCTTGGCCTCTGCAGGTAGGGCTCTAAATGCACAATTGTGTGTGTCTGTGTCACTGTGTGACTCTACACACTTGTTTGCATGGTTGTGTGTATAACATTGTCTGTAACTGTTTGCATGTGTGTGTGTGCCATTGCATGATTGCACATCTCTGTATCTGTATGATTGTGTGTGTCTATGTGACTCTGTCTATAATTGTTCATATGATGGTGTGCATCTGCATGTGTGTGTGTGTGCCTGTGCGTATGGATATGTGGCTCTGTAGACAGGGTGATTTAGCTGGGGTCACAGCACAATGCATGTGTGAGCATGTGCATGAGTGTGTGCGTCTCTGCATATGCACACAGAGCCCACAAGCACACATGCACCAGGACAGCATACACACACAAAGCCTACACTTGCTTTTATGTACTCAGGCCTCTACCCATCAGTGGACCATCTATACACACTCATAGCCTACACACACACACACACACACACACCAGCTCCCCATTATCACACACACTTAGAGCCAGCCCATAGACACCCGCACATCCCTATCTGCATCATGGGACATACACACCCCCTCTCCTCATCACACATCTCACGGACCCACAACCTCTGTGCATGCACACACACCCCTCTCCAGTTACTACAGTGCAGTGACAAGGTGCCTTTAAATGGCCAGGTACATACACACACATGCACACACACACACACCCCTCTCCAGTTACTACAATGCAGTGACAAGGCACCTTTAGCTGGCCAGGTAGATACAGGCACATCCACACGCATACACACACATGCATACATATGCACATACACACATGTGCATGCACACACACACACACACGCACACACATGCACACGCTTCTCTCCAGTTACTACAGTGCAGAAAGAAGACCCCTTTAGCTGGCCAGCTACACACACACACTTGCATACACACACACACGCATGCAGAGACCTGTCAGTGCCCCTTGTGCAGTGCCCCACACAGCATTGGCTGCCCAGGGCAGAGAGGGTGAGCAGTGGGCAGGGGTCTCATTGCTGCCCCCAGCCAGGCCTCCCCATGTCTTGTGCCACCTGTCCCGGCTGTGCCAGCTCAGACTCGGCCCCCAACAGCCCACGGTACCTACCAGGACGTTGCCCGTCTCCCCACGTTGGTGCCAGGCGCTGGTCCCGTTACCCCATCCAGGAGAAGTGTGCAGCCCCCACACCCCCTTGGCCCATGCCTGGCTGCCGTGTCCCCCTCTCACACGCCAGCCTGGGATGCTTTGGACCCGTTGCTGGTGGCAACCAGTAGCTATAGCGACATGGAGGGACCGCATTGGCTGCAACGTGGGTGATGCCTGAGCTGGAGAGATGCCTACGGTCCCAGGGGTGCCTGGGGTGGGTGAGGGGGCCCGGGCCAGTGGCATCATCTGGACTGGGCTGAAGAGGGCATGGGAGGTGGCACACATGGTGCACGCAGAAGGCAATGCACATGTGTGCACAGGTACACACAATGCATGCCCCCCATCTCATATGCAGATGGGAAGAGAATACACACAACAGGCAGGAGCACACACAGCCCCCCCATGTCACATGCAGATGGGCAGTGCGCACACACACACAACACAGTAGTACACACACACACCAATCTCACATGTAGGGGGGCAGTGCACACACAAACATGCAGACAAGCAAAGTGCACATTCTCATGCACATACATGACAGAACACAGAAATAAACACGCTAACTTAATTCTCACACCGAAGTCAACCAGTGCACACACTCATGCACATACACAAGCCCTCTGCTTCACACACACACAGAGCTCCTGCCTCACCACGCTCAGGTACAAACATGCTAACCAGGCAGCCAGCAGGCTTCCTACATGCACCTCACACCCAGACACACTCACACACACCCACCCCACACAACAGGCAAACACACAAACCCCATTCTCACACCCCACCAAGCCAGCACAGCCAGCCACATGCACAGGCACTCACACATGTACATACCTACACCTTTCTCTGACACACATACACACACACCACCCTTCACCCTTGCAGACACCTCCCTCCCCATGCTGAGTGCCCCATCATGTGTGCACACACACACACACACACACACACACACACAC
>NW_017728904.1:2026863-2034896 GCF_001723895.1 Crocodylus porosus
CGCGCGCGCGCACACACACACACACACACACACACACACACACACACACACACACACCTCCAGCCCTGGGCTAGGCAGGGGCCAGGCTGGATGGAGCAGGGCAGTTTCGGGCTCCCACATTTGGGTGGGGAGCGAATTGGGTGACTTGGGGCTCTGCTCCTTCCCCATGCCTCAGTTTCCCCTCCTGCCCTTCTCCTGCCTGGGCTGCTTGGGGGTGCCGCAGGGCCTGGGCCTGTCCCCAGCACAGATGGGGTGCTGGGTGCTGACTTCCAACGGGGACAGGGTGGGGCATGCTCCAGGCCTCCACTTCCTGTCCTAAAATGGCCCTGGGCTCTGCTCTGCCATGGCCGTGCCCACCCCTTGCTGCGTCCACCCCTCTGCTGGGTGCGCTGCCACGTCCCAGGAGCCACGCAAGCTCAGAGCTTTGGCCCCCATGGGGATGTGTCCATGGCCCGCGTGATGCCTCGGTTTCCCCTCCAGTCACTGTGTGTGTGAGGTCCTGGGGAAGGGGCTGTGCTGCTGTGTCTGGGTGATGGGGGCATGTGGTGGGGTGATGGGGATCCCCGGGGCTGGGGATGTCTGGGGGGCACTGGTGCAGTATGGGGGGAGGGGCTGCACTGAGCTCCAGCGGCCAAAGTGTGGGGGGCGCCACCGCCCCACCCACAGCTCTGCCGGGCCGGGCTGCCAGGTGGGGGGCGGGGGGGCTGCATGTGTTGCGCGCACACATGGGTGCGCATGCCTCTGTGTTTATGTGTGCACGTGCATGCGCATGTGTGGGGAAGAGGGACCTGCATGTGTGTGCAATGACCACGTGCATGTGCATGCATGTGTGTGGGCCTGCAGATATGCACGTGTGCATGTGTGTGCATATGTGCAAGTGTGTATGCATGTGTGCACCTGTCAAGCTGCATGTGTGAGTGGGATTTGGTCCAGACCATGCTCCCCGGCTGCAGGGGCTATTCCCACCCTGTGCCTCAGTTTCCCTGCTCTCTGTGCCCAAGGCTGTACAGCTCCCACTGCTGGGGGGTGGGGGGCACAGCTGCTCCAAGGGCCCCGCATGGGCCCTGGCGAAGGGGATGAAGGGGGGGGCAGGAGTGCACAGGGTGTCACCTGAGACTGCTCAAGGTCCTACGGGCAACTACACACATGCATGCAGGCCTGTACACACACACACACACACACACACACACACACACGCATGCATGCATGCAGGCACACACCCCTGTACACGCGCGCACACACACACATCCTTGTGCACACACCTGTATACACATGCAGATCTGTACACATGCCTGTGCAGACATGCCTGCAGTGCACACATGTACACACACACACACATGCTTGCACATGCCTATACATGCACACAGGCACACATACACATGCACACACACCTGCATGTATGCAGACACACACTCCTCTTTCTCCCCATATAACCTGCCACCCGATGCCCCCACCCCCCCGGCTGGACCCCCCCATTCATAGAGGGTGGGGGTGCAGGCTGCAGGAGTGCCTCCCCCCCACACACCATTACCCCAGGGTCGGTGCATTGTTCCCAAGTACTTCCACCAGGCTGGAGGCATTCGCTGCAGGAGGTGGGGGGACAGGATGGGGGGCCCACGACGGGGCTCACAGGAGTGGGGGGGAGGGAGGAGTCTGTGCAGGGCTAGAAGGTGCAATTGGCTCCCCCCTGAAGTCCCACCCCTGCCTGTCACCAGAGCAGGGAGAGGGGCATGGGTTGAGTTGGGACCAGGCACGGGGCTTGGCAGCTGGGTGCCTAGAGGACCCTCCTGGGAGAAGGGCGAGCAGCGGTGACCATGCTGGTCAATGGGGAGACCACACTGGAGCGCAAGCTGTGCAGCTGCTGCTCTGCCTCCGCATAGTCCATCCTGACCCAGCCCCCTGATGCCAGGCCCAGGCCTCATCCTAACTGGGGTCCCTGCCCCGTCCTCCTTCGCTGTCCAGGCCTCTTGCACCCTGCTACCCCGTCCTTCCTGCAGCAGGGACTTGGACAGGGTGTCTCCACAGCGGGAGATGGCCATGGCAGATGTGCCAGAGAGCTCACTGCTAGGAGGGGAAATTGAGGCACAGAGACAGGATGGGACCTGTCCGAACTGAGCCAGGTGTCCTGGCTCCCAGCCTTCCACTGCAGCCACCACTAGGCCATGTTGCCAGTGCAGTGACCTGGGGTGATTCATGGTCAGGAGGGGAAACTGAGGCAGAACCAGCCCTGGAGCCTCTCCTTATGCTGCTGCTGATCCCAGGGCCTGGACCTGCCATGGCCTGATGCATGCTGGGAAGGCCTGGCCCCTGGGTCCCTTGGGGCTGTATCCCCTGCCCTCGCCCAATCCCCATCCAGATGGGGTCTACCCCCTGTACCCGGACCTGGGATGCTGCAGGGACAAGACCGCATCCCCTCCATAGCTGGTGGCAACAGGGAGGGGACCACCAGGCCCCACAGCCCGGCCCAGTGCCCAACACCCTGCCTCAGGCCTGATGAGCCGCCCCAGTCCAAGCTCCCCGATACCCAGGGCAGCTGTGACCTAGCATCCAGTCCAACCAGCTCAAACCTGTTTCCCATTCACTCCGGTTCAGCCGGAGCATTCATGGGCCTGATGGATCGGGTTTAAATCCCTGCCCGTGGTCTCAGCCCACAGCTTATTGTAGTGGAGGGGATGGGGTCCCTCCAGGGCCTGGGGTGGGTGAGGGAGCTGCTTTATCCCCTTTCCCCCCGAGACTGACGGAGCTGGGGGAAGGCACCGGCTGCAGTGAGGATGACGCCAGTCTCGTGCTGCCTTCACCGGACACCGACACACACCCCCGTGCTCCCCACCCAGTCCCCACCTGCTGCGCCCCCGTAGAAAGCCGGTTTCCAGACAATTGCCCCCAAACACAGACCCGAGGCTGGGGACAGGAAGACCGTATAATTCAGACGGTGGCAGGGGTGCATCCACGTCCAGATGCGCTCCCTGCGCAGTCCGGGCTCCTACACAGTAGGAAACACTGCCCTCCGCGTTCCTGCCCGCTGTCCGAGGCCTCTTCCATCTGAGCCCTCAGCTCCGACTGCGCTGTCCTTCCAAATCGGCCCCCTCCTCCCGCCCCGAAATCGGCTTCCCCAGCCCTGCCGGGCCTGGAATACCATTGCTGTGCAGCCGACAAGCGTCGCTGTAGGGGGAGCCAGCTGCGCCAGCATCAGGCTCCTGCGTGGGCCAATGCTACAGTGGTGCTGCCTGGTTTAAATTAAAGAGCAGTTCAAGTCTAATAAATAAATCCCCAGGCTGGGGTTTGCAATGGGGGCAGGGGGAACGTGGCCCTGCCCCTTGCCCCCAGCGCCCAGGGGGACTAGACAGCCAAAGACGGGCAAGGGCTGGCACAGTGCCCGGGCTGGTGCTGAGATATTGCCCTGCAGCTCCGTGGTAGCAGGAAGGTTGTCGGGGATGTGGCCTTCCCAGGAGTGTGTCCCTGCTCCCATGACCACCGCTAGCCCGATGGTCTTGCTCCCAGCCACGTGCTCACAATGCCACGGCTGTCTCTGCTCCTTCGTCCTCCCTGGGCCCAGGCCAGGGGGCTCCAGCCAAGCTGGCAGCAGTGCCCCGCGCCCCAGCCATGGGGCAGGTCAGTAGTTGAACTGTCCGGCTGGTTTCACGGGGGACGAGGGCACGAAGAGCGGTTTGGGTGGCACACTGGGCTTGGCGGCACCTGCCCCCTTGATGCCACCGCCAGCAGCCTGGGGCAGAGAGCCCTGGCGCTGGCGCGGGAGGAAGGCGGCGTGGCCAGCCAGGGGCCCCGGCGTGCCCGCAGAGTGCACACGCGTCAGCAGTGGCGGGTGTGGCCGCGCGGCCTGGCTCAAGCTGTGCTGCCGTGAGAGGAGCCCGCCGCCACCGCCACCAACGTTCACCAGCGAGTGTCTGTGGCCTGGAGGCCGGGGCAGCGGCTGCTTCTCTGGGCAGGGCTGGGGGGCAGGGTCGGGGGGCACATCCAGGCGCCGGGGCAGGCTGTCCCTGGGCAGAGTGGAGGAGCTGTAGTAGGGAGCGCTCTCCGTGTCGGGGATCTTGGGCTGCACCCGGTTGGCAAAGGACAGGGCGCCAGGGGGGCTGGCAGCCGGCTGGGCCAGGGGCATCCCACCCAGCGTGGTGTGCGGGGGCCCGGTGGCTTCATGGAGATGCCTGAGGAGCTCCTCCAGGGTGGTCACCTCCATGCCAGCTGACGGGCGGACTAGCACCCTCTCTGCATGTGGCGCCTTCCTCTCCTCCCCGCAGCCTCCCGGCACCATGTCATAGCCGCGGAGGCCGCTGGCAAAGGGGTAGCCCTGGGTGGCAGTGCCAGGGAACAGCTGGGCCTTGCCCTGGCCCTCCTTGGCATTGTTGGCATTGTGGTTCCTCTCCCACGGGCTCCGAACGGCCACCACGTTCTTCACGGGCAGCTCAGGGGTGGACTCGGGCGTGGGCAGCCCCGAGAGCTCCGGATGCTCCTTGGCGCGGGGCGGCTCCTTCTCCTGGGGCAGCAGCGTGGTGTAGAGCTTGGGCGAGGGGCCCTCAGGCCGCCCATCCTTGCCTGGCGCGGCATCCAGCAGCCCGTTCATCTTGGCCAGGCTGCGCAGGGAGAGCGGGCGTGGGAGGGCACCCTCGGGCTCCTTGCCGGCCCGCTTGGCCTTCTGGAAGAGATGGCTGCAGTAGCAGGAAACAAGGAGGCCGGCGGAGGCAGCGCCCAGGACGAAGGCCACAAGGACGCAGCCAATGAGGAAGGTGAAGTGCACAGTCTTGGCGCCATCTCTGCCCTCCACATCCTGCCGCACCCCTGGGGACACGACACAACACACACACAGGGTGAGTGCCAGCGGGATGGGGCGGGATGGGATGGGGCTGTGGCAGTGAGGGATGAACGCGGTGGTGGGGATGGAGTTGCACCCAGGGTGGAAGTTGGCCCCATACAGAGGAGGGCGGACAAGGCTGGGGCTGCGCGCCCTGTGCCAGGCGACACTCGGAGGGTCTCCCAGAGCCCAGGTTGGCCTCGCTCCAGCTGAAGTCAGCCAGAGTGACCTCAATGGTGGTGACATCAGCACCATGGGTTCAACCAAGCCTCTAATTGGCTCAGGGGGCCATGACATCATTTCATCCATTCCCCCCCAACACACATACATTGCGTTACACCCCGTGATGCCCGCCCCGTGTGGAGACCTGCAGGGGGACATGGGCTGGGAACACCCTGAGCCCCAGAGGCTCCTAGCAAATGGCTGTGGGCCCTGGCAGCACCTAGGAGACCCGGGACAGAGACACCAGGTCGGGAGACACAGGACAAGGAGGACCATGATGCCTCCCACTGGAGGTTGGGCCCCTGGTGGTCCCCATTAGCCAATGCAGCCCCTCACTTTTTGGGGAAGTCCGGCTGAGGGGGCTGCATCTGGCCTGCCCCCTTCATATCACAGACATGGGGCCCAGTCAGGCAGCTCCAGGGAGCAATGCCCCCCCAGACCCGAGAGAAGGGTAATGCTGGGTAATAATGGGGGGTCCCACCCTGGGGGGAGGATGGAGGAGAGGACCAGGAAGAGGAAGGGAAACTGGAGAGGGGAGGCAGGGCAATGCCGCTCACTCTCCCCCCTCCCTGGTTCTGCTCCCAAAGCCACCAGGGCCCAGGGGTGGGGGCAGGGACAGTGGATCGGTGGGTGGCAGGAGGGCCCAGGCTTGGGGCTGCCCTCCCATGTGGGCACACATGTAGGAGGGACTCAGGCTTGGATGTGTACCAGTGACTCACTCTGGTGCCTGGTGGAGGGGGGTAGGACAGAGCAACTGGGACCCCTCCATGGTGGCTGCGCTCAGCCAGGGGGGCAGGCTGGGCACCATGATGGAGGGTCGGGGCAGTGAGTGGTGGGCTGGGAACCTGAGGATGGTGTGAGGCTGCAGGGTCTGGGCTGCTGCCGCCGGAGGGCAGAAGGGGTAAAAGACCCCCGCTCCCAGAGCCCAGGCCCTGCCAGCTGCCCGATGCCCCATGCACCCCAGTGATGTGCTCCATGCAGTTAGTACGGATGTGCCAGGGTGAGTTAAGGGCCAAGCTGTGGGGCCATGGCAGAAAGCATGTGGCAGAGGAAGGGCAAGCAACGGTGCCATGCAGCAGCTATAGCCCTGCCATGGGGGTGGGTGGGCAGTGCCTGGCAGGCCCCCAGCCTCACTCACTGAGTCCTGGTCCCTGCACCCAGACCCGGGACCTCAGCAAGCTGCTGTCCCCCTGCGTACTCCCCCACTCAGACCACTGCACCAGACTCCCCTCCAGAGCCACCGAGGAACCCAGGAGGCCTGAACGCCAGTGCTTCCCAGTAACCACCAAGCCACACTCCCCTAGGGCCAGGCGTGGAGCCCAGGAGTCCTGGCCTTTCCCTGCCCGCTTCACAAGTCAGAAACACCCCCATAACTGGGTGCAGAACCAGGTGTCATGGCCCCAGCCCCTGCTCTAACCACGCAGCCAGCAGAAACCAGGCACCCTGACCCGGGGCTACTGCTCTGCCCCTAACACGACTTCTCCGAGACACGGGGAGAACCCGGGGGGTCCGGCACTGCGTCTCCTCCTCTGCAGCAGACAGCCCTGAGCGTGCCCTGCCACGGGGGCTGTGGGCACCTCCCCGGCTTGGCCAGGCATGGAGGAGAAGGAGGCCCCGGGGTGCCCACAGGCCTGGGTAGGGGGCTGGCTCCAGGCCAGGGAGGCTGCAGGGGACAAGGGGCCAGACCCCCCGGGCATAAATGGCGCCACTCCCAGCGATCCAGACTGTTGCACAAGCCGGGGGGGTGGGGACGACGATGGGCCGTGGCCTCCCCGTGACGTGGCTAATCTGGCCAGGGGCAGGGAAGACGCCTGCTGTCCCCTCCCCCGTCCCTTGGAGGCCCTCCGCTGTCCAGGCAGCGCTGGGCACTACGGCCTCTGTCCCTGCCCGCTCTCACAGGGGAGCGGGGGTTCCCACGGCTGTGGGGAGGAGAGTCTTGGAGCTGATTCGGCTATTTCCAACCGGCACAGGGAGCCAGAGCTGGAGCCAGCCGCGTGGGGCCTGGCAGGGCTCCAGTCCCCTCCACAACCCACACAGGGCAGGGGGGCAGGCAGGGAGCGGGGGCCCCCAAGGCAGTGGGACGGGTGGCAGAGGGCCAGCCCCACAAGAGGCTCTGGCCGCGGCTGCGGGGGTGGTTGCACAGAGGAGCACAGGGCAGAGGCTGGAAATGCAAGGGGAGAGAGGGGGCTGGTGTCAGCTCCGCAGACAAGCATGACCACGCATCCAGCCTCCCCCCGCCCCCACAGCCCTTCCTGCCCGAGCCGCAGGCCAACCCAGGTCCAGGCCTAGTCCAGGGGCGGCAATCACAGCCCGCCCCAGTGGGACACTCCACCCCAGAGGCAACTGCATGTGCTACTAGGGCAGGGCAGGAGCACCCCCAGCCAGAGGGAGCAGTGGGACGGGGACGCTCTGCAGACACAGCTGCCATATTCCACCCCAGAGGTGGACGCATGTCCGTAAGAAACAGGAGGGAAGGGGAACCGAGGTCATTGTCTGACATGCCGTGACCAGGCCACTTCCTTACTCTGGGCCTCACCCTCCCCAGCCAGCCTGGTAGGCAAAGCTGATTCCAGGTGTAAGCGGCCGAAGGAGTATTTACACCAGTGCTGATGTGTGAGCTGATGCGGATGCAGATCTCGACAGCTCTGGGGTAAGTCACCTGTTAGGAAAAGCTACCCCAGGATAGCAGAGCCCCCTGAATTCCCACCCTGGCTTGCTCATGTGGACGAGCCCTGGGGGGCAGGGGCAGGATCCAGGAGTCCCGAGAACCATCCCCCAATCTCTCCACTGGGCTCCTCTGCCACCCCAGCGCTGGCCTAGCACGGCAGATCCTGGCCAGACACCACTCTCCTTCCAGCGTGGGGAATGGAGCCCAGGAGTCTGACCTGCCAGCACCCTGTCCAGAGCCAACAGGATGCCCATGCCCTCCTGCCCGTGTGCACAGGATGCCCATGCCCTCCTGCTCGTTGCACAGGATGCCCATGCCCTCCTGCCCATGTGCACA
>NW_017728904.1:2034996-2062191 GCF_001723895.1 Crocodylus porosus
CGTTGCACAGGATGCCCATGCCCTCCTGCCCATGTGCACAGGATGCCCATGCCCTCCTGCCCGTGTGCACAGGATGCCCATGCCCTCCTGCTCGTGTGCACAGGATGCCCTTACCCTCCTGCCCACAGGATGCCCATACCCTCCTGCCTGCGTGCATGTGCTTGTGCACAGGCGTGATGCATAACCCTCTCTCTCCCATACCCATGAGTGCCACCTGCACGCCCACCCACAGACCCACATCATACACCCTGCCCACAGTCCCCTTGTACCAATACCTGCCCCACACGCACATGTTCACAAATGCCCACTCCACACCCCTGGCGCACACGCACTCATGTACACAAATGCATCACCCTGGACAGCCACCCACCAACACACACCACATGCCTCGTCTGTGCGCACGGCCGCACAATCCTCTCATGGGGGCTACGCCATGACACCTTCCTCATTCCCCAATGTACACAAAGCTGCATCTTTAGTACATACACAAAACACACATGTGCAAACACACAGCCCTTGAACACCCACCCACCCATGCACACCACACACACACAAACACCCCTTTATCTTCACCCCACTGCACACGCATACACACACCACACTCGGGCGCACACATATACCCTCCCTTCATCCCACAGTGCACATAGAAACATACACAGACCCCTCCCTCTACCCTCCACCCATTGCACATACACTTAAACACGCACCCCTCCCTTGACTCCACTGTGCACACACGCACACACACTCCTGGGCACGCACCATCTCTCTATGTACTGCCAAGCTCATGCCCTGTGTTCCTGCCATGGCCCGAGCATGCTTGACTGGGAATGCACCAGTTGCTGGCTGCTAACACACCATGCTTCTCCGGCCGCGGGAGGGGGGCGGGGGTGTTAGACCACACTCTGGAGTCCCTGCAGCCATTCCAAGCCCCTGTACCCGGGTTACCAGTGCCCATGCCAGGCCAGGGTGCTTGGTGCTGTACGTGCCGAGCCCTCTTACCCTGAGTGCTGACAGCCACGCGCAAGGTGGAGCGCGGGTCCCCAGGGCCAGGGGCAGGGTGGGCATCTGGGGCTGTGCCCACTGGGGACTGATCTGTGGGTGCCAGGTAGGGCACGACGCTGGCGGTGGGGCCGGTGTTCCCTGTGTAACCGGCAACAAGAAGGTCAGGGCAAGACCAGCCCCAGGGTGTCCCGCTCATTGCCAGGCCCTACACACTGGCATAGATGTATGTACACACATGCACACTTATGTGTGCACACAACCACCCAGAAGTTTTAAACAGGCTCATATCTACACACAACAAGTGTTTACACACACAGGCAGGCGCATGTACATGCTCTCACGCACATGTGTACTTAGGTGGACTTGTGGTTATATAGGTTCACAAGTCCAGCATACACATGCCCACGTGTGTACCCATGTGTGCGTGTGCACACACCCCCTTGCCCCATTGCTTCCACTGTTCAAGCCTAGCACAGCAGTGTCCAGCTCCCTGCAGGGTGGCAAGAGGGCTTTGAGCTGGGGCTGGAGAGGCTTGCCTCCAGCCCCTGCCTGCTGAGCAGCCCTCTGCCCCCCACGTTGATCTCTGCAGCTCTTCCTCTGCCCCCACCTGCCAGTGCCCGCTCTGCAGACAGCCCCCAGCCGTGGGGCGCCCAGAAACCCACCAGAGACCAGAGCTAACCCAGAGCAGCTGCAAGCTCATGGGACCCAAACCGGAGGCCCCTGCCTGGCTCATGCCAAGCCAGATTTGCTTTGTCCTGCCACAGAAAGGCCCCAGGTGCTCCAGGCACCGTGGAGAGGGGGTCGCGCATGGTGTGATGGTGGGTGACAGGGTTAGTGACAGATGCTACAGGATGCAGTTAGTGGTGACATGTGGCCCCATGAGGCAGCTCCCCCCCCAGCAGCCTCTTTCTCCCCACATTTTAAAGCCTTGTGGGCTGCTGGGATCCCTGTCCGGACACTGCAGGCCTGCTGGGAGCCATCTGGGGATGCCATGCCTCGCTGGAGCCTGCCGTGATGCACTGCCCTAAGGGGCCCCATTGCTGGCCCAGCATGTCAGGACGGGCCTTCGGTGAGGAGTCTCCTCCAGGCCACCCAGCCTACAAGATGGCAGCACACATCCTGGCGCTCCAGAGGAGGGGGTGTCTACCAGCAAATCAAGGGGACTCCCACTACGGCACCTCAAAGCACCCATCCCACCACCACTGCATTGTTGAGGCCTAATATGGCGCCTGACAGACAGCCTCATATCCTGTCCCCTGCCCCCGGGGTGTCCCAGGAGAACAGGAACGAGTGCACCCCAGCCCACCCTTGCCCCCTGCCCTTCCCCAGGGCCGTGGAGCAAGAGGCAAGGCTGGCCAACCCTGTTCCCAGGGGACACGTCTCCGAGGCCTGGTGGGTGTCTCGGGGCAGCAGGGAGAAGGGGATCACTGACCGTATGCCGAGTCGCTGGCGCCGTTGCGGTTCCCCGTGGCGGTCGCGACATCTGTGAGAAAAGGGACTTGGTGTCAGCAAGGTGCAGACACATGGCACTCCACTGTGCCCTGCATGGCCCAAACACTCACCCCGGGATCAAA
The DNA here is from genome assembly GCF_001723895.1 of Crocodylus porosus. Lineage (NCBI taxonomy): Eukaryota > Metazoa > Chordata > Crocodylia > Crocodylidae > Crocodylus > Crocodylus porosus. The sequence goes on from NW_017728904.1 coordinate 2,037,573, forward strand.
CAGCCCAGGGGAGCGGACACGCTGCTAGAACTTGCCCCAGGGCACAGCTCCTGGCTCTGGACAGGCACCCCTGCCCCAGCGAGAGGTGCCCCACAGCGGCAGAGGGCTGAGCCCATTCACGATGGGGCTAAGTCCACTTGCCCCACAGTAACTGTGCTGTGTGCCCACGCACCCACCACTCCAGGCCCACAGCGCAGCCACAAATCCCTCCAGATGGGCCAACCCCCACCCCATGTCCAAGCTACCCTAGCCCCCTCCTCCTCCCCTTATGGATGAAGTCAGCACCCCCATGGGCAGCAAGGAGGCCTCCACGAGAGACACGGGCAGCCTGGCCCGCTGGCTCCTGCCCTCGACCCGCTCCGGCCCCCGCTCACCTTGGCAGCCCCCAAGGCTCCCGGCGGCGTTCTCCACATCCTGCTCGAAGCCAGCCCTGGAGGAGAAGGAGAGAGAGGGTGGGCAAGGGACCGAGAGCTGCCATTATGTGGTCGGCTCGTTCGCTGGGTTGGGGTGCAGGGGACCATGGCCTCATCTGCGCCGGGAGCGAGCCGTGGCCGCAACACGGCTCATGGGAGCACGGCCTGCCCTGGAGCGTGCAGCGGCTCCTGCATGGAGACTGGGTTGATGTCGGAGGCAATTTACTGCTTGGGTGTTTGCATCTTAAGTCTGGAAGCAGAGACAGGGGGATAGGAGGGACGAACCCGGGAGATCGGGTCTGTGGCGGGGGCAGAGAGCGGGTGACACGCAGCAGAGACCCCCACGACATGGGGTTTCCACCCTCCAAGCAATGATGATCCCCAACAGCGTCACAGGACATCCTGCCCCAGACAGCTAGAGCCCCTGGAATGGGTGGAAGTGGGGCGCAGTGATTAGAGTGGGGGGGCGGTGTGAGCCTGGGCTCAGGACTCCTGGGTCCCTGAGAAGGGCAACAATCACACCGTTAGAGAGCAGAGCTGCATGGGCGTCAGGACTCCTGAGTCCTCTCCCCAGCTCTGTCCCTGAGTGCCCCTGGCTGAGTCGTGCCCTCACTCCATGCCTCAGGTCCCCAAGCAGGGACATGGGGACAGTCACGCCAGCTCTAGCAGGGGCAGGGGGCTGCTCACACATGCACGTGGGGGTGCAAGGTGGGAGGGCAAGTAGACCTGCAAAGCCACAAGACCCTAACCCCTGCCCCAGGTCTTCTCCAAGCCTCTCCCCACTCCAAGCCTGGGGACTGTGGCTGACCCAGCACAGAGGGGCTGGAAAGCCCCCTGGTCTGGACCTAAACTTCCTGGGGTGGAGAACCCCCTCGATGCCCCTCGGCCAGCTTTGCCCCTGGCTCAGGACCCCCAGCACCTCCTTCTGGCTCAGCCCAACCCTGACTCCCCAGTGCACCAGCCCCACAATCCCAACATCTTCCTTCCCCCTGCCCCACCAAACCCTTCACCAACCCCCCACCCAACTCCCAGCCCCGACGCTGCCCAGAGGCCCCTGCTCCTGCACGGGCCGGATGCAGAGGTTCCTGTTTCACTGCACAGCAGGGGTGGACCCAGGAGTCCGGGGGCCACGGGGCTGGGACAGGGGGACCGGTAGCTTCCCAGGGAGCCTGCTGGGAGCCCCTCTGCCCACACGCCACGTTCCCAGGCCCCGGCCCACCATTTCCCAGCAGCTGTTCCCCAGCACCAGAGCCTAATTAACTGCAGCTGGGAGGCCTAGTGTCTGGGCACGCTCGTTTGTGCTGCTGCCTTAATGAGGCTAATTATGGATTTCGTGCCCTCTGGCTTCCTTGTGGCACTGGGCTGGGTGCTGGCGCCAGCCCAAGGCCCAGTGCTGATTCCGCCTGGCAGCCAAGGGCCGCAGGGAAGGGGAGGGTCTCCAGGGCTCAGTGCCAGGGTGGGCACATACAAAGCCCTGCCTGGCTGGCCTTTGGCAAATGCTGCCCATGCCCATGGTGTTCCCCAGTAGTTCGCAGCACCGATGGCCTGGCGAAGCAAGTGTGTGCGAGGCAGGGGGATGGGGAACTGGACCTGTTTGTTACCAAACTTTCTGCCATCAGGGAGGCATCACAGGGCCGTGTAGATCTGCCCTGAGAAGGGATTTACACCAGCATCAAGGGGCTTTCACAGAAGCCCCAGTGCCCAGGCAGGGACGTGGCACTGGGCAGGTGCAGGGTGGGCTAGCAGCAAAAGACTCGGAGGCAGAGGACTGGAGGGGAAGAAGGGAAGGGCCAGCCGGCAGGAGCTGCAGGGGTGATCCGGGCCCTCTGACAGCACAGGTGTGTTTACACAGGGCCTTGGATTTACACACAAGGAGGGCGATTTTTTCACACAAATACCCATACGGCCCAGTCTCCTACCTGATGTCATTCCCAAATGCCACGCATGCTCCCGTCCTCAGCCAGACACAGTACGGGTCTCGGGAGGCCAGGCAGCTCCTGCCACAGGTGGAAATGCAGGTAAGACATGTGCAGCACCATGCACGCAGCCACCCACTCGCACTATCCACGGCACGTGGCTGAGGGTCAGAAAGGAAACGCCCCTCCTCACCCGCCTCGCAGGGCAAATGGACCCAGGGAGTGTTATGCCATCTGCTGACCCAGGTGGGCCTGGCTAAGACACCAGTCCAGCCAACAAAGAACATGGGTTCACAGAGAGGAAACTGAGGCAAAGGGAGGAAAAGGCACATGAATGCCTGGTGGAGCCGCGGACATAATCCAGGTGTCCTGACCTCCAGCCTGCCCTGACGAGCCCAATGCCTGCAGCTCTAGGCTGGGGACAGGGAGGGGGGCTCCAGGGGCAGGCTGTTTGTGCAGGGCTTTGCACGGCTTTTTATAGGAGCCTGCGAGTGTGCCAGCAAAAGGAGCAGAAAGGTCAGGGGGGAGCGCGGCACTTTGGGTTTCCTGGAACTGCCAGGGCTGATGCCCACACCTGTCGGGGTGGGGAGGCAGCCAAGGAGCCATGCCTGCTGCTGAGACACCCCCTGCACACACATGTGCGCACACACCCCACCCTCAGTGGCCAAGGGATGTGCCTGTTGCTGAGACCCCCCCGTATATGGCACTTTCCCAGCCCTGCTACATATGCAGGCACACACAAATTCATACCAGGCATTGCCACTGCCCAGCTAAACACACATGCACACACGCATATGCACACACATTCCCCTCTCACACTCATGCCTGCCAGGGCAGGGACACAGCCAAGGGGTGCTGCCTGCAGCTGACACCTGCCTCTGCTCCCACAAACACCGACACCCTGCTTTGACACATGCTTGCACACTCTTCTGACACACACATCTCTCAGGCCCAGGGATGCAGCTATGGGGCAGTCTGTGGCTGAAACATCCTCATACATGTGTTCCATGTGTACACATGTGCGCACGCACAAACACACACACACACAGAGCTGCTGGAGTGGGGGGAGGTCACATCCAAGGGGCACTGCCTGCAGCTGAGACACCCCCCTCCACTCCCACAAACACACAGACACTCCCCTCTGACACATACTCACACGCTTTCCTGTGACACACACACACACACCCCCTCTCAGGGCCATGGATGCAGCATGGGGCAGAGCCCGTAGCTGAGACATGCCTGTGCACATCTGCTCCCTACACACATACACACCCACATACACTTTCTCTCATATACAAACACGCCCACTTTCTCTCTCTCACGCACGCACGTGCGTACACACAGACATGGCCCTGACACACCCTCTTCTCTCCCTCTCAAGCTCCCTCTCTTAGTCACGCTCCTGACCCCCCCTTGCACACACAAGCCCTCACACTCCTGCACACACTCATGGCCGCTCCCCCAAACCCTGCTGCCTGCCCCACTCCCTCAGACCCCCTGAGCATGGCAGCAGCTTGGGCAGCCTCTGTTCCCCCTCTCCCCAGCCCCTCACCTCCTGCAGGCGCCATGGGCCTCGCAGCGGCTCAGCGGCACGCGCACCATGCAGCCTGAGAAGGCCACATACAGCACGTGGTGCGCTGTGTCCAGCTCCAGGCCCAGGATCCGCCGGTCCTCCTGCCTCACGGTGCACCTGGGGTGGAACAGAGCACCCGGATCAGAACCAAGCCAGCCCTCCCCACCCCACCACTAGCCCGGATGGGGAGGGGGGGATGGGAGAAAGGGGAAACAGAGATGTCACACAGGTGGGGAAACCGAGGCACGGAGCATGCAAGGCAGCTCTCCCGGGGTCAAGCAACCTAGCAGTGGCACAGCCTGGAATAGAAGCTAGGTGTCTGGTTCCTAGTCCCCTTCTCTAACCACTACACCACATATCCCCGATTCCAGGAATGAAACCCGGGCATCCCGGCTCCTGGCCCCCTTCTCTCCTTGTTGGGGATCCCGCAGGTCATGGACGATCACTCCCACAGGTCAAATAAAGGGCTGTAGATGAGTCTGTTGATGGCTAAGAAGGCTGATCCTAGAGCTGCAGACTCTGGCAGACGACCCAGGTGGTGGTCAGCGGGACCATGGATATCTCAGTCGTGTATCCTTTCCTTCCGTTCCTGTCATTTTTCTGCCTCTAGGGCAAGACAGTTTTCCTCCAGGTAGGATGTACCTCCTCCTCTCACAAGACATTGCTTTGCAGCCCTACCCTGGGCTACTTTTCCCAATTTGTGGTGTCTATACCACACTTCATAATGTTTGTCTTGAGGGTGTCCTTCAAGCGTTTCCTCTGCTCCCCACATATCCTTTGTCCTTGGCTGAGTCAGGATACAGCAGTTGTTTCGGTAAACGCGTATCAGGCATGCACACACAGTGCCCTGTCCACCAGAGCGGATGGTGAATAATCAACTCTTCCATGCTGGTGGTGTTAGCACTGGTGAGGACACTGGCACTTGTGTGACAATCCTCCCACTTTATCCCAAGGCAGCGCTGGTGATGGCGTTCCAAGCTTCTCAGGTGGTCCCTGCAGGTCACCCAAGCTTCACAGGCGTAGAGAAGAATTGGGGTCACCGCAGCCTTGTTCAAGTAGAAGCTTTGTTTGAGTCCTGATGCTGTGCTCATTGAACACACAGTGATTCAGTCTTCTGAAGGCAGAGCTGGCACGCCGGATCTTATACTGGATCTCCTTGTCAACGTTGGCCATCTTGGAGAGATGGCTGCGGAGGTATGCAAAGGGTATATTCACACAAGTACGTTCTCCAGTTCCTGTCTGTCACCAAGGATCTTTGCCAGGGAAGTGGGGGTGGATTGCCCTGGAGCAGGCTGCTGAAGCACCTTTGTTCTTCCCATGTTAAGGGTCAGTCCCAGGCATGGATATGCTGGAGAGCAGCAGTTAAGGGCCCTTCATAGGTCCTCCGTATGTGCAACAACAGCACAATCATCAGCGGACTGAAGTTCTACAATCGAGACTGAAGCTATCTCTGGTTTTGGCGTGGAGGTGGGAGACACTGAAAAGGTTCCCATCCATCCTGTAATCATTTTTAAATAGGTAGGAAAGCAACCACCAATTCTTCCCTGTATCCTCGTGACCACGTATTTAACAGAATTTGCAGGTTTGCTGGAATGACAGCCTGCACCGCAAGCTCTTCCGCTGTGGTCTCAAACTTATGACCTCTTCGCTGTCAACTGGGCACCTCAGCACCCACACTTGCACCACCCCAGCTCCCAGTAGCACCAGTTATTGCAGTAGATGTTGCACCAGTGGGAGAAGCTTGTGCGACTTGTTTTACACAAGGAGGTCACTGCGCATCAACAACCACACAGATCTTTGTGGAGAAACCCGTGTTCAGTGGCATAGGGATCCAAGACAACTGGGGTTACTCCTCCATTGCAGCTTTCATCCGCCTCCGCAGCCATTGAAAAGTGTGCCTTCTGCACCCACCTGCTCCTTGTCTGATTCCTCACCTTTGACCTTACCACCATGGGTGACCCTACCAGGAGTACAAGACTCCAGACAGCGTTGCTTTTAGGGTCATTGGTACACATGAGCCTCTCCACCCTGTAAAGCTGCAAGTCTGGCAAGAAGCTCCTTCTCCAATTACTACACCACATGCCCGGACTCCAGGAGAGGAACCCAGGAGTCCTGGCTCCCAGCCCCCTGGGCTCTAAACCACCCTGCCAACTGAGACACCCTGGCACGGGAGCCCAGCACTGCCCTGATCCCAGGCTCACCTGGCTGGGCTATAGAGGCTGATATCCTCCAGCAGCAGGGGCTCCAGGCTGGTGTTTGCCGTGCTGCCCACCAGCACCTTGAGCACCGTGCCATCCTCGGCACCCAGGAACAGCACCGTGCGGTTGCGGTGGGGGCCGGCACCAGGGTCCACAGCCAGCTGGGTCAGCCGGTACCTGGGGAACAGGAGGCACATCAGTGCCAGGCCAGCTAGATCTAGAATGCACTGGACACGCATACACACGTACACTGCACACATGAATACACACACACGTAGGTACACAATGATCTCTGCATGCAGACACAGCTCTGTTCATGCACACAGCTCTATGCACCCACACACATACAGATCTGTACACACATGTGCATGCACACACCAGTCTGTGCACACCCACATATGCAGTTCTATGCACATATGTGTAGAAACATATAACTATGCACACATGGGTTTACACACTTGTACACATACGCAGATTGATGTGCACACCCATGAACACACAAGTACAAGCTCATATCTCCACACCCAGATCTATGCACAAATACATACATACAAACTATGCACATACATACATGTACATATACATATACATGTATGCACACATCTATGCACCCACACACTGATCTATGCACCTGCAAATAAGCACATGCGTACAGACCTATGCACACATGCATCTACACAAGTGTGTACACACACACAGAACTAGGCACACATGCATCCACATACACACCCACGTGCATACACGTGTACGTGCACTCAGAGCCACCCTCAGGGGCAGTACCTGCTGGCCGTCTGGGTGAAGAGAGGCCGGCCAGTGGCAGAGGGTACGGCCTCATCCAGCAGCGGGTAGGACTTGATGAAGGCCAGGGTCTCATCGGGGAACTCACTGGAGCTGCGGTAGGAGCCTGCAGTCCCAGAGCCAGCGCAGGAGCCTGGCCTGGGAGAAGAGAGCACCCAGCCATAGGCATAGTAGCTTGGCACTCTCTGCCCAGCCCCATGCCCCCTACTGCCCCACATCCCCAGGGCCCAGTGAGACAGGGAGACAATGCAAGGATCCCCCATCCCAAAACCACACCTCCATCACTTCCTAGAGCCTCCGGAGCAGGCAAAGAACAGCCAGACCCATCTAGACCCAAAGGGGAGGGGGAGCCAGGTATCCCAGCCCCCTGCCCCTGCCAATTGGCTGCACCAAAGCCAGTACCTGGGCTTGGGCACCTTGTCTTCAGGGACAGGCGTCCAGGCAGCATCCGTGCTCCGCTGCTCCTTGAACCTCCCACTGAACACACGCTCGATGTCATCCAGGTAGAAGGCACAGACAGCCGAGCCGGTGATGCTGGGGAAATGGGCAAGCGTGAGCATGGGGCACGGCTCGGACCCCCTGCCTGGGTCCTAGAGTTAGCAGGCCATGGGGGCTCAGGGCTTTCTCATGTTCCTGAAGGTCCCAGACCCCTTGTGGGGTGCACAGCCTCCCATCCCAGAGACTGCTGGGATATTAGTGGGAGAACTGGTAGAAGAGACACCTGCCATGGTACCTGTTGGCCTGGGTGGTGAAGACGCCAAAGACGGCAGGCCGCCCGTTTAGCTGGGCCACACCTGTGACAGCCTGCAGCACATCGAAGTAGAAGAAGCTGTCGCCGGGCACAGAGCAGTTGAGCCGGGCCTTGAGGAAAGAGGTCCAGTACTTCTCCAGCACGCGGGGCGAGCCGCCCATGTCATTCTTGCACACGCGTGCCACGCGCGAGAACACCACCTGGCACGGCGAAGTCCCAGTTACGGTGGGGCAAGAGAGGCCAAACTGCCCCTTAGCACAGAGGCAGCAGAGATGCCCCAGGGCCCATGGGTGTGCTAGAGCCTCATTCCCTAAGCTAATGATCCTACCCCTGCTAGGCCGCGCTCCCCTCCCCCAACTGGGAAAGAACCCAGGAGTCCTGACCCCCACACCCACTAGACGTCACTGCCTCCCCAGCTGGGGACAGAGGCTGTCGACTGAGGGCTCACGAAGCCTGGAGTGAAGACCCTGGGGTTCAGTGCCCCCAGTGCCTGGCTCCCACGGAGAAGCAGCCTGGCCTGAGGCCAGGGTGACAGGCAAGCCCAGGGACCCAGCTCTCTCAAGGCCCCCAGCATCAGCACTCCCCAGTCCGAGATGCCCAGGGTCCCACAGACCCAGCCCTGCCCCACGCTCACCCGGCCCAGCGTGGTGTACTCCATGGAGATCTCCCTGAAGAAGAAGTAGACGTAGCTGCCATGCTCCAGGGCATGGAGGAAGTGTGGCTCTGGGGGCAGGAGAAAAGTTGGGTTCACCAGGCCAGGCCTGTCCAAGCAGCACCTGGCCTGGGTGCCTGCTGCCCTGCCCCACAGGAGCATGCTGAGACCGCAGCCCCACAGGGCATCAGGGAAACTGAGGCAGGCAGAGGGGCAGGGACAGGCCTGGGTTAATCAGGAAATGAACCCAGAAGTCCTGGCACCCAGGTCCCTTGTTCTGTCCAATCTCCTCTCCGAGCTGGGAAGAGAACCCAGCCGTCCCGACCCCAGCGACCCCCAGCCCCAAGCTTGGGGGCTACAGCAAAGAGGACAGAGGTTCAGACCTGCCACCGACTAGATGCCACAGCTCTCCCAGAACTGGGCACACAACCCAGGAGGCCTGGCTGCCAGGCAGCGGCTCGAGCTACTACAAAGAGAATCCAGGAGTCCTGGCCCCAGTGCCGTTCGTTCAGCTAAGACAGCTCCCCACACGTGCTTCTCTGAGAAAAGAGGAGTCCCTGCCCCCCCAGCTCTGCCCCCTGCCCCTGCCCCCTCACCTCGCAGCCACTTGGAGTCGTACTTGACTGTGCGAAGCATGGGGCTGCGCTCGCCCAGGCTGCGGTAGATCACCGCGTCGCTGGCTTGGAAGTCGGCCACCGTGGCTGAGTACAGGTTCCCGTCTGCAAGGGGAGAGCGGAGAGGTTGGGGTTGGAGGGGGGGAGGCAGGAGGCCGGCACAGAGGCGCGCCCCACATGGCCTCCCTCTTGCAGCAATGCCGGACTGATTTATCCTGGGGGGTGGACCAGCTGGCGATCTCCATGGGACACAGCTGGCTGTGCCCTGGTCATGGCTACCCTGTGGTCCAGTGCCCACTGGATCTGACTGCCCTGACATGGGCACTGCCCAGGCATCAGGGATGGGCCTCACCATCCCAGCCTCATGCCCCCCTGACCCAGCAGTTCGGAGTCATGTCCCAATCCACCCCTGCATTGCCCCACGTGTCAAGTCCAGCCACAGCCACGTACCTGCAAAGAGGGCCACGTTGGTCTGCTTGGCATCAAAGGGGCAGCGGGCCTGGCCATTCAGCTCCTCCCCCTCCTGCTCCAAGCTGCTGATCTGGAACCAGGTGCCCGGGTTAGTCCAGGGAGGACACCCATTGTGCAGCTCTACTCTGGAGACTGGCTGGGCTGAGGTCTGGCAAACTCATTTCACCCACTGCCACCCACTGCCTGCTGACCAGCCCCATGCCTTCGAACCCAGGGCCTGGACTGGAGCCCAGGTGTCCTGGTTCATGGTGGGCAGCTCCAGCATGAGGTCAGTGCTTTGCTCCCCTCCTGGAGTGGGCAAGGGGGCTAGCTGGCTTTACAGAGGGCTACTAGCCAGCTGGGCTAATGGGGAGGGCACGTAGCCAGCTGTAGCAGGAGAAACCCTGTCCCCTTACCTTGTAGGTACGGCACATGGGGTTGAAGGCATTCGTCCCGCAGGCAAAGAGGGTCCGGTCATCCTTGGGCACCAGCACCTTGATGTAGTTGTAGCACTCGTCCTGTCAGGGGAGGGGACAGGGGGTAAGTACCAGAAGCCCCCGCTTCCACATCAGGGTGCAGGGGAGTAGGTCTTACCCTGAGCTTCCCGCGCATGGCACAGTTGTCCACATCCTGTGTCTTCCAAGTGAGATACTGATGTGGGGGAGGAAGAGGGTTAGGGGGTGGTGCCAGGAAGCAACCTTCTCCTGCATGGGCCTAGGCAGCGCCCAACACCATGCAGATGCCCTGGGACTGGAACCCAGGTGTCCTGCCTTCCAGCCTCTCTCCCAAGCGCTAACCATTAGGCTGCCCTCCTTTTCCCAAAGCTGAGATTAGACTGCAGGAGTCCTGCATCTCACCCCACACCCCACCGGGCCCTGCTCTGACGGACATGGTTCCCTCTGCCCCTTACCCTGTCTGGACACAGCAGCTCTTTGGCCCACTGGAGATCAAAGGCATACACATGGTCCCTGCAGGAAGAGAGAGGGGACGTGGAACTTGAATGGCTTGAAGTGGCAGCGACGCAGGTTTCGACTGGATCTCAGGAAACATTTCTGCACTGTCAGAGCGGGGAGGCCGTGGCATAGATGCCCAGGAAGGATGAACTCTGAATCACTGGGGGGGTTCAAGGTGAGGCTGCACAGCCACTAGTTGGGGATGATCTAGGTGTAGCAATGCCTGTGTTTTACTGTGGGGATTGTTCAGACTTCTGGGCTTTGCTGGATGCCCCCCCAGCCATTTCTGCTCCATGTGTCAAGGGGTTTTCAAGCCTCCCTCAGAGGTAGTGGGTGTTGGCTGCAGCCCAGGCTGGGAACAGGGTCTGGGCTGTGCCAGTGCTCCTGCTGGCACCAAAGCTGGCAGGTCCTGGCTACAGTCTTGCCCCTTCACTCAGGCTCAGACTGATGCTGCATTGGGGTCAGGAAGGAATTTTCCCTCTTTCTCAGACTGGTACAGACTGGGGGGTTTGCCTTCCCCTGTAGTGGGGGCATGGCCTCTGCCTGGGATCTCTTGAGGGTGTATTGACAACATTTCACAGAAGCAGGATGCTGCTGCTGTGGGTCCCCAGCCTTCCCTGGGGCAAGTGGGTGGGGTGATGTCTGTGCTGTCAGGGCTGACAGTCGTCTTATGTAGAGACTGGATGATGGATTTGTCTGGGATGGTTTCCACAGGGCAGATCCTGCCTCAGGCAGGGGGCTGCACTAGACATGACTGCTGCAGCTCCCTTCCAGCTCTCAGATTCTATGAACCATCCCAGCACCCACGGGTCCTGAAATACCAGGCCTGGGAGGGCAGCAGGGCTGGTGGCGGAGGTCAGTGTGCTGGAGTGGTGTGCTAGGGGGGTGTAGAAGCTGTGCGAGGGCCATGCCTGATGCATACTGCGGTGGGAGGGGGCACAAGGGGCACGTCGGCACTGGCTGTGCATGATGCTTGTGCAAAACGTGCACGATGGGTGTGCTGGGGCGCGGTGCACACTGTGTGCTGTGGTTGAGGGGCAGCTTGCCCCGCTGCACTCACCGTGCAGCGACGAAGAGTGTCTGGTTGAGCCGTAGCATCCTCTGGAAGTCCAGGCCGAGCTGGGCCGTGTCATTGTCCCCCGCCAGGCCCCGGAACCAGGGGTACTGGGACGTGCCTGGCAGCAGAGGGAGGACAGGTGGGCATTACACACTGCCCCACGCTCACCCGGCGGGATCGCACCTGGGACCCCCACACCTGCCACGGCCCCACCTCAGACTCCCACCAAGGCATTCATCATGGTCGCCACTGACCGCCACGGCTGCCACCCAGCTCACGTACTTGTCAGGCCCACGGTGCTGAGGGGGACGAGGTCTCTGGAGAAGGACAGCGTGGCCGCCGGGAGGCTCCAGGCGAGGGCGAGGAGGAGCAGAGCCGCGGCCGGGAGGGAGCAGGGCATCCTTGAGGCCGTCCCAGGAGCAGCGCAGTGCAGGCAGGAATCTTCCCGGCAGGGCCTAGGGCTGCGTCATCCTTTGCTCGCCTGCTGCCAGCCCTGGGGAGACACGACTGGGCTCGCATCTCTGTAGCCTCGCCAGCACTGCCCCCATGCGCAGCCCCCAGCCGTGGATCCCCACGTACCCCGCAAACCCAGAGCAGAACCCAGGCCCCTCCACGCACCTCCCCCCGCACAGCTTGAAGGGAACCAGGAGTCCTGACTCCCAGCCCCACATGCCCTAACCACCAGGAGACACTCTCCTCCTGCACCAGGCATTGGGGGCTCATTTGCTAGTGGCAGTCCCTTGTGGCAGGGGCGCAGCAGGACCGGGCACCGGAGGCTGGCCCAAGGCAGAGGCAGGTGTGGGAGACTGAGGTGCTTTGGACCCCATGCTCCTTCCAGCAATGAAGGAAGAACCCAGGAGTCTCGTGCTTGAGCCAGTGACCCCTCCATCATCCAATCTGGTATCTTGTTCTTCCTCAGAGCCCCACTTTGCTCCCACCTACTCCCACCCCAGAGCCCAGACGGGAACCCAGGAGTCCGGGCTCCAGCCCCAAGAAGCCTGCTCCAGATTTACACCCCTTTCCACCACGCTCCCAGGCCCGTGACACTGCAGGGGTGAACCGGCGCTGTCTGGTCTGAAGGGGAAACTCCCAGTCCCATGGCCCCACCCCACTCCAGCCCTATCCCCCCCCATGACACACAGCTGCCCCTCGCAACTGGTAGCAAACAGGGCGTGTATCCCCAGCCCCCCCGCCCTGGCACAGGGCTGGGGAGCACGCGGGCGCAGCAGCTGGCGCGGGGATAGAGTTACCACCAGAGCTGGTTGGGGAAGCCGGGACGAGGGAGTGGACGAGGTAACTTGACTTGTTCTTTCTCAGTTTGCGTCTGGCAAGATGAACCCAGGTGTCCTCAAGCCCAACCCAGTTCTCACCACCAAGCCCCTTTCTCCTCCCCAAGCTGGGGCGAGAACCCAGGTGTCCTGACACCCATCGCCCTAGTCTCACCGCCAGAGCCCATGCCCCCCAGAAACGGGCAGGGAACCCAGGCGTCCCAATGCCCAGCCCCGCTCAGTACTAACCCATCAGACCCCAGAGCCGGAGCAGGCAAGGGTGTGTATCAGGTTGCATGTGCACCTCTGTACACATACGTGTGTGTGTGTACAATATAGACAAGGTGTGCTGGTATCTATTCATACCTGGGTAAGAGGTGTGTGTGTGACACACCAGTGTAAACTGAGAGTGGAAGAGGTGTTTGTGGACTAGACACATGTTGCTGTATACTGTGGAAGAGGTGTGTGTTAGATGCACATGGGGGTATACTGTGTGCGTATGTGTGTACGCGCAAAGGGTGTGGTGTCCGTATACACAGAAAGCGGTGTCCCAGAAGTGGCGGTCTCTCTGGACACAGGGGACATGGAGAAGGTGGAGAGGGCATGCATCTGGGTATACAGTATTCATACTCTGTCCACACATCTGTGTAAGGTGTGTGCATGCTTATGTGTAGCCACTGGGAGGGCGTGGGCACCCCTGTCTACTGCTGGGGCATGTCTGGGTGGAGATGAGTGTGTATGCACACATCGTAGGTGCGTACACACCCACATGGATGGGCATCCTGAAGGGTGCCAGGAGAGGCAGCTCCTAGCTGCCAGCTCACAGGGCACTGCGGGCAGCTGAGTCCCCGGGGCTGCAGCAAGTACTGGCGTCAGCATGGGGCTGCACTGGCAGGGGCTGACGTGGGTTCGCCTCCCGCGAGAGCCTCGGAGCTCCCCTTGGTTGGGACTTGACGTCGCTCAGTCTCCCCGGGCACCTCCCTGCCCTGCCATGGGCAGTGCTGCCTCCGGCAGGATGCAGGAGTGCTCCCAGGGGCGCCCAGATTCGCTCAGATCCGGATCTGGGGGTGATCGGTCTGGGGCAGTGCGGGCATATGGGCAGAGCAGGGCACGGTGCTGTCTGGCTCCCAAAGAAGAGCCCCTTTCCTCCCTACCCAGCCCAGAACTGAGAGGAGAACCTAGGAGTCCTGCCAGCCCCCTGCCCTTGCTCCAAAGACTAGCAAACAATGCTATCCCGGGGCCAAGATGGAAACCCAGGAGCTAGCCGTTAGGAGTCCAGGAGTCCCAGCGGCCAGTCCCCTGCCCTCCCTGCTGCGTAGCAGGGGTTACAGCCCAGAGCAGAGAGGGGGCATGGGGGGGCGTGATTTTCCAACCAGGGCTGCGATTGCAACCCAGAGCCAGCGCCAGGAGGTATAAATAGCTGGGCGCAATCAGGCTGGAGTGGCTGCGATTAGCCATGGATGGTAATGCCGCCGCGTGTGTGCAGAGGGGTCGGCCAGGGGCACGGGCACGGGGTGGGGCCAGGGAGGCCCATCTCAGGCCTGGGGGGGGAAGCAAGGGAAGGAGGAAGGAAATGAGACAGAGAGGGGACGCAGGAGGAGAGTGATGCCCGGTGTGTGTCTGTGTCTGTGTGTGGGCATGCGTGCGTGTCCTGGATGCCTGGGGCGTGGGGTGTGTCCCCCCTGGATGCTGATGGGGGCTGTGTCTCTATCTGTCCATCCCCTGGATGCCTCGGGGGGGGGGGGTGCATGTGTGTGTGTCCTGGATGCCTAGGGTGTGTGTTCCCTGGATGCCAGGGTGGGGGTGTGTGTGTGTGTGTGTGTGTGTGTGTGTATGCATGCGTGTCCTGGATCACTGGGTTGTGTGTTGGTGTATCCTGGATTCCTGGGGTGGGTGTGGGTATGTGTGTGTGTTTGTGTACACGTGTGCGGGAGGCTGAGGCTGAGAAGCTGGGAGCTGTTTTGCCAGCCCAGCCCCAGTCCCAGCCCCCCGGCTCCTGGCTGGATTGCTAATTACCCAGCACTGCACCAGCCCAATCAGGGCTAATTGGAAGCTGGGAATGATTAGCTGGAGCTGTAATTTGCAGGTGATGAAGCACTGGCTGGCAGGAGAGGGTCTGCCCTGGCAGGGGCTGGAGGGGTAGTTCTTTGCCCCGCCCAACCCTAGCAGGGCACCGCAGCCTCCATGCGGGGGGCAGTGCCTGCTGCCCATCCGCCCCAGTGCAGATGCCATGGGGGCAGGCACATCCGGCAGCATCCCGTGGAGCCCTGGGGACTGGCAGCACCCAGGCAGTGCCCCCCAGCTGGATCTGGGGCCCAAAAACCTTTGCCTCTAATGCAGCCTGGGGAAAACCCTATTAGTTGTGGGCATGGGCACAGGGTCAGGGCCATCGGGGGGTGGGGAGTGAATTGGGGAAACTGCCCTGTACACCCCTGGGGGTGGCTCTGCACAGGGTACCCCTATGGCCAGCAGGAGGCGGTGTGGCCATTAGGGGGTGGGGGGTGGAATCTGGGGCCCAGAGCGCTACTCCCAGCTCTGCCACAGGGCCTTGTGGAGTCCTGCCCCCCACTTGTGCCTCAGTTTTCCCTCCTGCCTGGGCTTGTCTCATAATGCCAGGATATACAGAGCCTTGCACCCTGAGGCCATGGCTACCAATGCAATGCATGGTGGGTGGCTCACCTCAAGCGCTCCCAGCCAGGCTCCAGGAGCTATCAATCATCATCCCATCATTAGCACGATCACTGTGATCATTGCCACAGCAGCGATCCAGCCTAGGAACAGCAGCCCCATGCAGCTGAGCTCACCCCGCCTCGCACAATGGGTCTCTCGCCTCGCACGATGGACCCTAGGGGCGCACCACTGCCCTGCAGCTCCCTAGAGAGGCCCCTCCTGGCTAGCACAGCACCAAGAGGCCCGAGCACCAAATGGGATTTCTGTGGTACCCTGCCCCCAAAACCTGTGGCCAGGTGTAGGTTGCAGGCAGGCATGTGCCCGTTAAGCCTGCCCAGGATCATCAGAAGGGGAAGGGACCTTTTTAAATAGTGGGAATTATAGAGGCAGCAACGGGTACATGCAGCGCCATGCACATCCCGGGGGGCACCCATTAGCAGGGCCCAGCCAGGCACAGACCCCAGGAGCCAGGCTAGCAACCCCAAGCTAAGCAGGGAACCCAAGAGTCCTATCTCCCATCTGCACCTGGCAGACAGGCCGTCTGGTGCTGGGAATGGAGCCCAGAAATTTTGGCTCCGGTGCAGGGGAGAAAATCCAGGAGTCCTGGCTCCTAGCACCAGCCATGCATGTGTCCCCTGATGTAGGAGAGGGCAGGACCCCCAGGGCAGAGCCACTCCACAGCTTGGAGCAGGATGGGAGTCGGGCAGGGGGAAGCCTGGGCTGGATTCACTGCCCTTCAGACCCAATCTGGCCTGGGCACAGCTGGGGCTCAGCCCCTCCAGGCCCTGCCTGTCCCCGGTGAGCACCCTTGCATCTGGCACAATGGACCTCCCTTCCTCTCCTGGCATTGGAGAAGCAACCCAAGCATCCTGGCTCCCAGTCGTCTTTCCCGCCCCCCCACCGAAATCCATCACTCCTCTCTGCTCCATTATTTTTAACGAAGGCCCCGGCTGCCGGAGACGCCGCACGCGTCATTAGCGCCGTTAATTACACTGCTGCAAAGCCGGCTCCCAGGGGAGCACCAGAGCCGCACAGGGGGAGGGGAGAAGGCGCCATGTGGGAGGGGCTGGGCAAAGCCCTACCGAGAGCAGAGCGGGGGCATGCAGCGCCCCAGAGAGGGGCAGACTGCACACCGTGGGCGTGCATGCATGTGCCCATGTGGGGGCATGTACAGGCTGTATGTGCCTGGGTGCATATGCTTGTATGTTCATGTGGGGTATTTGCCGGCATCGGTGCATGTTCACATGGGGGGTGTGCTCTCATGAGTGTGCACTCAGGTGTCTACACAAGTGTGTTTTTACATGGGCCTCTACTCAGGCAGGTGGGTATGTGCATGGATGCTGCTTGCATGGGTGTGTGCTCACATGGGAGGCAGGGGATGCTCACAGAAGTGTCCCTGCATGGGTGTGTTTTCATGTGGGCATGCATGGGTATGAGTAGGTTCAACTGGGTGTATACTTACAGGGGTGTGCATGTGTATTCAGTGCTCAGGTAAAAGCTGTGTTTACATGGGTGTGTGCCTACACACATTTTCACATGGGCAAGCATATTCACATGAGTGTGTGCTCACATGGGTATGCATATGAATGCAGTATTCATGTAAGTGTTCAGGTGGGGGTGTGCCTATAGAAGTGTGGTTTCATGGGGGCATGTGTTCACGAGGGTGTGTACTCACAAAGGTATTCACATAAAGGTCTTCATGCCAGAAGTGTGTTCACATGGGGTGTGTTTCTACATAAGTGTATTTTCACATGAGCATGTGTGGCTATGTGTTCACATGGGTGTGTATTCATGCAGGGGTACACGTGTATGTCCGCTCATGTGGGGGTGTGTGTGTGTCTAAGTAGTGGTCCTGTAGGACTGTGTTCACATGAGTATGTGTCTGCTTGGGTCGCACATGTATGAGTATGTACTCACACGTGTGTTCAGGCAGGTATGCATGTAATAGGTGGCATGTGTGTGCTCACATGGGTATGCGCGAGTGTGTACTCACACAGCTGTGTGTTCATCCAGAGGTGCTTGGGCCTGCAGGTGAGGAGGTGGGGGCACCCCGACATGGGCGTGTACTCATATCAGCAGGCGTGTGCATGCAAGTGTGTGCTCGTGGGCCTATACTCATGCAAGCCCAGGAAAGGACCAGGCCAAGCCGGATGCTGGTGCCAGTGCCAGTCAGTTAGAGTCACCCTGGGGCTGCCCTATGTACAAGATGCTTTCCCTGAAGCCCTGGGAGCCAGCACCGTGCACGTACCCCATGCTCCAGGGCAGAGACTGGGGGTTAACCCTGTGGGTTCCCACTGCCAAGCCCTGCCCAGGCAGCCATGGCTGATGTGTGGAGCCCAGCAACAGTTGGGGAAACTGAGGCACAAAGTGAGTGGTGAGTTGTCTGCAATGAAGCTGCATGGGGATTTGAACTCCTGGCCCCAGAGTCCTGGCCTGCAGTATCCACCACTTTGTCTCAAATGCCCCTAGTTCCTGTCTGCAGTGCCCCCTCACTTTCTGTCTCAAAAGCCAGGCTCCCACACCATGGGGGAGGTGGGTGGGGGTGAGGTGATATGGCCAAGGCCAGGCAGTAGTGCAGTGGCAAAGCTGGGAGCAGAGCCCTAGTGTCCTGCCCCCTACCCCCCACAACTCACAGCCTGGTCCCTTCCTCCCTGCTCCTATGATGCCCTGGAAGCCCAGCCTGCCCCCACCCACCTCCCCCAGCACAGTGACCTACCTCCTGGATGAGAACCCAGGAGTCCTGGCACAGACACTGCCGATCTAACCCCTACCACTACCCTCCCCACAACCTGCACACAGGACCCAGAAGTCCAGCCCTCATCTCTAGTCACTGCACCAGAGGCTGCCGGGGTGGGGACAAGGGTGTTGGCTCGGTGCCATGGGGGAGCCCGGACACCTGGGTCCAACAGCCCAGCGCTCTAATCAACCAGGATCGGACCCTCACTCAGGCCCTCAGAGCCTGCCCCCCACTCCTCACCTGATCCACGCCCCCAAGCCGAGCTCTGCCAGAGACTCACCCCCACCACCAGCCACACGGGAGCTATGACACACACGAGCCCCAACCAACAGGAGGATGCCAGGCCACTCCCCAGAGCCCCGCATGTCCGCGCCCAGCCCACGTCTGGCTGCGTCAGAAATTAAAATATGAATAATTCAGCTTCAGCGGCCGGTTGGAGCCAGCCTGGAGACGTGACGGGGACAGTGGCCAGGGGAGCACCGGGGACATGCCCCAGTGCAGCCAGCATTAGGGTGCAGCACAGCCAGTGCTTTGGGTAGATCAGAGACCTGGGTGCAGGGCTGGGGGGATGGCTCGGGGAGCCAGGCACCCCCACGCCCTCCACACTGGTCTCCCATCCAAATGACAAATGAGCCAGCCCCTGCTTAGCTTTGCAGAGCGTGGTGCCAGTCTGTGCCAGGAGGCCTGCTGGCTGCATGCCAGCCCTTGCCCAGTGCCAGCGCCCGTGCCTGGCAATACTGGTCCCTCCGTGGGCTGGCCAGTGCCAGGAGGGTCCGACAGCTACTGGAGTCCTGCAGCCTGGTGGGATGCACCCAGTGCAAGGCTGCGGACGCAGGGTAAAGCTAGACCTGAGCCAGCCTCAGCACAGCGACTCTGCCAGTTAGAGCAGCCCCAGTGCCAGGCCCAAGTCTCTGAACTTGAACCTGTCTCCCAAGCCTGGCAACCACCACACACCCAAACGCCTGGGTCGCACCGCTCCTCCCTGGCACCTACAGCTCAGCCTGGAACACCCCAGACCCAGGATCCACCCACTAGCCCACAGCTGGGCCTTACCTGGGGCTCGCGAGTCCACGGCAGCTTGACAGCACCTGAGGGAAGCCAGGGGGGCTTGGGTGACACCCAGGGGGTCCGGCAGGGCTGTGAGGGGAAAAGAGAGGTGAGATCCAGAGCTGGCCACATGTGGAGACATCGGACCCCCCCACCATGGGACCCAGGTGTCTGGGTGTGGGCGTCTCCCCACACCACCAGCCATCGCCCCCTCCACCAGACACCCTGAGCATGGCAGAGACTGTGCTCAGCCCTGTCAACGCCCCTCAATCCCAACCCACAGCCCTACCAGTGCTCCTCACTCCTAACCTGCAGCCCACCCCCAGCACAAGCACGAAATGGGATCTGTGATACCCAGCCCCCCACCCCTTTGAGGCCCAGCATAGGACAGGGGGAGCTGCCCATGTCTCTTCCCTCCGATACAGCCCCAAGCCCAGCCCCAGCAGGGCACCGAGGACTGAGGCAGAACTCCTGGGCTCTACCCCAACTGGGGGGAGTGGGGAGTCTGGACACCTGGATCGCCAGAGGGTATGTGGCCAAGGGAGATGATGTATATGGAGACGAAGAGGCATCAGCATGGTGCCCATGGGAGACCCACCCCCCCCCGCACAAGAGACAGGGAAGCCTCTTGTGTGCCAGCACCAGTGTGCACTTGTGCATTCACATACATGCACACGGCACCCCAGTGTGCGGAGCCATGATCCAAGTCATACACAGGGGGAGCATGTGCACACCTATGTGACCACACGCACACATGATCCCTGTGCAAACTCTCACCCCCACTCTGCCTTGTACTAATCACCCCTCCCTGACACTGGCTGCAGCTGCCTTTGCCCTGGTCCCCAGTCAGCGCCTGACGCTGGGGCTGACCCTGAACCTGGAGCCACCGACCACTGATCACATGGCCCTGGGCCAGGCAGACCCGGGGGCAGGGAGCAGCGCTGGCAGGGGGACAGGGCACAGGGGCCCTGGCTGCAGCTCCCAGGCCCTGGCACATCCCCAAGGACTGAGTGTGCACACACCAACGTGCAAACCCCCCATGCAACACAGGCCTGACTCAGCCCCTCCTCTCCTGCCAGCATGGGGCAATAGCTGACAGGGCTGCCAGGGGCCTTGGAGACCAGTGAAACCAGTGCCAAGCTGCCCTGGGAGCAGGACAGGGTTGCACACGCCTCCACACGCCTGTACATGCTTGCACACACAGCCTGCCCTGACCTGGCTGTCATAACCTGCCTGCAATCATGCAACCAGGACACCTGGGTCCCAGCAACCAGGCCTGCTCTGTTCATTGTTTGCCACTCACCCCTGCCCACAGCCCAGCCAAGACCAGCCCGATGCCCCCAGGATCCACACGATCCAGCAGCCAAGAGCCCTGGAACCTGGGTCCTGTGACCAGACGTGCCTCACGCCTCCAGGCCCACCAAGGCACCCAAGTGTCTAACTCCCATTGAGGCTGGGCTCCTAAATCCCTTGGGGGCGGGGCTCTGGGCTTCGATTTCCCTTCCTGTCTCGCATCTGGTCAGACCAGGAGAGCACTGGGAGAGGTTATCCCCCAGGTCTGTGCTGTGCTTGGCACCACTGGTGCCCCATCTCTGCCATGCCAGCCTTGCCCAGCTGCCCTGTGAAGGGCTAATGGGATAACACTTGAGTGTATTAATTAGCCCCAGTCCATCTATTGGACACCCCCCCGCCCCACACCAGCACGCTGATCCATCCTGCCTAGACCTGAGGGCACCAGGACACCCGGGTTCCCTTCCCAGCTCCAAGACAGGAGCGTGGGGGCTCTGCCGGGTTACAGCAAGAACGGGGGCCCCGAGCCAGGACTCCTGGGTTTGTGTTTCCCAACTCTGGGAGAGAGCCAGGGCTCGTGGGTAGGCCGGGCGCCAGGATGCCTGGGTTCTCTCCCCAGCTCTGGGAGGGGAGAGATTTAGGAGTCAGAGCTGGTGGGGGCAGCGGGCTGGGCACCCAGACTCCTGGGTTCTCCCCCTGCTATGGAGGAGGGGTGGGACCGGGGGTCCAAAGCAGAGGGGGTGCAGGGCACCCAGACCCCTGGGTTCCCCAGACAGGTCTGGCTTCTGTGCAGGCCTGGCTCTCAACCCCTAGCAGATGTGGGCTGCGATCAGTGCCAGAGGGGAGGTGAAGGGGGGCCTCGGCCCTGGCTGGGTCTGGGACAATGGCAGGAAGCAGCCTCACAGCCGGGACATCCGGCTGGAGCTGGAGCTGTTGCTGCTGCGGCTGCCCGCGGTCAGCCTGGCCCATGGCCCGACATGGAGCCCCGACGTGGGGAGACGCGTGGCCCGGGCACGGGGACTTTGTTCCCCAGCTGCAGCCACCTCAGTGCGGGGCTGGGAGGTCCTGGCAGCTCGTCTCCATCTAGGATCCAAGCGAGCCACTAGCATCACTGCAGCGCCTAGAGCCTGGCCGCACAGGCCAGGTACATAGTGGGGAGAGGCACCAGCAGGGGATGCACCCACTGCCCAGGGCCTGCCCTGGCCTCCAGCCAGAGGACCCAGGGCCCCGATCCCTGCCCCAGCACACTTACCCCAGCCCCTGCTTCCCACAGCTGGGAAGAAAACCCAGGAGTCCGGGCCAGCAGGGGTCTGTACCCACGCAGGGGCCCCAGGGCTGGGATCACTGGACACCTGGCCCAGGTCCCAGCCATCACCATTTCCCATCCTGCTTCCCCGTCTCTGCGTGTGCCTGTGTGCATCTCTATATTCCAGTCTGTGTATTCATGTGCATGTGCATATGCGTGCGTGTGTATGCCTCAGTGTACACGTGTGCACACACCTGTCTCAGTGCGTGCATGTGTCTGTGTGTGTGCCTATGTTCCCATCTGCGTGCATGTGTGTGAGCGTATGTGGGCATGTGTGTATGTCTGTCTCAGTGTGCATGTGTGTGTCTGTATGTGCCTGTGTGTGTTTCTGTCTGTGTTTGCCAGGCGCTATGTGCGTGCATCTGTGCGTGCCTGCACATGCCTGCCTCTGCGTGTGTCTGTGTGCGTGCATGCGCCTGTCTGCATGCCTGGCGTGATCGATCCCCTTATTTATTCCATTGTTAAAGGCTCGTAAACACAATAACTCAGGGAAGGGGCTGTGGCGGTGCTGGCTGGGCTGGCGGGCAGCAAGCGGGGCAGGGGCAGGGCCAAGGCAGCAGCGGGCATGCGGGGAAGGGGGGCGACTTCACGCCCCTTCACCATGCAAGGCACCCGCTCTCCTCCCTCTGCAGGAGCCCAGCCCGGAAGCAGCAGCTGGAAGCAGCCGGCCACGAAGCCTCCTGGCTCCCCTCCGTGCGCCCAGCACTTGCTCATTGGCCGTCGTGCGATGCCTGTAGAAAACACTGCGTATGGCCCCTCGCACGACGGCCTCTGCACCCCGGCACCTTGTATGACACCCAGGTGTCCCCAGGCCCACTTGTGCCTGTCTACACGCACACGCTTCGATCCTGCTCCACTGCCCATCGCTACCCAGCAGTAACGAGAAAGGATCAGGGGCAAAACTACATGGGGAAATAATACCAGTATAAGTGTCCTGTATCCTTATCCCAGGACAGCCCCTTGCAGGGTGAGGAAAGGTGAGACCTCGACAGCCCCCCCAGGACAGCAGCAGGTCTGTCCGCTCCGGGGTCTGTGGGATTTAGCATGCAAGCCCCACGTCTACAGCCCCATGACCCCAGCCCACAGTGGTTTGGGCAGGGTGCTCCCAGGATGGGCTGCGTGGGCACCATATGCCAGCCACACCTGGGCCCCAAGCCACATGATCCTGCCCGCTATCAGCTCCCAGGCGACAATCAACAGTGAGGCGGGGAAAAAAAGGCTGTTTTCTTCTCTCGAAAGCCAGAAAAATAGGGCAGAGCTTGCACCCAGGCAGAGCAGATGCCCCGGCATGTCGGGGACCTGTGTCGCTGCTGCCAGTGCCTCACTCTCCCCCACGCCTGGCCCCAGGGGGAGCTGTGGCCTGCATGCAGGTGAGGCCCAGGACAGACCTGGCTATGGGGGGGGCAGGGAGGGGGCATCAGGGCACACGTGTGCCACACAGAACGGCAGGCGTGAGAATGAGGAGCCGGTGTTAATTTGTGCCCTTGCCTAGGACACACACGGCCCCCAAGGGCAACCCCCTGCCCCCAGGCAGCCCCGTAACCCCGACCCCACCCAGACACAGCTGCATCGGGGAAGGGGGGCAAAGGCTGCCCCCACTGCTGGGACATGAAACCCCATCCAGACCTCAGGGCAAAGCCAGCAACTCCAGCCCAGCAGGCAGCCCCTATCTTTACACAGGACTTACAACAAGGCAGCATGTTCGTGCCCCCCCCACAAAAGGGAGTACAAGATCCATCTCCAATGCACCACAGCCACTTCCTCACCGGCTGAGATGCGGCTGGTTCTGGGGTGGAACGCAGCTGCTCTTCACACCCCACGGAGGAACAGCCCCAGCTAGTCCAGTCCCAGGCTGCGCCAGGACTCTGCGCTCAGTACCACAGGTGGGGAAACTGAGGCACAGAATGGGGACGTGGCATGCTCCAGCCCACACCGCAGGGCAGGGCCAGGCGCAAACCCTAGGCATCACAGCTTCAAGCCCTGCACCTTTCTGGATCCCAAAGCCCTGAGCTCACGGGCTCAGCTGGGCGCAGTACAGGACTCGTGACACGCAGCTGAGCCTGATGCACCCACCCAGCGAGGGCAGTGCCTCCACCAGAGAGGGGAAACTGAGGCATGGAGCAAAGAAGCGGCTTACCTGGTCGCAATAAGAGATCCAGGTACGGGGGCTCCCTCTGCCTGCCCAGCCCCACGGCGCTGGGGCTCCCGTCCCCGGCAGGCATCTGGCCTTCGTGCGCTCACCCAGAGCACCCGCGCCCCAGCCTCGTTTTCAAGAGGCTCCTCCCACGCAGCCAGCAGGGGATTGGCCGCCTCATAGCCACGCGCCTCCCGACTGGGCGACCCGCGCCCCCCCAGCAGAGAGCGGGAACGTGGCCCTCGACGGGTTCACACCTCCCCGGCAACCACGGTTCGTACAGCGCCAGGCGCGCTGGCTCCAGTGGGGTCCGATCCCACCGCGGCCTCTGGATCCTCAGAGCCCAGCAGGCCCCAGGGGCCAAATTCGGGCCTGACCTGGAGCCAAGGACCGGGGAAGCGGGAAGCCAGGCTGGGCCCTGCAGTGCACGGCGCTGCGCATTCACCCGCAGACCCCAAGCGGTGGCTGCACCCGGCCCCCCAGCTCCCCCCGGGCCGTCACACCGCCCCCTGCATCCCACCCGCCTCCTCGGGCCCTCCTCGCACTGCAGCGCCAAGCAGGCCTTCGCCTTCCCGCCCCTGCGGCGAGGGTTAACAACCCCCGTTTTCCGGGATGTTTCCAAGCTGGGATCAGCTGACCTGGAATCAACTGGGAGCTGCTGGCCCTCTCCCTCCCGGGGCAGGAGGAGCTTGGCAGGGCCGGTGCCTTCGGCCCCCACCCCGGCCAGGGCCAGGGCCAGGGGCACAGGCTGCTGCTGGCGTCGGGGGCTGGCCGTGCTTGACGGGGCCCTGG
>NW_017728904.1:2062516-2066112 GCF_001723895.1 Crocodylus porosus
CGGCTGTCACCTAGGAGCGGGGGAGACACCCGCGAACCCATGTGACACCCGTCACCACGTGTTGCACCTATACATGCGTGTGCCCCCTGTGAACGCAAGTGACACCCGTGAACATGCGGAGCACCCACAAACACGGGCCCCCCATGAGCGTGTGTGACCTCTATGAACACGTTACAGCTATGAACTGGTGTGACTCCCGTGAGCACAAGTGACACCTATGAACACGTGTGATACCTATGAATGCGGGTGACACTATGAACATGTCTACACCTATTCACCCATGAACACGTGACACCAGTAAACACGTGACCCCTATAAATGTGTCACGTACGAACACAGGTGACACCCATGAACCCATCTGACACCCATGAACACATGTGACACCCATGAACATGGGTGACCCCTATGAACTTGCATGGCACCTACAAACAAATGCGAGACCTACAGACACGTGGGAGACCTCTGAACCTGTGTGGCCTGTTCAGACACGTGGGAGTTGGCACGGGGCAGTCACCTCTCTGCTGAGGCTGGAGTGAGGATGCACCTCTCCTCCTTCCCCCCTGGCCAAGGGAGGCCTCCAGGCAGCAGAAGCTGTTATCTCCGCGTGGGGAAGTGGGGGAAGGAAGCCCAGCCCTGCCTGGCTCCTGGCTCCAAGACGGCTGTGGGTAGGTCACTGAGACCTCACCTTCCCGGAGCGGGCCCTAGGGCACACGCAGCCGGAGCTGGGCCCAGCCCTGGAGAGGCTGACTCTAGCCCCGGTGTCAGGAGACACTCTCAGAAAGAGGCAAATAAAGGCCCTGACAAACCTCGGGCTGCGGGAAACATCTGTCACTCGCCCTGCGCTAATTAGCCATCTCCTTCTCCCTGTTTCTCTCTATTTTTTTTTCTCAATGCAGCATCGGAAGGGGGGGTGGAGGTAACTACACGCAAACACGACCCCACCTTCAAAAGAGCAGGGGGATTCGCAGAAAGGTCTCTGCCCAGTGACCAGGCTGGCGGACCGCGGAGGAGGGGCAATACAACTGCCGGGGGTCAAGGGGACCGGTGGGACCAGATCAGCCACATTTTCTGGTCCCCTCATTGTGGTGGTGAGGTTGGGGCCTGGCATGGCTGGGAGGACAAGGTGAGGTGGGGGGAGGTATATGCCAGGGTCTGGCACGGGTAGGTATATTAGGTAGATATATACATGCATACAAGGGTGTACCTGGGCTGGAAAGATCCAAGGATGTCTATGGGATAGATAGATAGATAGATAGATAGATAGATAGATAGATAATTCAAGGTAGGTGCATAGGAATGGGAACAGGCAGGTACTCCCGCCCCACCGTGGCGCTCAGCGCATGCTCCCTTCCAGCCCTTCCTTGTAAGCCCACAGCTCTGATGCCCACCCCAGTCCCAGGGTTACAGCTGCCTCTACTTCCACGGACCTGGTCCAGCCCCTCTGGGCTTCTTTGAGACCCAGGAGATCAGACCCCAGACCTCTGTCGGGACCACCTCCTCGTTCCTCAATTTCCCCCCAGGGAGGTCGACTCTGGACACACAGTTCAGGATCTGATACTTGGAATTTCCCGCTGTGGGGAAAGAGCAACTGCAGAGGCCACCTCCAATGCAGCAATTAGTATCTGCTCATTAGGACACAAATTAGAGGGGACTGTGAGCAGGGCAATGCTCTCACCTGCCAGCCCCCTCTGCTCCTGGGGACTGGCACACAGATCAAGGCAGCTGCGCTGGTAGGGGGGCACTGCCAGGCCCCAATCCTGGCTTCTCTGCTGTGACAAGTGCCTGGCCCAGCTGATTGCACTCGCTTCCTCAATGGGGAAACTGAGGCACAGAAGACGGGGAGGGGGGGCAACTGCACTGGGAGTCGTACAAAGAAGGAACCCAGGAGTCCTGACCCCAAGCTGCCCCCAGGTCATGCCCAGCCCCCGTTGCAGGATCAGGATCTCACACCCTTAGGGGCCAGGCTCACCCCAGCTCATCCCCCCCAGGGCTGGAGGGGCCTGCCAAGAAGCCCAGAGCCTGTGGAGGACAGGCTCGTCCGCGCACCTCGCCCCTCTGGATCCTGACAAACCGGTGTCAGCACATTGAGCAACGCTGCCAGGCCTGGGCTTGCCACAGCCCAGAAAGCCGGGGAGCTTTGGGGTGGGGGGTGACCCTGCACCACCCTGCCCTACAAGGGTGTCTGTCTGACAGCCCGGGCAGGAGGCTTGCCCTGCTTCTCAGGGAGGGAAACTGAGGAAAGGTATGTGGCCATACCACAGCAGAGTCCTTAAGGACCTGGTACCAGTGCTGAGCCAGCCCGCAGCAGGGGAGAGAGGGACCAAGGGCACCCTGTCTCTGTCTCTCCGCACCTGAGCGGCCTGCTCCAGGCAGTGCACCGGCTTCTAATTAAATCCCCTTAAGCCGATTAAGCCTCTGCTCACTTTAACGCACTGGCAGGCTTTTGGCTTTGGGGCTCATTTTTCCCTGGTAGATTTGAGGCGCCCGATTGCCCCAGACCCACAGCTCTGCTCAGCGGCTGTGAGCGCAGCAGCGCTGATTCACACTTGCTGCGATGGGGGACGGGGGCTGGGAGTGGCCCCTATCTACACCAACGGAGAATGGGGTTAGCAGGAGAAGAGTGAGACCTGACCCCCCCACACACGCACCAGGCGGGGTCTGGCTGTATCCCACCCCCTTGCAGGGCTCTGACCTCAGCCTGCTCCCTGGACCTGCTGCCTCTGCTCCCCCTCAGTATTAACCCTGCGATGTTGGGGAGCCAGTGCTGAAGCCATCAGCCCTTCCACATCAGTCACATGTTAATTAAAGCATCCAAGTCACACACCTTGGAGAATCCAGGGCATTATATGAGCATTAGCCACAGCTGCCAAGGCAGGTCAGTTTGCCATGGTTTACCTCCCAATAAACCACGTAACTGGTCTTCATCCTATTCACAGCCCCTGATTCTTTGCATAGGGAACTCCACATGATTTTCAAGTAGAGATGCTGGCATTCTCTCTCACCCCATTTAAATACCAGGAGAATATTTCCCTACCTCCAAGCCTCTGGGATTTCCCCATTTCCTCCCCAGATGTATTAAAACTTCAGTGTGTTTTATCAGTCTCCTCAGCCAATTCCTTTAAAACTCTTGGCTGTAAGTTACCCAGGTTTGTTGATGCGGGGAAAAAAAGACCACTGTGTTTCCTCCCATACCCCATGCCCTGAAATAAAGCCTGTACCTTGTCTGTGGGAAAGAAGAACAGTTTGTATCAGCTTCCTGCCTACATTATGGGGGAAAAGAGGGGTGTGTGGCTCACAAGTAATTACTGTATTTGATGTCAGTGTATGCTGCTGTCTAGCCTTCTTATGACCCAGATGTATGCTGAGGATGACAGGGTACAAGACAACAACCTCCTCCTGCTTTGCTCTAAGCACAGACCAGAAACATCCAGTGAACGTTTCTCTTTCCCACATCACTGCTTACCCCGCTCCAGCTGCACCTGCCAGCTTGCTTTACCCCGATGGCAGGTTTGGGAAGGAGGGTTATTGCTTTGAGCATGCCATATTGTCTTGCATAAAACATGCACCTTTTCCCAAAAATTTAGCTGCTGGAAATT
>NW_017728904.1:2066212-2087920 GCF_001723895.1 Crocodylus porosus
TTGTGCCCGAAAGCTTGCAATTAAAGATTTATTTTTTTTTGCAAAAATCTAGTTGCTCTAATAAAAGATATCACCTCTACTACAAGTCCTGATTCCTTATCAGCACCCTGCATTCTGTAATCCAGACTTCCACACATAGCCACTTCCTTCCCTATCCTTTGTATATTCATTTCCATGTCCGATTCCTGCCTCCACGGCTCCACTTGACTAGCCTGACCCTGTGCCTTGATTTTGCGTCCATGGCCTTGCGGGGCAGGGTCTGTGGGATGTCCCTGGACCACTTCAGGTTCCTGCCAGTGCTTGCTTTCTGCTTTGGAAATTTGGCCCTTGTAGAGGTCCCAATTATAACATCCCTGCTTCACTCCAGAACAAGGGCAACCAGATTGGCATCACAGGCACCTCCATCAGGTTAATCCTTCATTGCCAGTATTGGGGCAGGACTTCCTGCATGTAACGGACCACTAACAAGCAGGGCTCCTCAATAAGGAGACAACCTGAGTCCTTGGGAGCCTGTATCGTGTGTGACCGTAATGGGGTCTTCAGTGCCTTGCCCTACCTCCCCCATAACACCAACATATGCCCATCAATATAATACTCGGGGTATATCCCTGGCCCACCAGGCACCAGTCATATGTCACCCCCAGCCCCCTGGATTGTAAGCCATGCTCCTGGTCCGATCACATACAATCACGTGATCACAGCTACATGGGTGCAAGTGGCCTCACTCCAGATCCTGCTGGATTCTGTGTCACAGTGGTGACTCAGTTTCCCCAGCCACACATCAGTGTAACAGGAGGGTACAAACCGGTCCAATTTATTCATACCCTTAAGTATCAGAGCAGTAGTCTGTAATACCACCCACCAAACCCAGCATAGAAACTGGATCATACTGTGTAACTTCAAACGCCCTCAGCTCCAAAGAGTCTCACAAGGATGAGACTCTTGACCCCATGCACAGCACAAGCTGTCCCAGATTCAAGAGCTAAAGACAGACGCTGCTTTGAGACAGGGAAACTGAGGCACAGAATGGGGCAGCGCCTCGGCCTGCGGCAGCACTGAAAGTAGAACCCAGGAGTCCCGGATAACAACCTCTTTAGCAGCCGTCTCCTTTCCGTCTCCCTGTCAAGCCCTAAACATGGCTGGATCTCCCATCACTAGGTGTTGCTGGCCCGACTCCTGGGTTCCACGCCCCCCAGGACACCCCTCTTCCTCAGTTTCCCCCACGGATGAGAGAAAGGCGATAACAACAATAACACTTCCACCGCTTCTCTGCCTCGCAGAAGTGCTCAGGGATTAGCCAAGGCCCAGAAAGTGCTTTGAAGATAAAAAGATGCTCTTACCTGCATCCCAGGGGGACCACGAGGATTAATTAGCCACTGTTTGTACAGCACTTTGAATGTGGAAAGCAGGGTAACCGCCTGGCAGAGTTTTGCTAGAGAAAAGCCCCCTGGGGAACAAGCCTGCGGGAGTTGGGGAGATTCAGCTGAAACAGGAAAGGGGGAAAGGATAATCTGTTTCAGCTCCAGCCGGACCAGGAATCAAGGAGCTCTCCTGGAGCTCTGGATCAAGCAGAAGTTTTCTCTGGACCCGCAGAGAAGCGCGGAGTTTCCTTCATAGGTCATTCCACCCCCCAGCGGGTTTCACCACGGTTTTTTTCTCTTACAGGGAATATTTGCAGTGCTGGCCAGCTCTGTGCCCTGATTTTTGGTGGGAAAAGGAGGTGACGTCTCACCCAGAAGCAGTGAACCTCCAACTGGAACTGCTACAGGGAAGGGGCAAGGGGCAAGGGGCAGGGGAGAGGAGTGGATGGGGGATGGGAGAGCGAGATGCCCCCCCAGCTCCATTCCAGCCCCCCAAGCAGCATCCGGTGTATGTGCCTGGCTGGCCCCATCCTTAACATGTCTGTCCGCTGGAAGAAAACATCAGGCAGTTCCCCGAACACTGCCATGTCCTTCGGCGCCGGGAGGCTGGAGGTACCAGTGCCTTCTCAATGCTCCTTCCCTCTCCGTTGCAGCTGAAATCCTTGGCTTTGCTGGTTCCTGCTTGGGGCTGGGAGAGAAAACCCTCCCCCCCATTTCTGCTACAGGTGTCAGAGGGTTTTGGCGCTGTGTGTTGGCTGCAGCCCAGGCTGGGGATGGGGACTGGGCTGTGCCAATGCTCCTGCTGGGACCAAAGTCAGAAGGTCCTGGCTAGAGGGTCTTGCCTCTTTGCCCAGGGTCACACAGATGCTACATTGGGACAGAAAGGGACTTCCCTCATGCTCAGACTGGTATGGACTGCAGGGTTTCATCTTCCTCTGTAACGGGCACGGCCTCAGCCCGGGATCTCTTGAGTGTATATTAACACTTCTCAGCAGGAGGAGGTTGGCTGCTGTGGTCCCCCTATTTTTCCTGGGGCAGGTTCAGGTGTGATGTGCTGTGTGGTGCCAGGACTGACGGTGGTTTTGCTAAGACTTTAGATGATGCGCTTGTCTGGGATGGTTTGGGCAGGGCTGATCCTGCCTCAGGCAGGGGTTGATTAGGTGTGACCTCCGGAGCTCCCTTCCAGCCCCACTGCTCTAGGATTCAGTGATCTAGGTCTGAGCTCACCAGTGAGTCTGATGTGTCTGAGCCACGGTGTATTTACCACTCATCCAAAAACTCCCTCATCTGGCTGTAATCCTGAGGCATTTCTCAGCCGAAATCCCTGCCCCGACTCTGTTGGGAGCTGCTTTGCAGGGACAGGCCTGAGATGAAACCCATCCTGACCTCATGTCTGGGAGACACAGGAAGTGACTCTGACCCCACGGGCAGCGGAGTTTCCCTCAACATAATGACATGTCCCTTCCAGGACTGTGACCCGACAAAGGCCTTGGCACACATGTAACAACGGGCACGAAACATGAGCAGATCAAGACGGGGCAGCACTTCGCACAGGCCTCGCACTGATGAAAGCAGCCGCCTGCGGATTGCACTGGTGAGAAGGGCTGTACAGGGGGCAAAGAGATGGCAAATCCACAGCAGATGTGCAAGGGATGTATTTGCATATCATTTACATATGCCCCCCATTCCCTGCTCTAGTCCTGGGACCAACCCCAGGGGCTTTAGCTAGGAGGACAGTTTGAAGCCTGGTGCTGCAGGAGTGGCTTCCCCAGCTGGCAGCAACAGTAGAGCCTTTATCCCCATGGATCAGGCTCTGGAGGGGGTAGATCTGATATCTGCTGGGCGGCACTGTCCTCTCCCATCCCTGGGGGCAGAGCGAGTGGAGCATTCCCCACAGAGGCATCTGTGTAAAGACATAGAGAGATGCTGACCCCAGGCCAAGGTCCCAGCTGGCAGAAGCAGCTCCTCCAACTTCAGTGGAGCTCTGCAGATCTGCCCCAGCTCAGGATCTGCCCCAGTCAGCTGCACCCCAGCCCCAAAAGGGGTGCAAACTGGTGCAAATTGGTGGTTCTGGTTAGCAGGCCTCCAGCACCCAGGCTCCAGCACTGGGCACAGGGCAGAGCCCAGCAGTGCGATGGCATGGCTAGGAGCACAGTGGCCCAGGAGAGGGAGGAAGATTAGGGCTGGGGGTGGGGGGCATTAGCTGGAGAAGAGAAGACAGAGGGGAGACTGGACACTGGAGTTTTGCTGAAGAAAAGCCCCTGGGTGAGGAGTCAGGGAAATTCAGCGGCAACAGGATATGGGGGAAGATGCATCCAGTTCAGCTCGGAACGGACTTTGGGGAGATTTCCCGTCACTCTGGATCTGGCCGGAAGGTTTCTCTGGACCCGAAGAGAAGTGTGGAGTTTCCCTGGTGTGTCCTTGTTCTTTTCCTCAGGGCGGGGAGAAAGAGGCATCGCTGGCTAGCCCCATGGTGTGTGTGGTAGCGGCGCCTTCACACGCGGGGATTATGGGGAAACCAGGATCCGCTGTCCCCTGGGCACAATGGGCTAGAGAGGGGTTTCAGTGCCCCCGCACAGGGGGCTGGCACAACACTCCCTCCGCCGTCAGCACCATGGCACGTCCCAGCCACCGTGTAAAGGCTGCTTCCCGGCAACCTGACAGTGACGGATGCGTCTCCCGGGCCCTGACGTGCTGGAGAGGCCGTAGCTGCTCTGCAAAGACTGCAGCGGCTGTGAGCTGGGGCCAAATTCACAGCCTGTCAGTGCCCCATGCGTGCACACCCACCACGGGGGTTTCACGACCGCTTTGCACTGGTGCAAAAGATGCATGGGGTGGGGGCAGGGAACCAGGCCCACTGGGAACAGATCCATGTGGCTGGGAATAGTCCCCCCACAGGTAGAGGCCTCGGAGACCCCAGGGATGCCTCTTCCCTGCCCCAGGCCAGAGCTGAGCTTGGGGCCTGGTAACCCCACCTGCCCCCACTGGCTGATTGTTGTTTTCCAAGCGCTTCCCAGGAGAGAGGAGGTAGAACCAGCCCCGAGGAGGCCAGGCCGGATGGGCCAGGCACTCAGCCATGCCTGCTTCGGGGCGGGGAGCCCGTGGGCGTGCAATTCAAGCACCAGTGAGGCCATACCTGCGGCTGATTGGGACAGTGATGTCAGAGGCGATGTCAGCAGGAGGGGTGATGCCCTGGGGCCAGCAAGGTCTCACCAGGTCATTTCCTTCCAGAACCAAATCTCTGGTGCTCCCAAGCTGGGCTCCGTCGGGGAGTGGGGGGCAGAGGGAATCCCCAGTCTGCAGCTAAGATAACAACCTACTCTCGCTGCTAGGCTGGGGGTACAGACCAGGCTGGTGACACATCTGTGGTGGGAGCAGCAGGGACAGCCTTGGGCACTGGGTAGGGGGGGTATGCAAACAGCACCCAGCGCATCCCAGCTGGGCCCCGGGGTGGGGGCCGCATCCCCCTGCCACCCTCTGCTTTCTGCCCCGACCTTGAAATGCAAGCTATGGACTCCGGGAAGCTTATCCTAGGCCCTCACTCTGCCCCTCCCCAGCCCTGCTCTCCGTATGACGGGGGAAAATCCGTGCCTCAGTTTCTCTGTCTCGAAGTGAGGCACGACACCTTTGTTCAGGGTTTCTTTTTGGAAAAATATATTTCTATATATACAGTTCTATACATACAGCATCCCAGATAAGCATTTCTGCACAAACCTTAAAACGCATTTAAAACCCGTGCGCCCGTTACAATGGTCGCCCCTGCGCCTTTGTGCCCCTGCACACCCGTCCGCAGTCCTTTCCATAACACAGTCTCTTAGTTTTAACCCCGCTGTTAGGGTTGACATTGTCCACTTATTCCCTGTCTTTGTTGCTGCCACTGTTGCCTCCACTGTTGCTTCCGCTGCTGCTGACCCTGCTGTTGTCGTCGTCCCTGTTTTGGGGTCTGGTTGTGTCGCTGTCGTCTTCATTATCACTGACCACTCCGGCTCTCGGAGTGTCTTTGAATAGCCTTTGCCAGGAGTCCCTTTGCCAAGTGGAGTTAGCCACATCTTCTCCATCCTCTCCCACCGCTTTTCAGTAGTAGGACGAGTTTGTTCAGGGTGCTGAGGCGGTGCCACAGGCCACAGGAGCAGCCAGGGGCCCTAAAGCTGGGCCCTACCTCACTGGAACCAGGACGAGCCCTGGCCTGCCGCAGCGAGGGCCAGGCATGCCTGTGGCAGGGGTGGAGGCTCTCCCAGGAATTTCCCAGCACAGGTGCCCTCGCTGAGGTTGCTCAAGCTCCTGTGCCAGGGGGTTGGGCACAGTGCTTGCGGGCAGGGGACAGTCAGGAATAGGCACCTGAGGAGAAGCCAGAGCTGAGCTGGGAGCAGGAGCCAGTACTGCTGCCTTGTGCTGGGTGGGACTGAACTGTGTGTCATAGCCCTCGTATGGCTCAGGGGGAGTCTCCAGGAGGCCATATTGCTGGAGCTGTGAGAGCCGTGGCTGCAGGAGGAAGGAGAAGCAGATGCCAGGGGCTGCTCAGTGCCAGCAGCTGCCAGCTGTAGGCGGGGGGAGGTGGCAGAGGTGGGGCTCAGGTACATGGAAGTTGGGGCTGGTGTGCCAGTACACACAGATATGTGTGTGTGCGCATGCATGTGCACACACACACACACACACACACTTTGTGCACTAGAGATCAAACACACACAACCCCCCTTTCAATGCCAAAGATGCCTATACATACACACTCATGCACATTGTGTGGTGGGTATCACACACACACGGGCACACACACATACGCACACATACACACCCTCCCTGCAGCTGCCTGTGCTGATCCAAAAGCCTGTCTACACCCCCTGTCTCTTCTCCCCTGCTCACCCTCTCTGCATCCTACCTTCAAAGTCATGGTGCCAGTGGGCACCAGCCCTTGGCCGTGATGAGCAGGGCTGTGCTTGGCGGAGGGGGGAGCCCAGACCCGGGGGTCGAGCTGGTGCTCCCATGAAATGCAGATGCCCTTGGCCTTGGCCTTGGCCTTGGCCTCAGGGCCTGATCCTGCCTCCCAGGAACACATGGCCAGATCACAGGGGGAGCCGGGATCCGCCTTTCCCAGCATGCTTTGTGGTGGTGTCCCCCAGACCCCACATGAGAGGCCAGGGCTGCCTGGTGTTGATGAGCAAAGGCGGGGTACATTTCTGCTCCAGGCTCCTCCCCAGGCTCAGCTGCCCCTCCAGCATGCCCAGCCCACCCCCTAATCCTCCTCCCGCCACCCCGGGGGCAAAGGGAGGGCAGGACCCTTGGGGCGTGCATAACACACATTATGGTAACGCTGGAGGGAGGACTGGGACCCAGGACCCCTCACCATCTGGGAGAAGCCAGGATCATCCCTGGTTTGTGCAGCCCCCGTATACTGCCTCCGAGGGGGAAACTGAGGCACGGAGCAGGGGCAAATCCAGGCAGCAGAGAGCGTGCAACCCAGGAGCCCTGGATGTACCCCCCAGGAGACCCCAGGAGTCCGGGCTCCCCATCCACTCGTTCTCTCTAAGCTGAAACTAGGAACCTAGGAGTTCTGCTCCCCTCCCCCCGCCCACAGGTCCCCCCCTGCCCTTTATACCCCCTCCCAGGGCTTCTGGCCCTGCTCCATGCCCTGTCTCTGCCTGACCCAGGGAAAGGCGCTGCCCCCCCATCCTGTCCTGCTGTAGCGGGGTTGGAGAGAGGCGGAGAGCCAGAGCTGGGGGAGTGTGGGGGCCTCAAGGTCTCTTGCCACCTCTTATCACTGAGGCTGGGGGGGCGTTGCGGGCACCAGCCTTGGAGCCAAGCAGGCCTGGCCCTGCCAGCCCTCACACAGCAGCAGGGAGCTGGGGGCTGCGGCCTCCAGCCCTGTGAGCAGAGGAGGCATGTGCACGAGTGCATGTGTGTGCACGAGTGCATACACGTGCGTGCTCTAGCCCTGTTCTGAAGAGCCCTGCTCTAGCCCCGCTGGATTTTGGACAGGGCCTGATCCCACTGTGCGGGGAGATCTGGGATTGGACACCCCCAGGATCAGGGGCAGGGACAGAGGGTGTTAGGAGCTGGGGGGCAAGCAGGGAGAGGCCTGGGGGGTTTGGACCCCAGTGCTGCCCAGAGGTGGGAGGAGTGGGTCTCATGGGGTCCCATTTTGGGGTCTGCCATTGTGCCTCAGTTTCCCCTGCCCAGCTCACTCCCCCACACTCCATTGGCACCAAGGGGTTAAAGGGGGAGCCGCTCAGCCCCCCCAGGGGTATGTAGCCCTCGGGAGGCCCAGCCAGGACCCCTGGGCCCAGCCCTGCTGCCCCTGCAGCCTCACACCCTCCAGCTCTCGCTGCAGTAGTTTGGCAGGGGGGGAGAAGAGGCTGCAGGCCCAGGTGCATTATGGGAGTGAATTAACACAAGGGGGGAGATAAATGGCTGTGGAGCCGCCCAGGCCAGGCTGATTTATGAACCGCCCGCGATGAAGCGATAATTCCCCTCTGGCCGCACTAACACCGTGATTAACCTCTGCGGGGAACCGCAGGGAAGGCAGGGGCGGGACAGACAGGCCAGGCTGGGGGTATATGCATATTCATAGGAGTATGCTTATGGGTACGCATATGCATGAGGCATACACGTGCGTGTGGCCATGCATGTGTATACCCGTAGCCTACAGGTATGCCCATGCACACCCCTACACGCGCGTCTGGGGGCTAGGGCTCCCCCATATGTATATACATGTATAAATATGCTCAAAGACATCTATACATGTGTGCATACACATGTGTGCAGCTTTTCAGGCATAGGAACGCATGCTTGTATATACATCTGCATACCTGTATACGTACACACACACATAGGCACAGATATACGTGCAGGTGCATGCAGGCTTGTGTCTGTACATATATATTACACACACACATGCCCTGTGCTACATGGCACAGGGGACCCTGCCTCATCCTGTCAGCCATTGCCTCCCAGACATGGGACCTTCCTGCCCCCAGCCTCCGGCTCTGGCTGTTCAGCTGAGTTCAGCACTCACCCCACTGCCCTGGTCCAGCCACCTGTGCTGCCCCCATCCCAGTCTGGTGCCCCCTCCTGCTCCAGGCTGCCTGGCATTGGCACAGAGACCCCAGGCCAGCTGGATGCTCTCCCTGCAGCTCTGGAGCCCCATGTGAACCCCTGTAGCCATGGCAGTGCCAAGGGAGTCCTGGCACTGGGTCTGGGATGCTGGTGGTGGGCAAGAGATACCTCCCCAGCAGCCTGGGCAACCTCCAAGCCCTGCTCTGCATCAAGGGGAGCTCAGGCTTCCAGAAGCCACTGCAGAGGTGAATGACAGCCTGGGACAGACCCAAAAAGCAGGGAATTTAGCCCAAACCTAGGCAGGGCTGGGACTAAGGCACATGCCAGCTTGTACGCAGCTGAGAACCGGCTGGCCCAGAGCTGGGCACCACAGTGGGCAGGGCCCTGGCAGGTCGCAGTAGGGAGAGCAATGAGATAAAGGCAAACTGGGCTGGGGGTGGAATTGCATTACCAACCTAGGCTAATCCGGTTGCCAGAGCTATAATCAGATTGCTCCAAGGCTGCATGGAGCCCAGGGCAGACCAGACGTATCCATCTCTCTGCTAAGTGGGCGCCGGTACTCTCCCTCCGCCCGCAGCCTAGGAGCCAGGCAATATGCATGGGGGGGTTGGGCTGGAGATCTAACATGGGAGATGAGAATCACCCCTTTCCCTGAGCAGTACGGGGCTTAGGACACATGGTAGAGTGGCACCGACTACAGCAGGGGGCAGTGGCACAGGGGATTGCCCCCCCCTATGGCATCATCTATTTTGGGGCCTGGGCCTGGGACCCCATCCTTCCCACTTAGCCATGAGGGAGGGGCAGGGGCTGGGGGGAGGAGCTTCTTTTAGAGATCGTCAATGTAGATGTGTGTACACTCACAGCCACATGCGTGCGCCCTGTGTCCACAGCTGCATGCACTCACATCACACCCATAGGCACATGCACACATCTCCCCATGTGCATGCCCCACATGCATGTCCACATAGACAGCCCCATAGGTACACACATATGCTCACACATATTCACCTGTGGTTGCCCCTCCACTCACACCCACCTCTGTGCACACCTGCCTCCCCATGTGTACATGCCTATAATACACATACATGGGCACATCGCTTCCATGTGAGTACACCCACATGCATGCATGCGCCCTACTATATGTGTGCACTCACGTGGGGAGCATGTATATCTGCCCACATGCCTCTCCATGTGCACACCCCTGCACCCTTACACAGTCACATGTATGCATACACACACATATACATATGTGCACACACTTACCCTGAACTCACATCCATGTGCCCCATGCCTGCATACCCCCCAACCCCTGCCCCATGCATACAAAGCCACAAGCTCTCCCCCCCCGTTGTATACCCACCACATACACATGCCTGCCCATGCACCCATGGGTACACACCAGCATGGTACACGTGCTACCACCTCCATGCCCACACCCTGCCTCACCTGCTTGGCCCCTTCCCCAGGACCCCCAGCCCAGCCTCTCACTGCCCTTGCCATGAGCTGAGGACTCAGGGTAGGGGGGACAGTGGCAATGCTCTTAGGGCATCCCCTTGGGGCTTTAGCAGAGCTCCATGCACACGCATGTACACAAGCACATGTACACATGCACGCACACACACACACACACACACACACACACGGTGGACATCGGGGGGGGGGGGGCAGGAAGCCTGGAGCTCCGGCCTTGAAACCCAGCTTCCTTCGCACCAGCACAGCAGGGAACAAAGCAGGCGGGCGCTCTCCCCCCACCTGGTGTCGCTCCCCTCATCCATCATGCTAAAACAATTAACTGCAGAGGCAATTAGTGCCACAGCCATAAACAGCTGCAGCCGGCGTGGCCCTGGAGCTGCCGCACTCATCCATTAATATAGTGCCTGCCTGACCGTGCCAGTCAGTGCGAGGCAGGGGCAACCAAGGGGCCAGGGACACCAATCAAGGGAAAGCGCAGGGCTGTGGATGGGTAGAGGGGTAGGGCTGGGGGCAGCTGGGGCTGGGGAATGGATGGATGGATGGACAGATGGATGGGTGGATAGCTGGACAGACAACGGATGGATGGATGGATGGATTGGGAATAGGGTGGAGGCATGGACAGAGCCCCAGCTAGGGTGGGGGTGGGACACATACCTCCCCTAGGGCAGATCATCACCCCCTGCTGGGAGCTGTGTCAGGCACTCAGGCTCCACCCCTAGGACACCACTCCCCTCAGTTGCACCCACTGATCCTCACCCAATCCCCAACCAGAGCTCAGCCCCCACCCCTTGAGGAGGTGGATCTCTTTGGTTTGGGCGTGGCCATCCCCATTGGCTTCACCCACCTCCCTGGGACCATGCTAAGCACCCCCCACCCCAGGTCCTGGCTGCTCCAAAGGGTTCTGTGGGCAGCCCGTGGGGGTGCACACATACCATGCATGGGACAGGGCAGGGTATGCGTGCATGCATGTGTGTTTGTGCACACCTGTGTGCAAAGGCACTGGTGATCCAGGGATCTCCACCCCCCCTCCCACCTCTCTACTAATGGGATCATCTCATTAACAGGGTTTAAGGTCTATCTACAGGCAGAAAGGGCCCCAGCCTGGGAGACACAGGGTCCAGTCCTCGTAGCTGTCTCCCAGGCCTGCCTCTGCTGGAGAGAGCCCAGGAGGGGAGGGGAAGGCTAAAGCGGGGGGAGCCAGGAGACAGGACACCTGGGGTCTTTCCTAGTTCAGGGGGGTCTACCAGGGTGGTCTACTATTCTCATCTCAGCCTGCGAGTGCAGCATCACGGTGAGACCAGAGGATCCAGAGCCAGGACTTCTGGGTTCTCTCTCACCGTCTCTGCAGCTCCTGCCCTGACCAAATTAATTAAATGTCTTAACCCTTCTCAGCCCCAGTCAAGCCACGTATCAAGCTGGAGCAGCTTGACATTCTCCAGAGGCTAATTGCAGGCCACTGCCCCTAACAAATGGCCTCTTCATGTCCCTGGGGTGAGGGGGCCAAAAACAGCAGAGCCTTCTCTGCAGCCTCCTAAGTATGGAAGGTGTCAGAAGGTTTTGAAGTTGAAATAATAATAATAATAATAATAATAACCACAATAATAGCAATGATGCTGTCAGGCAGTGGAACAGACGTGCAGGAAAGCTGTGGCCTCTCCATCACTGTTCAAGTCAAGGAGACATTGGGCAACCACTGGGCAAGGATGCTCTAGAAGGGCAAGAGCTTCTGTGGGTGATCTTTAGTATCAGACCAGCTCAGGAGAACCACGGGGTGTAGACAGGCTTTTGGGTCCCAAGTGCCCATCCTCAGGGAGGAAAAAGCAAACACAGCTTGAGACATGAGCTATTTTGGAGGCAAAGTTTCCACTGTTAGACTGCAGCCCCCCTTGGCAAATGCCAGCTCTGCTGTTGCTCCAGGTTTTGACTCCAGAAAAACCCTAGAGTGATTCTTCTGCTGCAAAGATTTCCACCAGCTGCAGGCAGGGCAGGAGGGATGGATTTCTACTGGAAAGCTCTGGGGTTACTGTATCTTCTCAGGTATAACACGTCTCCTGACTAAGACCCGCACCTTGCTTTTGAAAGGCAGCATGAAGGGGAAAGGAAAGCTCTCTCCTTGAAAATGCTGGTCTGTAGTGGAGAGTAGCGAGTAGCAGCACAGAGGGAGCACAACTGCTCATTGTGCAGCTCCCTAAGGAGCACATATAGCCCTGCATGTGCCCCTCCCCAGGGGCTTAAGCTACAGAAATGATTATTGCCATATTCCCTAGCACATAGTGCGCAGCCCAACTGCCAGCAACTGGCTGGGGAGGCAGAGGCAGAAGTGTGTTGTGTACCAGAAAATACAGTCTCTTTTGAGCAATGCCTATGTGTTTGCACCTCTAACAGTGCTAATTTTGTGCCACATCCTTTTGTGCCACCTGCTTCGGCAACCCCAGCTGACAATCACTGAGCCGGCAGAAAGGCCTGTGCTAAACCCCTTGGGTAACTACAGACAGCATCTGAGAGCCAGTGACCAGCCTGTCCCCACCCTTTGACCCCACTCCTTCATCCTACAGGTGGGGAAACTGAGGCCCAAGCACCAACCACACACAGCAGAGTACTGGGAGAGAAGGGAGCCACGGGTCCAGAGGGAGCTGAAACAGGGGGTCATGAATCCAGCATGTGCCCCAGTGCCCAAGGGGCCAACAGTGCTGTGGGGCAGGTGGTCCAGGCCCAGCAGTGAGAGCAGAGCTGAGGCCAGGGGAGCTGAAGGAGGAGCCGGGCAGTCTGGCTGGGCGCTGGTACAGCCCCAGGGCCCTGTCCTGCCCCAGCCCTGCCAGCGTGGCTGGAACACGCTGGGGGCACGGAGGAATGAAGGGCAGGAATGCGACTGCCGGGCCACGCACACGCAGGCAAGAATGTGCCCAAGAATGTGCCAGGCAGGCAGAAACGGGGCATCTCGGGCATTGCTGCTGCCAGGAGTCCTGGTTCCCTCTCCCCAAACACCCCCCTGCCCTCCCAAGCTGGGAAGAGAACCCAGGAGTCCTGGCTCACAGGCCCCCAGACCTGACCACTGGCATGGACCCCAGGAGATGGATGAAGGTAAAAACAGTAACAGCTTGGCCAGGCCTACATATAAAATCTTTTATGACCAAATTAAAATAACAGTGCGTCTTTCACAAAAATGCGCGTTGGCAGCTGGGGCCATACAAAATAGAGCAACCCCAACCGGTTTTATTCTCTGTGCTAGATGATGTCAAATCAAGAACATTGTTAACAGAGACCTGACACACTCATCACATACATGTCTACATCTAAGAAAGCCAACAAAAAAAAAAAAAAGGCTGAGCCAGTGAAGGCAAGGAAACTACATAGGCAGGCAAGGTTCTTTGAGTAGATGTGATATCTTTTATTAGACCAACGGAGTAGTTGGAAAAAAAGCTCTTAGCAAGCTGTTGGGCGTAATCACCCTTCTTGTGCCCAAAAGCTTGCTAAAAACTTTGTTCCAACTATTCAGTTGGTCTAATAAAAGATACCACATCTGTTCAAAGAACCTTGCCTGCCTATGTCCTTAGACCAACACCGCTATAACCAAAAACCCAGGAAACTACATAACAATAATAAAAGATATCAGATTGACCCAAACAACCTTGTCTGCCTATGACCTTAGATCAACAAGGCCACAACCTACAGCCAGGAAACCACATATGCATTTCAATTGAACTAGCAAGTAAAGACGACAAAAGACTAAATATGCATCTCAAGAGAAATCTGTAAGAGGTGCAGAAAAGATGTCCTGTATGTGACATCCTCGCATTTCTCAAAACAGGCATCCAATGTCTAAGTGTCTTAATCATTCAGTGTATGTCTGGAGTTTTGTAAATAGACCATCACTGATACAGGCTACTCCAAATTTGCGCTGCTGATAAATAAATACACAAAGACAGGCCTGGTAACCAATGCCTCTAGGTATCCTGCTTGACCACTCAAAGCCCATCACAGTTAATTGCTAAAACTAATCAGTAGCAATGAAAACACAAGTCTTCACACCTAAGCAAATCCATAAACAGGCAATTTAACAATTGTAATATGATGGTCACCTTTTTTCCTCCTTGTTTGTTCAGACTCTAATCGACCACCTACCGAAGGAAAATGCTTTGAATTAAACACTATAAGAACTAAGCAAATTTGCTAGCAAGAGGTGAACTCCAGGAGAAAGAGAGATCACTGCAACATTGCAGCCAGCTTAACCAGCAACGGATCCTGCTTGGTGAAGGCTGCAAGACTTGGAAGCGGAGTTATATATACATTTATTTTTATATATAGAAATACATATTTTTGCAAAAAAACCCCCAAAAGACTGGACCAGCTTCTTCTGCCTGCATTGTTGAGAAAACATTATTGTAGCTAAATCTGTACTAGGACTTTGTAGAGTAGCTCATTTTATATTGGGAAGGAGTCTTTCTGTGTCATTTAGTTTTATAGCTTGCTTGTGGTATTGTTATTAAAGTCTCTCTCCCATTGATCAACCAGGTGTTTGTGTCAATTCTTGGTGTACTCGGTTTAAAAACCTGCTTTCTAAATGCAACAGATTCCTCCCTCCCCTCCACTCTCTTGCCACTGCTGGGATAGACCCTGGGAGTCCTGACTCCCAGCCCCCCTAGACCTCCCTGGGACTGGGATAGGAAAGCTTCCCCGCCCCCCGACTGGGGTTCCCACCCCTGGGTGAGAACAGGACCCCCGATGCCCTGATCAGAGAGCCTGCGGGGGCATTCCTGTCCCCAGGAGCCAGCTTGCATGAGTCCAGCACTAGGGCAGGGGAGGGGCAGATATGAGCCCGTGGCAGACACGAGCCTGGCATGGTGTCCCATGGGAGCTCAGCACAGAGGCCCCATTCTTCCCGCAGGAGCCTGAGATTCCTGCTGGAGTGGGATCGGCATGGCTCCCTACTCCCCCCTGCCAGATTCCTGCACCCCCCCTTCCCGAGGCAGCCGCTGGAGAAGGTGCCTGGTCCAGGCTGGGGCTGGGCTGAGACCTAGCAAACTCCTTACATGGAAAGAGGGGGCTGGGAGGTGGCTCTGGGCATTGCACATGGGGGCTCCTAGATGGTGAGGACAGCTGTCACAGAGCCCTGCCCCTGCCCAGACCCCCCCAGCTCCTGCCCCCTCAGCACAGGGTCCCCACCCCAGTGCCGGAGGCCTAAGGTTCCAGAAGGGTGACCCATAATGCACCTGGGGTCGGGGCCCCATAGTGTCAGGGGTCCCCAAGCGGCATTTCTATTACCCCAGTCCAGACCGGACAGGCTGGGCCCTGCCCAGGCTTTGGAGGAAGGCTGGGCTGTGGACTCAGAGCCCTGGAGAGAGTGGACTGAGGCCGTGCTGATGCT
Source organism: Crocodylus porosus (assembly GCF_001723895.1). Taxonomy (NCBI): domain Eukaryota; kingdom Metazoa; phylum Chordata; order Crocodylia; family Crocodylidae; genus Crocodylus; species Crocodylus porosus. The sequence continues at coordinate 2,081,462 of NW_017728904.1, forward strand.
CACATGTGCACTCGGGCACACATGTGCCACACTTGCATCCAGGTTAGGGTGGCCATTCATCCAGTTTTATAGAGGGACAGTTGGGTTTTCTGGTCCTCTGTCCTCTACTGGACACTTTTATGTCCTCTATTTTTCTGCGCTCAGCAGCCCCCTCTCTTCCCCCACCACCAACACCACTGCGGCTGCCTGCAGGAGCTCCCCACTCGCCATTGCCATACCCCCACTGCTGACACCGCATGTGGGAGCTCACCGTGCCCCCGCAGCCTCCAGAGGCTGGGGCAGCACTGTCCTCTATTCTTGAGGTACCTCGATGGCTACCCTAACCCAGGTGCACACACGCAGACACAGGCTCGCAGAGATGCATACCCGTGCCAGCAGCTGAACGCAAAGGTACATACAAGCTTGTACACACACACATACACAGGCACACCCACATGCTCACAGCCACAAACACACGCACACACTCCCACACTAACCCCTCCTCACCAACCAGCCCCCTCATTCCCCCAGCTCTCCACCCACATCTTCTTCCCCAGGCCCAGACCTGTTTCCCCTTGGCATATCACCTCCCCAGAGCCAGCCACAATTAACAGGCATGGCTAATTATCCAGCTGTAATAACCTCCGTGGCCTTTCTCTCCTGATGGAGCTGTGCCAGGGGGTGGCCAGCGTGGGGTGAAAATGCCTGGGGAGAGGAGATTGGGGGTACTGCCCAGCTGTCCCTGTCACTCATGAGGTCCCCAAGCCCCACCGAAGCTGGGGTGTAGGTGCCTGTCAGCCAGGACCCCTCTTTCCAGCTAGCGCTCAGGGGCCTTGTGTGGCCCAGGGCACCTGGTATGGCTCCCCAGGATGTTGCGGGTGGCTGGACTGAGGGTGTCATGTGCATCAGGGTGCAGGGCTTTGTGCCCGGGGGCTGGCAGAACCTAGCCAAGTGTCCTCTGTGTCAGCAGCTCCAGGTCATGGGTTTGCAGGGCTGCCCCCCGCCCCCCAAACTGACAAAGAACCCATTGATCCAACACGGGGCAGGGGAACGGCAAACTGCAGATTATGCCAGGGGATCTGCACTCCCTCTTGCTCTGCTCTGATCCGCACCCCCTGCCAGGCCCAGGACCCCTTCTGCTAGCCTAAAAACCCCCGCTGCCCAGCCACTGTTGGACAGGGGCGGCCCTGCCCAGGCCTGAGGTAAGGCCTGATCCTGGAGGGCTGCACAGTGGGACGGGTCGAGAACGTTGCAGGTTCTAGAGTGCGGACAGAGGCTGGAACCCCTGGGGGGGGCAAGGTCACGGCTGGCACGTGCCACAGGCTGCCAGGCGCCCACGCCCCTGGTTCTCATGCCCATGCCCTGCCTACCCTGCTTCTTGCTGCCCTTAATTCCCTTGTCCAGTGACCACACAGCAGGGCTTATTCGGGGAAGGAAGAGGGGCAAGAGGGTATGCCCAGTGGCCCAGCCCTGGCCTAGCCCCATGGGGGGAGAAGGGGGCATGGCCAGCCCTGATCTGGCCCTATGGGGCTTGGGAATTTGGGAGGGGTGATGCAATTAACAGCCTCAGGGCTTCTGCTGCTGGGCTGCTCCACCTCCGGCTCAAGGCGCCATGCTCCCCAGTCCCCAGGGCTCCCTACAGCTCCAGAAACGTGGTGGCGGGGGAGCGGTGCCCTGCTCCCTTCCTGCCGTATTTGGGTCTGGAGCCCTGGCACAGAGACTCAGGGCCCCAGACGCTGGGAACTGGGCTAGGGGGGTGGCACCAATCTCGGTGTGCAGGGGTGGGGGGCGATACCAGGCCCCCAAGACCCAATCCTGAGAGGCAGGGGGCAGCCCCAGGGCCTATCCAACCCACACCACCTCCAGAAAGGGACTGGCTGAGGACCTCAGAGCCTCTTTCTTGCCGGTACAGGTGGATAGCAGAGGTCAGCTTCCTTAGTCAGAGCTCAGTGGCCCTCTGGGAAAACGCAGTGCTGGGTCCTTCCCAGCCCAGTGAAATGCAGCCCCTCCTAGGCCACAGCCCATCCAGGGGCCATACACACCATGACGCAGGGATGGCTCCCCTGCCGCCAAAATGCAGCCACTTCTGTGCTGGAACGTGGCTGCCTTTTAATGGCCACACTCCTAATCGGGTGTCCCAGAGCCCAGGGGCACAGGGAGGGGTCCCAAGTCTCTGTGCCAGGGTCCCACAGCCGGCCTGGGGCTGGGGACGACACAGCCCCAGGGAAGGTGAATAGTGGTGTGAATGAGTCGCATCCATCATCCAGAGGAAATGGCTCTCGTTAGGTGCTGGCTGCCTCCCTGGGCCAGGATGGGCCACGCAGCCCTGCACTGGGGGGGGGTGGGCAGTGTCTCCCGGGAACCCCTCTGAGCTGATGGAGACAGGCAGCTCTCTCCTGCCCTGTAGGACGGGGCTCTGCAGCATCAGGCCAGTGACTCCTGACTCTGCCCAGCCCCCCTCTGCCACTGTGGGGCAAGCACCTACCAACAGGGAAACTAGGCACCATGAGAAGAGATCCTGGGAGTCCTGGCTCCCAGGCCCTGCAGCTCTAGTCCCTGGACCACACTCCTGTCTAGATCCTGGTGCCATGATGCCCAGCTGCGCTGCCTGCCCACAGCAATCACCTCCCCCCCATTGCAAGTGGCCGTGTTTATTCTGGGCACCTCACAAGGCTGCGCCGGGGTATTTTGAGCCGAGATTTGCAGAGCTATTTTGGGCAGAAACCATCTGCTGCCAATGCAGGTGTTTCTCTGCCTTCCTCTGGTTCCTCTACCCCTCTCTCACAGGGCTCCAAGCACTGACAATACCTGGGCTGGGTGCGCAGTATGTACCACGAGGACCCTGGCAGTGCTAAGGGGAGCAGGGAATCCCATGGCAGAGCCTGGACTGTGCCAGTCCCCAAGAGAGCCTGGCAGGAGCTGGCCACCAGGCTGCCCATGAGAATGAGATGGGACCCCAGGAACTGGAAGACAATAACTCTCTTCTCAGCCTGGCCATGGGCAGGCAGCTTCGCCACCCCCTGCCTCAGTTTCCCCACCACCCTCTGATTGCTTACTGCCCAGCTGGGTGCTACAGGGCCTGATTCGGGGCAGGGGTGAGCTTCAAATTTGAGTCTCCATGGCCAAGAGGGGCTAGCTATCAGCTCCAGATGGGGCCCCGTGTGCCCCAGGCCCATCTGCTGAGAGACAGCAGACAGGAACCCTAGATGCCTTTCCAGAGATGGCTGGTGTGTGTGCACACACGTGTAGATTCAGACCCTGCTAGGCATGACCTACCTTTGGTCTCCGGAGAAATCACCAAAGGCAGAAATCACTGGAAACCTGCCAGAGATGGCTGGCATGTGCATGGGCAAGTGCACACACATGTGTACATACACGTGCATGCATGGACCATACCACCCCCTGCTCATGGAGCCCAAGCCACTGTGCTTTGATGCCTAGCCCCTGCTCCGTATGGGCCTGCAGGGGAAATGGGTACTGAGCCTCTGGTATCTCTAGGTAAGGGAATTTGAGGGGTGACTGGAGTCCGGGCACATCTGGGCAGTGCAGCTTTGGGGCCATTGGGCTCCAGGGCACCAGAGTCCAGAGGACTTGGCAGCTGAGCCCACACCCCTCTGTTTCCGCCTCTCGCACCCCAGGAGCTGAAGCTTTGAGGCCAGATCCAGTCACCAGGGCATATCAGCAGCCCTCCCAGCAAGCCAAGGCCAGGGGTGAGGGGATGTCAGAAGCTGCTGAGTCTTTACACCAACACCCTCCCTCTGAGCCCCCCATGCCAGGGCTCAGCCCTGGCATTGCCCCCCACCATGGGGCAGCGGGATCCGGCCTCCCTGCCCTCATCAATGCTGCACTCAATCTCCCGTGTCCCTCCTCTTGGCTCGGGGGGGAGTGAGCCTGTGTTGCAGAAGAAGGACTGAGGCCTGCCAACTCGTGTCATGAGTGGCACCCACCCTCGGCCCTGAATGCCCATTCCCAGCCCCATTGCCCCAGTCTTTGGCTACTCTGGGGCTGGGGCTTTGGGCCTCATGGCTAAGGCTGGACTCCCCCAGAAACAAATGCAGGGAGCCAGGAGACCCTTCCAGCACCTGCAAAGGGGCCCTCAGAGCCCAGCCATGGATGGTGCCCCCCCACTGGGGGACAGGAGATGGGACTGGGGCCTCCATGGGGTTAGGAAGGAAGTCTGGAGATGGGAGATGTGGCCCAATGGTTGAGTCCTTTTGCCGGTCTGGGGCTGAGCCCCTCAGCCATTCGGTGCCTCAGTTTCCCCTTGATTTGGAGCCCAATCCAATTCCCCTACAGCGGGAGGGAGAGGATGTCTCAGCCCTGGCAGCACCTGTTCCCACGGAGGAAGACTCCCTTGTAGCCCCCTCCACCCTGCTCTTAGGCATCGCAGATACGGGTCTGCCCCATGAAGCCATCTCAGCTATAATGCAGTGGCCATGCCTAAGGAGATGAAGGGCATCCATCTTGTGCACCATTTGAAGAGGTGGCCACCTTGGCTTGTGGGGCTCCCTTGCCTAGGCAGCCCTCGGAGAGAGGCCCAGCTTTGCCACCTCATCCAGAGGGAGACCGTTGTCCACTTGGCCCCCCACAACTGGCGCCCTTGCAGCCAGAGGAGAATTGCCTGTGCAGTAAGGGGCCCATGACACATAGTCCAGAGGGTCTGATGCCATCCAGGCAGGGCGTCACAGGGCGCAGGCTCACATGAGCTCACTACAACAGTGTAAAGGAAATGAGCTGGGACTTCCTAGGCAACAGGGGAGCCGGCCCAGCAGCTGCACTTCTGCACTGGGATCTCCAGTCAAACCAGTAGTGACCACCTCGCGCTTTCCACAGTGTCCCAGCCAGCCCAGGAGAGCCGGCAGCGGGGCCTGAGCTCTGCCTTCTGGCCAGGAACATTTCTCTGTCTCCAGTCGAACCTCAGCGCTCCGGGGACACGCCACAGCCGCAGCAAAGACTGTCTGATACATGCAGGTGCCATGACTGCCAGCTCGACGCGCCAGAGCCCAGCAGACAACCAGGCGCATAAATCCAGTGCGTCCCCACAGGGAAGGGGTGGAGAAGGACAGGCCGCGTTTCAGAGGCTGTAAATCTGCCTGGAAAATCCACTTTCCGCCAGCACACAGGGCTGAACTCTGCCTTCCAAGTGGCTACCCTAACCACTACACCCTCGTGTCCAGCCACCCTCATACTCCACCTCCCCCATGCCCTGCCCGTCTCCCCAAAAAAACAGAACTCAGCTCTCCACCCCCTGCACCCCTTCCTTACACAACCCAGGGGTCCGGGTTTGCTGGGACCATGCTCCCATCCCCAATTTCCCCCCAGCTGCTGCAAGGATTTTCTACAAGAAACATTTGATCACAAAGTCATCTGGACCCAAAATGCGGAGGGAAGAACAATCGAATGATTTGAGGATAGGTATGTGGTAGATTGGGAACTTTGGCCTCTTGCCGGGGGGTGTGTGTGTGTGTGTGTGTGTGTGTGTGTGTGTGTGTGTGTTTACGTGCACGCTTTTGAGCTGAATATGAGAGAAAGAAAGAACAAGTTGGGACCTGAAGGCTGGTTTCGGGGAAACGGGTGTGTCTTGTTTAAAAGGGATGCTAAATATTTCCCACCCACCCACCTTTGATGGGGTACAAGGGAGAATGGCAAGATAGGAAATGGAGGCTACCTGCGGTGTTGGGGTAGAGCCGTTCTGGGAATATCAGTGGCATGATTCCCACCCCCTGGGGACCTGGCTTGGCCGGCCCACAAGGAGATGGCTGCTTGAGACCATTTGCAGTGTGATAGTGGGGAAACTGAGGCATAAGCAGGCTCCGTGACTTTCCCAAGCAGTAGGAAGCAGATACCCAAACAGCCCCACTGGTACGCACTCCCACCTGGTATAAGGAGCTGAACCCAGGGGCCCTGCTTCCCAAGGGGCTGCTCCAACCACTACACCCTCTTGTCGTGCCACCACAGGGGACAGAGCAGCTTATCCCACCTCTGCTCCCTGCCCCTCTCCCTTAAACAAACCAACATTCAGGGATGCTGCTTCCCAGGCCCCTCCTAGAGGACCCAGGAGTGACCGTGCTCCCCCATGAATAACCTATAGGATGGTTTGTATCGGTGCCACCATCCGGGGGGAGAGGCGAGGGGGCAGGAAGCTGCTCTTGTCCTCTCCCAGCCCAGCCAGGATCTGCCCCTGGTGGGGTATCTATCCCATCTCCCTGTACAGCTGGGAACAGGGAAGGCAGGAAAGGAGGGGGAAGTATAGGGGGGGCTGGGATCTCCCCCCCCGCCCCTCCCTGGCTCCTTCTGCAATGCAATTATAGCGGGGGGGAAAGGGCAGCTTTATTTACTATCACCGATCAATAGCAGCTGCGGTGCTGGGCCTGTGCCCAGGCACGGAGCGCTTGCCAGCCAGGAATCCAAATGTCACTCACAGGCAGACGGCTCCTGCTGCTGCGTGGCGGCTCCTGCCCCCCCACTGCTCCCTTGGCC
>NW_017728904.1:2088020-2092354 GCF_001723895.1 Crocodylus porosus
GACTGACAGTTTCAGAAGGCTGTGCTGTCTAATGAGCAGAGCAGCAGCCTGCACGGTTTGCTTTCAGCTTTCCGTGTCCCCTCCCCATCCCGTGCCTCAGTTTCCCCACCCGTCCCCTCCCTGTATGATCATGATCGGCTGCATCTGCTCAGTAGATCCCTTCAGGGCCCCTGGCAGACATCTTAAACCATCACCTAGCCACACATTCAGGCAATTAATGGCGTCACAAAACATGAAACCGGCCACAACGCTGCTCCACAAAATATGTGTGGTAACTGTGGCTGGTTTCCATCGGGCCTTAAACTGAATGCCTGATGCCAGCTGCACAGCAGGACTTGGTTGACAGCTCCCCCAGCCTCAGGACAGCACCAGTTTCCAGCCAGCTCCAGGACCCACAATCAGCTGATTGCCGGACTCAGCCCTGGGACCTCCCTGGAGGTGGTTTGAGACTCCTGGTCACGATTCCAGGCTCCCCTTACACTAGCAAGTAGTAACGGTGCAATTGGGATCTGATCCCCGATCCCAAAATTGCATGTCCTGTCCTGCATGTGTGACATGGCAAGAGAGGTGGTTGTTGGGATCAGGAAGCAGAACCCTTTACACCATAAAATGAACGTGTGTCTAACTGTGACTTGCAGAGGTTGCTCTGGGCTACAACTGCAGTGTGTCAGAGGTACAGCTACTCCCCCCCACTACAAGGTTCCTTCCCCCCCTGCAAAGATTTAAAATGTGGGGGGAAAGGAGGCTGAATGCAATGGGGAAACTGAGGCAGAAAGCAAGGGGATGCCTAGCTTCAGGTCTCCCAAAAAAGCCAGCAAGAGACCCCAGGCTTCCCATATCCCTCTCACCCAGCCTGGTGTTTACTTCAACCATTACGTATGTCCCCCCAGCCTGGCCCTGGCTCCCCGCATGGAAAATTTGAACCGCAGCCACGATACGTGGCAAGAGTTAGAAACAGGACCCCGTGATGTGTAGCACAGACCCTGCTGCTTATAAAACCTCACCCCCTAGGCTGGGTTCATTCTTAAGGCATAGCTGTCCTTAGGCTGGGACTAGACTTCAGGGTAGAATAGCCACAGCAACAACCAGGGCGCTTGTACCTGTTATGTGTTGCTTAGATACATGTCACAAAATGGCCAAATGTCACAAGTGGCCAAATTGCAGGGGCATAAATTATGCCAGAATAAGCCTTACATGTCTGCTTCTCTCCCAGGGCAGCCACTTGTGCAATGAAAACATGCTATTACCATATTTTCTTGAATACAGCACAACCTGGAATAAAACCTGCACCTTGTTTTTAAGATAGAAGGAAAAAAAACCTTTCCCTGTAGCCAGTAGCTGCATCAAGGAGCCACTGAAACTGCCCTTACCCTATTTCTCACATATAATGCAAACTACCATTTCCAGCAGCTGTTTTTTTGGGGAGGGGAAGTGCATGTTGTGCCAGAGATGCTGTTGCAGTGCCTAGCTCTTCCACCAGCAAGGCACCGCAACAGCATCCCTTGCAGCAGCTATGCCAGGATACCTGGTCATCAGCCTGCTCCAGATGCCAGTATGATTTCCGTGAGAGTATAGAAAGGATAGGAATGACATAGGAGCTAAGGTGCAGTGTCTCCAGGTCCCATTGTGCAGGACACTGCACAAACACAGAACCAGTCCATTTACCAAGAGCAAACATTTATCCAGGGAGATTTAAACAGGTTGTCTTGCTTTGGGGGCCAGTGGGAGAGGCTGCATCAGGTGGAAAGGATCTACACTAGATGCTAACATAGCAGTCTGGGGGTTAGGACACACAGCACCAGCTGGCTCCAGCCGGAAGGCAGCAGGGCAGGTGCCCCAGGCAAGGAAGATCTCTGCCAGTGGGGAGATGGCTGGCAGCATCCACCAGGCCAACCCTGGTCCTTTTTTCTGTGCTGTGCCTCACCTTAATACCTGCTATGGGGGAATAGTAGCAGTATTTCAGCATCTTGCATGGCTTCCAGGAAGCCCTCTTAGGAAGGGGATAGTCTCTGCAGGCCACACTGGCTTGTCCAGCACTTCTCAGGGCTTGCCCAGGCCCAAGCTGGCACAAACTGCTCAGTTGTAAATAGCAGTTCGACATCAGAGCTATCACTAGCAGGGTGACGGGGCATGCGGGCTAGCGGTTACAGCAGCAGGAGCTGGGAGTCCAGGCTCCTGGGTTCCCCCAGTGCTGCCTGCCAGGCTCTGTCTGTGCGTGATGTGTGACCCACATCCTGGCATGTTCACTAGGGACACATGCAACAGCACCACATTGAAACAGCACATTTTTTTATATTCAAATATATTTCTATATATAGAGAGAGTTATATATATGCATCCTTTACCATAAACTTTCCAACACACATCTTACACTCCTCTACACCCCTGTGCACACACTCTCACCTGCCCGCAGTCCTTTAGTCCAAACCCTGATTTGGGGTTTACATCCTCAGTTCATTCACTGTCCTTGTTGCTGTCACTTCCGCTGCTGCTGGACAGCACATACCTCAGGACCTAGGACGCCTGGGTTCACCCTGTCTTGCAAGTGAAGCCACTGACAGAATAATTAAGGGGGCTTCTGACCAGCAGCCCCTTGCAAAAAGACACGGCATTGACTCCCTGCTGGGTGCTGCAGAGCCAAGAGTGAACTTTCCCTCTTTGGACAAGCTCCTGCCCGCACCCACCCATGCCAAGCCCATGGCATGGTCCATGAGCAGACCCGGCCCTGTGCCCGGGTTCTGCAGAGCGCCCAAATCCTGAGGGATACTTAGGGATATTCCTATGCCCTGTCTGCCTCCTAGCCAAGCTCTGTGTGAATCCGGCAGGCTGAGGCCTGAAGACCTCAGGACCTTCTAACCTTGTCCCCTCGTCCACACAGTGCTTTGGGTGGGCTAATTAGCCTGCCTAGGCGCTAACAAGGACTGCATGGACAAAAAGTTCTGGGCACGCAGACATGACCCCAAGTCTTTCCATGGGCCTCAGCTTGGCCTTGCCTGGGCAATGGGAATAACAGACAGAAGCCATATAGCCCCACCTACCCGGCCCTCATTAGTGCACGGGCAGGCTAATTGGCACTGTCAGGCTAACTGCCCCACCCCATGTGCTGTATAGACCCATTGACACAGGCAAGACACTCCGGGGGGGCACGGGGAGTCTCCTTTCAACTCCCCAAAACATGGGTCCTTAAGAGAACTTTCTTCCCCTGACACTGGGGTAAATCAGGAACAAGCCAGGCAGGAAGGGGGTACACTGGTGTCACCCCACAGCCCTGCAGCCTCCCCACCCCCGGGGTAGCAGAGCACCTATGTACAAAAGCCCCTGGAGCTGCACTGGCTCATAAGGAGACACTTCATCAATCCCTCGCCTGGGCCTGGATTTCATTTTCCATGCCAGGCCCCTCAGGAGAGTGGGTAGCGGTGGGGGGGGGGCAGTTTCACTTATTAAAATGCAAATCAACTGAAATTAAACGGGAAGCGTTGTGCTGCCCCTCCCCCCATCAGGAAGAGCTCCAGAGCCAGGCTCCGTGCCCACCCAGATGGCATGGAGGGGGTGAGGGGGGGCTCCAGGCCAGGGCACGCCAGCCATCTGCCCCATTCCCTCATGCCAACACAGCTGGTGAGAAGGCAGGTGGTGTCTGCTGCCTGAGCCACCCTGGGGAGAGCTGGGAGACAGCTCCCCAGTGCAAACAGGGCTGGAACTGAGATCTGGTGCTAGGCGCTGTACAGACCCAGAGCAACAGGTCAGGGCAGGGGTGGGAAAACTGAGGCCTGGAGAGGTGAAGAGCCTTACACAAGGTCCCCCTTCCCAGGGCAGGAGCAGCATGGAGTAGTGAACCCCTCCTGGGGACCAGCCAATCAGAAGGCTTCCTCAGGATGGACCCCTGCATAACCCAGCCCCTGGGCCAGGATGCCAGGAAGGGCTAAAGCAGCAGGGGCCCAGGCTGGATGGGGGAACAAAGACAGCAGGATGCAGCCAGGAAGCAGGACCAGGGCCTGGGAAGCCAGGAATGAAAGGCAGGAACTGGGTACGAAGGAATCAACAGCAAAGCCGCGGCAGCTGCTCCATGGAGCGGCCTCTAGGGCACTGCCACAGCTGTTGCTCATGAGCCAGCAGCCAGGCTGGGCAGGCACCTTGGCCAGCTGGGGGCAATTAGCTGCCTGCTGACCCAGCTCCCCGCAGCCGGGGCTGTGGCAATATCAGGGGCAGAGGCTTTGCAAGGACCTTTTGGGCACGAGAAAGGCCAGTGCTGTGTTATGCTCCAGAGGTGGCTGCATTTCAGGGCTGAATGATGCTTGGACTATGTTGTTGTGAGCCTTGTCACACCCCAGAAGTGG
>NW_017728904.1:2092454-2109771 GCF_001723895.1 Crocodylus porosus
CCGCCCTGAGCAGGCGACCATGCCTTCCCTGCAGCTCCAGGAGCTGTTTGATGCGAAGAAACTCTCAGGGAGGTTGCCAGCTTCGCCACCGGCTCTCCCCCGCCGCCATCTGGGCATCCAGACGGTGCGTGGCGAGCACGGAGGCAGGTAGCAAGCAGGCTGCCACACGCCATGTCTGCGCTGCTCATTTCCTTCCCTTCCTGGCGCTGGAGCAGGACCTGGAGCCAGGCAACAGCTCCTGCGCCAGCCCCGGTCGGGGCCCAGGGGCCGGGTTCTGTTTTGCTGGACAGAAACCTCTGGATTTCTTCACCTTCCAGAAGCTTTTTTCCTTCTGCAATTCCAGGCAGGGGGAGGGGAGAGGAAAGGAGGGAAAAAGCTCCTAGGCAAAGCCAACTGTGCCCTCCGCCAGCTCTGAGCTAGCAACAGATAGTATTACCCCCCATTTTACAGGCAGGGAAACTGAGGCATGGGGGTGGGGGAGGGAGTTGCCCGAGGTGACTTGGCTTGGCAGGGACAGAGCCCAAGTCTGGCACACTGGTTGTGACAACTCACTGCCATTGAAGCTCCCATCTGGGCTCAAGGGATTTAGGAGCCCGGCTGCTTTCCATCTCAGCCTGAGTGGCTCTATCCAGGCAGGATGCTGGGGAGTGAGGTCTAATGGGTGGGTGGGTAGGTGGAGAGCAGGAGGACTCCTGGGTTCCCTCCCCAGCTCCAGGAGAGGACTGGGGTGCAGCAGGCCTGGTACATGGGGTGAAGGGAGACAGGGAGCCAGGACACCTGGATTCCAGCCATGGCTCCCAGGCTGATCCAAACCGTCTGAGGTCTGTTTCCCCACCTAGAAAATGAGGCCATGGCTGACAGCAGGAAGGGGGCTGAAGTTACTGCCACTTGCAGAGCCTGGGAGGGGGTTCCTGCATCCAGAGTCAGAGCCCAGAGGTGACCCCATCCAGCGAGGACAAGGGAGAGCCTGGCCCCACTGACTGTCAGGTCCCAGGGCAGGCTTGGCCCTCTCACAGCCAGGGTTCCCCCCACCCTCCTGACCCTTTCCCTCCCCAGCCCCTTCCACGCCTGATTGGCTTCGGCCTCCTCCCAGCCACGCGGAGGGAGTAGGGCTGGCAGGTGGGATCCCTTCCCCATCCATTAGCCCAGAAATACCAGAAAAACAGGCTAAAAATAGAGACCTGCATTCTTCCCCCCCTTCCCCTTAATCGTTTTCCCATCTGGGCCCATTTTAGACCATCTTCGCACACTCTGCTGTGGGAGGCGGCCGGGGGCTGGCGCTGTGCAGCAGAGCTGGGGGGGTGGGTGCAGCTGCACAGGTGGCCATGGGCCATGGCGGGGGCAGCTGTTGGCCGTGGGCTCTGGCTGGGCAGACCCGCCACGTGCCAGGAGTAGCACCCAGGAGCTCAGCCGGGCTGCTGCTGAGACTGTGCAGTGAGTGGAGAAACTGAGGCATGAGGAGTGGAGGGTGCCACTGCTGTGACCCCAGCCTGCTGGGCTGCTCACAGCTCCTGTGTTGCCACACGGTGCCCTGGAGCACGCTGGAAGTGCTGTCTGCCTGGCTCGTGGTCCCTCTCTGGGAGTAGGCTAAGAACCAGCAAACTTGTGTCCCCCCAGCAGCTTCCAGCCCAGATCCCCTCAAAGCCCCCCCCACAGCCCCTGGCCTTGAAGCCAGGATGCGCAGGAAGGGGCAGTGTGATCCAGTGGCTAGGGCAGCAGGCTGGCCCTGGGGAGGCTGGGCCTGAGCCTCAGGGTCTCTCCATGCCTCAGTTTCCCCTCCCATGTGTTGCAGCAGCTCTAGGCAGGCCCCCTCACACCCTGCCGGCAGCCTAGAAGTAGCAGGTGGCCCCTGTGCCTGGCTCAGACCAGGTGGGGTGGCACGGACCTGCTTCTGCCCACATGTCATCTCCCTGGGCTCCGGAGCGGGGCAGGGAGCTGCAAGGGGGAGACAGGGTCTGCATTAACAGCCCCTGGATGATTCCCAGGGCAGAGCACAGGCCCCAGCCCAGCTCCACCCCAGACATGGGCACAGCTGCCTATGGCTCCAAGCAGCCCCAGAGAGCAGTGCCAGGCCGGTCCTGCCCCCGGGACCACTGTAGGCCAAGGCCAGGCCTTGGCACAGGAGGTGTCAACAGGAAGCAGGAGCCCCAGGCCGGAGCCTTGGCCCCCTGCCGTCCCCGGTCCGGCTGTATCCTCCCTGAAGCACCTGGGGCAGAGATGGGCTCCAGCTCCCCCAGCTGCACCTGGGCTGGCATGGGAGGGGGGCTCCGCTCCTTTCAGACCCCACTGGACACCTGGGTTCCCTTCCCAGTTCTGGGGAAGGGAACGGCTGCAGCTAGGATTGGCAGACCGCTCACAGCCCCATGATGCCAGGCATGCAGGGAGCATGCTTGTGCAAGGGGACACAGGGTCTGTCAGATTCAATCAGACATAAAGAGCACCCCTGGGGTGCTTGCACATGTGTGTACACTCATGCACACCCCTGTATATGCCTGTGCACACACATGCACATGCAACTGGCTACACAGGTTGGCACACCCAGGCCTATGCCAGTGCATGCACTTGCCTATTCATGCCTGCAGCCATGTATGCAAATATATGCAAATATGGAAGATATGTAAACGCAAGCAAATGCCCTCCCATTCACAAGCAGGTTCAGGTAGATGCTGCTTAGCACACACAGGCACATATATGTGCACACAGACAAACATGCATAGCATTACATGCCCGCAGATGGGTATATGGGCATGGAGAGGCCCCGCCCTAGACAGCCCCCTCCCCCACTTTGCACTGCTGCCAGTCTGGCCTTGCCTCAGTTTCCCTGTGTGTACACATGCATGCACACACATGAACTCAGACACATCTGCCTGCACACACATCCACATGCATGCAGAAGCCAGCAAACCCCCTGGGCACTGTGACCCTTCTGCCACTTCTGCTACCCTAGGCCAGAAGCTGCCTTGGCCCCCAGTCCCTTGTGCAAGGCCATGTGGGAGCTGGTTGGCACAGTGCCCACATGCCCATCTGGCATCTGGCTGGCACAACCCACCCCCCACCCAACTATCACCCCTGCTCCCAGGGGACACCCGGAAGCACTGACAGTGCTGCAGTCTGGAGCGGGGCCTGGGTGCCGGGACACCGGGGTTCTCTCCCTGGCTTTGTAGGATGACTCCTCTCTCTGTGCCTCAGTTTCCCCAGGCCATGTTCTACCTAGGGACCATCACTCTCTGTATACAGCCCCTGACCCACAGGTGCATGCTGAGTCTACCTCAATACATCACAGGGTGCAGGACCTGCCCCCAAAGGTAGCAGCTACACCAATAGCTCATTAATTAACGAAGAAAAATGGGTGGTGGTGGCACAGCCCAGCGGGACCTGGTCTCTGCTTCCCACTGACCGCTGGCCCCCTGTTCCCTGCCTCAATTTCCTTCCTACCCTCCAGACAGCTGTTCCCAGCTCTTGCGGGGTGGGAAGGGGGAGGTTGTATCACACACACATCCCACGCGCACACACTGATGCAGGCCCACACATGTCCACACACACATCTGCACAGCCTGCCTGTGCAGATATGCATACACAGACACCCCACACAAACCCCTGCCCACAAACACAGACACGCATACAAGTGCACACACAGACACCTCCCCACATGCACATGCATGCACACACATACCCCCCGCACACTGAGACACACAAACCCATGCAGACACCCCACCAGATGCCCCCTCCAAAGGAATACAGTCACACATGTACCTGCACGCACACAGACACATGCAGACATTCCCCACACGTGTGCAAACACCCTCTCCCCATATACATGTGCATGCCCTGACACACATACAAGTGTACACATATGTGCACACACTCATCTTCACAGGCGCTTCTGCACTCTTGCATACACATACATCTGTATGCACAGCCCTCAACTCTCACACGTGCACATATACACACACAGTCCCCCTACACATGTGCACACATTCATCCTTAAATACACCTGTGCACTTGAATACATGCACTCTCCCCCGATACATATGTGTGCATGCACACTCCCCTGCATGCACATGTGCATACACATACACACTCCCCACATGCATGTTGGCATACACACACTTCCCCCACATGCACATCTGTACGTACACACTCCCCCACATGTATGTGTGCACACACACCCCACACACATGCACACTCCCCCACTCGCACATGAACACACACACTCCCCCACATATACACACTTCCCAACACGCACGTGTGCACATACACACACACATTCTCAAATGCGCACATGTGTACACACACATACACACTACTGTGCCTTTGCTCTCTAGCCTCCAGCATGAATGCTGCCAACGCAGCCCATGGTAAGGCTGGCAGGGCAAGGGTTAACTCACCGTTTTTTGGGGAGTGGGTGCCTAAAGTCACCCAGATCTGGGGAGGCACTGCCCTGCCCACCCTGCCAGCTGGGCAGCCTGGGTAGAGGCCGGGCGCCCTCTAGTGGCTCCTTCACCCTGAAGCCCCAGATGGCTTGAGCGCAGGGTCTACTGGTGAGAGCAGGACCAGTAAAAGGTGGGGGGCAGGACTCCTGGTTGCCCCCCCCCCAGCTCTGGAAGGGGGACAGAGTCGAGCGAGAGCTTCAGGGCCTGTCTCCAGCAGCTTGACAGCCCCCCTGCCCCGCCGTGCCTCAGTTTCCCACTAGTCCACTAGGGACCCCAACCCCCAAACTGGATGCCCCCTCTGCCATCCCCAGGACTCCCATCACAGCAGCTGAGGGGGTGCAACGGTTAGAGCTGGGGAGCCAGGATGCCTGGGTTCTGTCCCCCACCGGAGCAGTGGGGTGCAGTGGTTGGAGCGGGGGGGCCAGGACATCTGGGGTCCATCCCCACCCCCCAGGGTGGCCTAGTGCCCAGAGCAATCCCATGTGGGGGAAGGGGACAGCGGAGAAGCCGTCTGCCCCCCCCATGGGAAAGGAGAAGTCGGGGCTTGCGACACTTCCACAGCTGTTGGGCAACATGGGGAGGGGGGCAGGGCCATGGGCTCCCCTCCTCACTTGCCCCCACTTGGCCCCTCCCTGCAGGGACCCAGCCCCTGCCACCGCCTCCCCTGAGACCTCAGTCACCTCCCCTGTACCTCAGTTTCCCCCATCAGAGCCCCTCAGGGGCCCCCAGCCCTTTCCCCTCTCCTGACCTCCCCCAGGGCAGAGCTATACCTGGGTTCCTCGTCCCCTGCAGTGGGCCAGGTCTGGGTGACAGGAAACTGTAGGGGAAGCAGGGAGTTTCTGTTCCCCCTTGGCCAGTGCCTCAGGGTGGGGGCAGAGCAGGATGGGTGTGGGGCAGATCAGCCAGGAAAGGGTTAAACCCTGCCCTACCCAGGGCTTCAGCCCCAGGTGCCCACGCGTCCTGTGAGGGTCCCACGGTCTATCCCCCCCGCATGGGGCCCTGGTGCCCTGGGGTCTCTGCCAGCACCTGGGGCCAGTGGGCAGGTGTCACCCGTGCTCAGCACTGGCTCGGCCAAGCAGTGTGGGGAAACCAAGGCATGGAGCACAGGGGCCAGCACTGGGGGTGCTAAGGGGGTAGGTGGGGGGCCCGGGCTCCTGGGGTCTTTCCCCAGCTCCAGGGAGGCCTCACTGTTGAGGACAAGGGACTGGCCTCCAGGACTCCTGGGTCCTTTCCATGGCTCTCTCCCAGCCCCTTCCTTGTGCCTCAGTTTCCCCTAGGCAGAGCAGGGATTTTGGAGCCTCATCCAGGCTGACAGACAGATGCACAGACAGAGCCACCCCCTCCGCCGTGGGGAGGGTGGGGAAGTCCCTGGCGGTTGTCACAGCCGTGCACCAGCTTCTCTACCCAGTGCCTCCGTTGTGGCCCGGGCGAGGCCCTCGTGCAAGAGCCGTGCGAGCCAGGACACTTCGGGGCAGTGGTGAGTAGCAGGGCCAGGGACGGCGGGGGTCTGGATCCGATTCCCCCTGTCACAGGTAGGCGTGAGGCAGGTCACAAGCGTGCCAGGGCCTCACACAAACTCATGTGAGGAGGGCCAGGGCCTGTTCTTCCTCCCTTCACATTTGCCCCAGTTCTGAGGACAGCCAAGCCACAGCGGGGTACGTGTGGGGTGCCCGGACACCTGGGTTTCCCTGGCACCTCTGGGAGGGGATGCATGGTTATGGAGATGGACCTGAGACCCAGGACTCCTGGGTCCCTCCCAGCTAGGAGAGGGTCAGGCCTTTGCAAGCCAGGGAGCGTGTGGGGCAGGAGGGGCTGGGGTCTGTGCTGGGAAGGGGCGGTGCTGTGTGCCATGGGGGGCAGGTGCAGGTAGGGGGAGGGGACCCCTCTCATCAGACACCCGGATCTCTGCATGTGACAGGGCCTGTGGCCAAAGCCACTTCCTTCCCCTCGTTACAGGAGGAGGAGGGAGGAGCAGAGGCAGAAGCTGATGGGAACATGCATGTGTTCATCTGCATCGGGCATGTGCATGTGTTCTGTGTGTGTGTGTATGTGTTCTGCATGCATGTCTGTGTGTGACTGCATGTGTTCAGATGCATCTACATGTGTGCACGTGTCTGTGTCCATGTCTATGTTTGTATGTATCTACATGCATGTGTGTGGGCACTTGCAGCTGTCTGAACATGCATGTGCCTGTGCTCATATGTGTCTACTGAGGTGTGCACATGCATGTGCAAATGCGTGCACATGCATCTGTCTGCATTTCTGTGTATGTGCACACGTTCACATGCATCTACATGTGTGCATCTGTGTACACATCTGCGTACCTGTGTGTGAGTGCATGTGTTCATATGCATCTACATGTGTGTGCATGCATGTATTACAGTGTGTGCACATCTGCATGCATATGCATCTACCTGCATGTGCACGTGCATGTGTGAATGGGTGTGCATGCATCTGTACGTGTCTGTGTGTATGTATGTGCATATGTGCATGTATACACACAGATGCAGGCACACGTGAGCACATCTGTGCATGCACTCCCCCTTGTGCCTGGGGACACTGAGGCACAGAGCAGGCATCGAAGTGCTCCAGGCCAGGCAAGAGGAGAGAACCCAGGAGTCCTGGTTCCCAGCCCACTGCTCTCACCAGTAGATGCCCCCCCACACACACACCAGAGAGGGAACCCCGGCGTCCAGGCGTCCTGCTCCTCCTCCAGCTGCTGAACACGCTCTGTCCGGGTGTGGGCAGCAGGGCTCAAGAGGAAAGTCCCCCCAGAGACCCCATGGGTGTCTCACTTCCTCCTGGGCCCACCTGGGCCATCACTGTGCAGCTTTGGCCACATGCACACGCACGCACACAGCTGTCCCTTGCTGGGAAAGAACCCAGGAGTCCTGCTGTCCAGGCCCAGCTTCAAGCACTAGGTGCAATATCCACCCCCAGGTACCCAGAGCCCCAAGATCAGTGGTTCCCAAACTGTGGTACGGGAACCACCAGCGGTACACGAACAACCTGTCAGTGGTACACATTAACAGATTTATTATAATTACTTTAAATGACAAAAATTTGCGGGTGGTACATAAGGATGTATCGTTTTAAATTGGCAGCATGGGGTTGGGAACCGCTGCCCTAGATCATTGCTCAAACACCCATCATTGACGGGCAAGGCACTTCACTGGCAGCAGCAGTAGGCTGTTACCTGCGGCGGGTGGGGTTGGAGGTAGAGGGCTGGCTCAGAGAAACTCCCCCAACTCCATTGGGTTGTTCACTCTGAACCCTGATGGGGCACGTGACCGCAGCCAACCATTGCCCCACTGGCTGCTTTTCCCTGCTAACGGGAGGATTGTGGAGGGATCTTAAGGTTATTGGGGGGGGGATGGGGGGCGGCGGGGGACATGTCCAGTGATCCCCATGATGGCATCAGTCGGTTCACCCTCGGCCCTAACGATGACAGTTGCCTTGAGGGTCGTTGGATGGTTGGGGGAGTGCAGTGTGGTGTCAGAGCCAGGTCCTGGCCCCATCTCAGCCGTGTCTCAACACTTCACTCTCACTGGCTCAGCCCTAGGAACACCCAGGAGCACGTGGGCTGAGGTAGTGGGTCCCTGAACACCCCCCCATACCCCCCACACTGGGGCCACCAGAGGCCAGGCCCTCTCCTGGCTCCATCTGCCCAGGGCTCTAGCCAGGGGGTGCGGGTAAGAGACCTCAGAGACACCGAGACCCAGCAGCAGGAACGGACAGACAGCAACCACGCGGAGAGGAAAAACAGGAAGTCGAGCACTCTGTGTATGTGCACACATGCTGTGTGTGCATGCGCACACATGCTGTGTGTGCATGCGCACGTGCTCTGTGTGCATGTGTATGCGTGCGCACACATGCATGCTGCGTGTGCATGTATGTGCATGTGTGCCTGCTGTGTGCTTGCTGTGAGTTCATATGTGTATGTGCTTGTCCATGCACACAGTGCATGTGCATGTGTTCATGTTTCCACACCCACTGTGTGTCTGCATGCATGTGTTCATGTGCATTCAAGTGTGCGTGTTCATGTGTGCCAGCTGTGTGCAATCTGTGTGCATGTGTACTGTACATGTAACTTCATATGTGCATGTATGTGCATATGCACGTGTCTGCATGTGCATGCGGTGTTTCATAGTTTCGTAGTTTCTAGGGTCAGAAGGGATCTAGTCCGACCCACAGCATGTGTGCACACACCTAGAGCGCTCAACTTTCTGTTTTTCCCCTCTGCGTGGTCGCTATCTGTCCCTTCCTGCTACTGGGTCTTGGTGTCTCTGAGGTCTCTTACCCGTACCCCCTGGCTAGAGCTCTGGGCAGATGGAGCCATGTTGTATACATATTCTTTCGTGTGTGCATGTGCACACACATGCATGCTCTGTGCATGCACATGGGTTTATATGTGTGCCCATGTGTATATGTGCATGCCTGGGTGCATGTGTGAGTATGCACAGGTGCATGTGTGCACGTGTGTGGTGTGCGTGTGCAGGAGAGAACTGCCTGAGGAAAGGGCATGTGCAGCTGGGCTGGGCCCTGGGTGGGTGAGGGAGCTGGGATCTCCACTTGCTGTGCCAGGACAGGGGCAGCACAGCTGGGCCCGGCACCTCCATACCAGAGCAGGGCCCTGTAGAGGGAATGGATCTGGGAATGAACTGGGGGCTTGAGGGGGGGTCTTGACCTTTAAACCCTGGGGCCAGGGCAGGGCCTTTCTCAGGGGTTGTCCAGCACCTGGCACTGGGGCAAGGGAGACAGGCAGCATGGTGGAAAACCAAGGGGGGAAACACCCAGTCCCAGCACCCCCCTCCAAAGGAGTCAAACAGGGGCACACTGCCAGATGTCCAGGGCCCGCTGGGGGGTGGGCCAGGGCCTCACTGGGCCTGGGTTTGTGCAATACGGGGCTGCAGTGAGAGCCACTTCCTGGTAGCTCTGTGCTGTGGTGGGCAGGGGCAGGAGGGGGCTAGGCAAGGCTGCGGATGGCTCCCAGTCTGGACCAAGCTGCAGCTGGTATGTGGCACTGGACTCCCCAGCTAGGCCCCCAGTCCCAGCACAGCACATGCCCCTTCCCCATTCAGATGTGCAACTCCAAGCACGGGCGGGATCCTGGCAGACGGGAGGGGCATCCGCAGTCGGAGCTACATGTCTGGGCTGTGGCAGGAGAGGGCACAGAGCAGCTGTATAAACAGGCTGAGGGAGAATGAGTGTGCAGAGCACACCCCCCTGGTGCAGTACAGTGACCTCTGACACAGAAGTGTGCAAAACGGGTGTGCAAAGGGGCAGGGCAGTCTGTGCTTGGAGCTCCAATGGCCAGGGTGGAGAGGCATGTCCTGCCTCCCTGCAAGGGCTTTCGACGGGCGACACACAAAATCCTGGCATTGTGGGGCAAGGAGCTTCACTGGCAGCTGCAGTAGGCTGTTACCTGCAGTGGGTCAGAGGATTCAGCCACCTTATTCCATTAGGCTGCTGACTCTGAACCCTTGAACCCTAGTGATGATGCATGTGGCCATTGCCAACCATTGCCCTGACACCCACTTTTCCCCAACGCCTTGAGGATGTGGGAGGATATTGAGCCCCAGCAAGTCCCACAACGGCACTGGGCTGTTTACTCTGGGCTCTAGCGATGGCAGCCCAGTCACTACTTCCACCCTGCCTCTGCAGCTCCTGCCCAGACCACCAGGTGCGGCAGCGATGGAGTTTAGTGCCCGGAACCTGGTGCTGCAGGCAGAGAAGAAAATGCTGAGCCGCATGGCCGGCAAGGCGACGGCGACGCTGCTCCTGGACGAGGTGAGCGGGGAGGTGCTGGACGAGCTGTACCGCGTCTCCAAGCAGCACACACGGGACCGAGCCATGGCCCAGCGCGTCATCAAGGACCTGGTGAAAGTGGCAGTGAAGGTGGCCGTGCTCTTCCGCAACGGCTGCTTCAGCCCCACCGAGCTGGACCTGGCTGAGGATTTCCGGCGCAAGCTGCGGCAGGGCGCCCTGACAGCCGTCAGCTTCCAGGAGGTGGAGTTCACCTTTGAGGCAGGCGTGCTGGCTGGGCTGCTGGCTGAGAGCCGAGACCTGCTGCTGCGCCTGGTGGACAAGCACCTCACGCCCAAGTCCCACGGCCGCATCCGCCACGTCTTTGACCACTTTGGCGATGCTGCACTGCTCAGCCATCTCTACAGCCCCGGGCCCTACCGCCCCCACCTCGACCGCCTCTGCCACGGCCTCAACCAGATGCTGGAGGACGGACGGCTCTGAGCCCCCCGGGCCACTCAGAGCCCAGGGGAGTTGTGCGCTTGGGGGTGGGGGCTTTGGAGAGGAGTCCGCAGAGCAGCCTGGTCCAACCCTGGGGGGCCTCCTGCAGTGCATTCTGGGACAGCTTCTTCCACAGGAAGCCCAGGACCTTGTCCAACACCCTGCAGTGCATTCTGGGATGGCTTCCTCCATAAAGACCCCTAGGAATTCATCCAGACCCTGCAGTGCATTATGGGACAGCCTCCGCCATAATAAGGACCCCCAGGGCCTGGTCCAGCCCCCTGCAGTGCATCTGGGGACATCTTCCCCCATAAAGCCCCGCAGAGCCTGGTTCACGTAGCCTCTGCAGTGCATTATGGGATGGGGTCCTCCATAAAGACCTCCTGGAGCCCCGACTGTTTCAGGGACAGAGGCCAAGGGGACACAGACAGGCCCTCCTGCTGGCATCCAGTGCTCAGAAGCTGCCTGAGGCACTGCCACTGCGCAGCTCAGAGCTAGCCCACCCACTACCCCTGTGCCCAGCCCCAAGGGACCCGAGGCCACCTCCTTCCTGCCAGTAGCCTGGAGGCGGGGGCAGGGATGGGCGCCCTACTGGAAATAAAGTGGCCAGGAAGGCTTGACAGACTGGCGGCGCTGTTCTTTCCAGGGGTAGGGTACTGGTACCAGCAGCACGGGGAGGTGCAATTGGCATCAACTGCACCCAGAGGGTTGCCACGTGGTCAGGGTAGCAAGGGGAGGAACAGGAGCCCAACTGTGGCCCCGCCCTTGCAGCCTGATTGGCCAGCCCCATTCCCCAGGGCTCACCCACCCCTCTGGGCTTTGCCTACTGCACAGGCACAAAGCAGGCCTCTCGCTGGCCCAAACATCCCCAGCTGGGGGCTGAGGGCTGATACAACCAGGCTTCCGCAGGGGGAGGCCGTGGGTTTGAATCCCATCGATGACCCATCTGCTGGGCTGTGAGATCCAGAGGAAGGACAGGCAGCAGCACTAATAACAGATCAGCAAAGCGGGGCCATGAGGACCAGGAGGTGTCCAGAGTGCTGCAGGCCATTGCCTCAGGACCAAAGGCTTCCCCAAACAGGAGTCAGGGGTCATGCAGCCTGAGCAGCAAGGGGCAGAGACTGAGGTGGATCCAGGTCCACCCCAGTGCTGGGGTGAATGAGAGCCCAGCACCACCGAGCAGGACACAGACCCACCCCCATGTGCTCACATGGCAAAGACAAGAGAGGATCACTCTCCAGCCACAGAGCCAGGGCCTGGGGAAGCAAAACGATTCCTCTCAGGGGCCAATGATGGCTCTGTAGAGTCCCAGCTTTGTGCTTCATTCACTGCCAAAGCCTCTCTCTACCTTATACACTTCCCCCTGTCCCCCAAGCGAAGCTGGAGCCTCTGGAGGGGAGACTGCCCTGCCCAGTGCCCGCCAGCAGCAGGAAGTTCCTGGCACACAGGAGAGGTCCTGTTGAGGCCCTTACAGCTTCAAGAGGGACACAGAGACAAAGCAGGGCAACTGTCTCCCCTTCCCCAGTGCCAAGCATTGGACAGGCCCTTGCCCCAGCTGCAGGGTTCAAGGGTCATGGCCCACCCCCAGTTCTTTCCCAGTTCTGTCCCTCCACACAGGGCCCTGCACTGGCACAGAGGTGCCAGGCCCAGTGGTGCCACCCCTGTCCAGGCACAGCAAGCAGAAATCTCAGCCCCCTCACCTGCCTAGGGCCCAGCCCAGCTGCATATGGCCCTTCCCCAGGCAGTTCCCTCCTACACACACACACCATACACAGGGCAGGGCAGGGCAGAGGCAGTGGCTGTGCTCATAGGCCCAGATGCCATCAGGATGTGTGCAGGGGGTGGGGGGGTCAGCTCCAGGCCCCCTCGCTGGGGCATGAACATGCACGCACTGCCCCCTGCTGGCCAGACTGGGTGCATCCCCTACCCTCCCACTTGTGTATGCCAGAGGGCTCAGAGACAGTGATTTGTAAGGAGCCTGATTTTCTCTGATAAAAAAATCCCCATTTTTCAGATATAAAAAAGTAATCCAAAATCCAAACTTTTTCCATGATTAAAATGAAACACCACATATATACCTATCTATATCTATATGTTAATGGAGTTTCATTTTAATCACGGAAAAACGTGGACTTGGGGTTACTATTTTTAACTGAAAATTGGGGATTTTTTTTATCACAGAAAACCAGTGTCCCTGGTGATCAGGAGTCCCTCAGCCTATAACCCCCCCAGCCTCGTGGATGCCCATCCAAGCTGAGTAGCAGCCCCTCCTGGCTCAGCTTCTGAGCACATAGGGATGCACCCCCGGGCCTTGCTGAGCTATGCCCCTCACTGGCGCTCTCTGAGCCCATCTGTACTAACCCAGAGCTGCATGGAATCAGCCGGCTGGATCCTGCCCAAGACACAGTGCCTGCGATTGGGCATGGTTCAGGACTCTACCAGCCCAGGCAGAGCCCAGAGGGTCCCCAGGGCACTACCAGGAGGTCACTATGAAAATAAAAGGGGAGCAAACCCCAGTCATTTCCTCCGGGTTTTATTAGAGATCTAGGGATAAGTACAAGGCAAGGGGGGCAGCTTACAAGCACGGGCACCAGAGCTCGGCTGGGCCCCTGTCCATTGAGGAGGGTCCCCAACCCTAGCACGAAGGTGGAGGAGACCAGGGGGGAGGTGGGGGGGTCTCACCCCTGAAGGAGCCCAAGAGAGATGTTCAATGCACCTTGCTTCCCTCTTGACATTGCCATCTGCTGGGGTGATCACGTACCCCCCCAACCAAGAAACTTTCATCCATGACCCTTAGCAGGTCAGATTGGCCCCTGGTCCTGGTACCAGTCAGCAGTCCAGTAAGAGACCCTCTGACAGCAGACTGGGGGAAAGTGATGAAGAGGTTCAAGTTCAGGCCCTGGCCCTTTCTCCTAATGCCAGGCAGTTCATGAGTAGGGTGGGAGATGCGTGCCAGCAGGCCTGCTGTGGAGGGCCAGAGTGGGCCAGCAGCGGGCACTGGTCCAGCTCCCACTGGCCTAGTGCCTGGTAAAGACCAGGGGCAGGGAGGCTGGGGATCAGGGCTGGGGGACATCAGCAGTGGGGGCTGACAGGGGACCAGGAATCAGCTCTCCTCAGCTGAGACCCGGCAGGTGAGGGGGCTGGAGGGCAGCGTGCAACTTGGCACTGATCCCTCTTGCCTGGTGAGGGGAGAGTGGGGCAGGTGGGGCGAGAACCCCAGTAGGGCTAGGGCAGGGGTCTGGTGGGTAAAATCTGCCCACAGGGCTGAGACAGGGCAGGAAAGGCCACGTGGGAACAAAATAGCATTGTGAAAGCCCTTCACACACGGGTCACGCTCACCAAGACCCATGCACCAGGATGGAGGTGGGGGGGAGGGTTCGGCCCTCCAACCAGCTCCTCCGAAGGCTGCAGGCGCCACCAGTGCCACGGCCCAGTAGTCCAAAGCCACAAGGAACCCAGGCATCCAGGGAAGTCAGAGCTTGAAGATCTCGTCCTCCTCATCCCGCAGCACAGTAGCCCGCAGTGTCTTGGTAAGCGGCACCGGGCCAAGCAAGGAGCGCTGCTGGATGCGTGGCAAGGGCTCGTTCCACCCAGGGACCGTCTTGCCAGCTCCCGCCTCGGCCCTGGACATGCTGGGAGGGCAGGTGGGGGGGAAACAGTCAGAGCTCCTCGCTGCCCCCCATGCCCGAACTTCTCTTCTCGCATTCACAAGCCATCCCCCACCAGCTCCAACCACTGCCCCATGCTGCCAGTTGGGAGAAAACCTCCCTGCCCCAGAAACCACAGCTGAGGTTCAACCAGCCGCCCTGATCAGGTAGGGCAAAGCTCTCTGATGCACTTCAAACCTCTGCCTGGGTCCCAATGTCCCTGCCTGCTACGATACCCTGTTAGTGCCCCCAGACCCCATAGATAGCCACATCCCCTCACTGCAGGTCTCCCTGGAAAACCATGTGGCTGTAGAAACACAACCAGATCTCCTAGGCAACGGGGGGCAGGATGGGGACCACTGCAGTCTCAGCTGAGGCATGTCACCGCAAGTCACACAGAAGAAAAGGAGGGGATGCCATATTCCTGCTGATCCCCACACAGCTGCTGATCAAGGACAAGAGCAGGGTGCAACCCCAGCCCCCTGAGATGCAGGCCTCACCCCTAAGAACACAAGCCCCACCCCCTCATGCTTAGTTTCTGATGTTATCAATAAATATCATCACCCAACACTTTCCACCTCTGCCCCACACCCCCCGTGTGGCTTGGGCTGGGCTAGGCCTGGAACTGGAGCCCCCCTGGAGAGCAGTGGGGGTCCCGTACTCTCAGACACCAGGGGAAGTACCCTCCTGGGTTCTTCTCTGAGGTGGCTTTAATTCCTCCTGCCCCATGGAGAAGTCTAGGGACCCCCACCCCATGCAGGAGGCAAAGGGAGAGTATCTTAAAGCCCAGCCAGCAGGTGGCAAGTTCGATCCCTAGCTGAGACAGCAACGCAAGAGTGGCACTCACGCAATCTTCCCTTCCTGCAGCTTCTTGGCTGCAGCCTCCTTGGACAGGCTGATCTGCGAGTCCAGCTGGTGCAGGAAATCTGTGGCTGATAAATCGTGGCGGGGACCAGAACCAGCCCTGGCTGCATCCCCATCCCTGGGCTGTGACTCTGGCTGCTCCTCACCCTCTGGGGGCTGCCTGGCTCCTTCCCCCTCCTGCAGGATCAGGTCTTTTGCCCACACCTGGACTGGGATGTACAGCGTCTGCTTCAGGAAGATGGAGTCGTTGGTGTAGAGCCGGTTGGCGCGCTTGATTTGCTCTATCTGCAGAGAGGCACGTGCAGGGTTAAGTTCCCATCAGGCGCCTACCCCATCCCACTTCACCCTGCTGCCAAACTGCAACCACTTATGGGGCTGAGCACACCCATGAACCCAGCCAGACCTATGGGATCCAGCAGAGGGAAGGAACTGGGAGTTCAAAGGGAGTGAAACTTGGAGCATGACCAGCTGCATGCAGATAGCAGCGCTGTTGACAGTGGTGCCAGTGGGGCTGGGGGAGAGGTTTCCTCTCCCCTGCCAGAGCCCCAAACCAGGCTGACGTAGAGACTGGGATACAAAGCACCCCAGAAACCCAGGGGCAGTGGCAGTGGTAGAAGCAGTCCAGCAGGGTGCACCACATGTGGGGCAGGGCCATACCAGAGCTGCCCGGCCTGGGGCTGGCCCAGGCCTATTTCAGATCCCATGAGTAAACAGAGTCACATGCCCACGGCCTGCCCAGACCTCCACCCCACGCCAGCTGAGTCAGACGGGAAGGGAAAGCGATCCCTCCTGAGAGCCGCGTGAGGCCGGCGCACACAGAAAGTGCCAAAGGAGAAAGGAGAGGAGATACCGAGGAAAAGTGTGTGAACACAACTGCACAGGGTGCGGGAACACATGCACGTGTGGGTTGACAACACGTGTGTCCACATGATCAGGACCAGGGGATGCATCAGGAGGAGCACCTCCTGCAGCTGTGTCTAGGAACAAGCCACCCCGTATACACACACTCCCCCCACACTTGGCATGAGGACAATGGGGCACCTTTGCTATAGGGAAACTGAGGCACAGAGCGGGGATGAGCCCTGCTCCAGGTCACAGGGACGCAGCTCACGGAGCAGCAAAGACACAAGGAGACCCAATCCCCAGCCGGGCCCAAGACACCGCGGCGACAACACCCAGGAGTCCCAGCTCTGTGCCCTGGCGCTAACCCCACGGCCTCACTGCCTTCCCAGCACCGGGCACTGAACCCAGGAGGCTCCTCGGGGCCTCACCGTGACCCCGTAGCGCAGCGCCAGCCCCGGCAGCGTGTCCCCCGGCGCCAGGCGATGCTCCAGCCGCCGCTCCCGCACCGGGGACGCCGCCGACGTGACCAGGCTGCCGTAGGAGCGCGCCCGGCCACCGTGCAGCAGCCCCGCCGCCCCGGGGGACCCCGGCCTGGCCGGTGGGGAGGCCATGCTGGGGCAGGACCCGGTGGGCAGGTGCCAAAGGGGGTCACAGCCCTGGCCTGCACCTACCACGCGCGGGACGGCTCATCCCAGGGCCCCTGGAAGGGGAAGCGATGCTCCCAGCCCCTCTAGTGTCCCCGCCCATGCCCCATACCCGCTTTCTAGTGCCCCCACCCCTGCCTCAATGCCCCCTGCCTAACGCCCCCCTGCCTAGTGCCCCCACCCCTGCCCTAGGGAGAGCAACGCCCGCAGCCCCGCGGAGCCGAACAGTTCAGAGCAGAGCTACGCGCGCAAAGCCCTCTGGGGCACGTAGTCCTCCTCCCCCTCACAAAATGGCCGCCCCCAGAGCGGTGGGGTGAGGGCGCGAGGACTCCATTTCCCGGCGTGACCCGGGCGCCGCCTGCGGGCCCCCGGCGGGAGAGGGCGGGCGCGGGGCAGGCCGGGAGCTGCAGTCCCCGCCGCGAGGCGGACCGAGAGGGGCCGGCCCGGAAGTGGCGGCTGGGGTGGAAGAGGGTCGGTCTACCCGGTCTACGGCGGCTGCGCGGGTTCAGCCGGCGCGGAGCTGGGCCGCAACCGGGGCGACATGGCCTTCAAGCGCGAGGGGGACGACGTCAGCCAGCTCCGTGTGCTGCAGGTGGGCGGGACCCGCCCCCGAGAGTGGGGTGATCCCACCCCATCCCCC
>NW_017728904.1:2109871-2122392 GCF_001723895.1 Crocodylus porosus
GACCCCCCCCAGTTCCCTCCCACCCCTCCACCCTGCTGAGGCACTGCGCTGAGCCCCACCCCAAAGACCCTGCTCATTCAGCCCTGCATGTTCCCCCATCTAGTCCTGCCCCTTCCGCCCAGCACATCCTGCCCCCCACAGGGTCTGGGGTTTGTGGGACTGGGGGCAGCTCATTGCCCACCCCCGGAGTTTTTGCTCCCCTGGGCTGGGGGGCTGCAGGCACCATGGGCAGGAACTCGTGACGCCGATGGCAGAGGTGAGGGGGGACCCTCTTCCATGCCACGGAGCCCCCTGGGCCTTGGGCTGTCATCGCCTCTCCAGAGACTGCCTGGGCTACACCTGGATCTGGGAGCTGGCGACAAGGACATGGGGGTCGCAGGGGTCTTGTCCACGGCTGTTGTGTCCTCCCCATGTCCAGCTGCCTCCCTGCCCCATGCCACAGCATCCCCTGGGCCCAACCCGTCACTCATGTGACATCAGTTGCTTCTGTGCGGGAGAGAGGAGCGGTCCAGTGCATTGGGCCTTAGCTTCATTCAGGCCCCCTCCTCATTAGGGGTTTCTTGCAGAAAAGGAGAGTGTCCGACCTGCTGGCCAACTACATCCCAGAGGACGAGGCGCTGCTGCTGAGGACTGGCAGGTGGGTCAGGGCCAGAGCAGCCCCGGGCTGGCAGAGGAACCCAGCCACAGCCCCACTCGGGCCAGACCGCCAGCCTGTGCTTCTGTTCGGCTGCATGTCTGGGTTGGGCTGCACAATTAGGGTAGGTCTCAGCCTCATTAGACCCCAGGCCCCGCTCGGAAAGTCCCAGGAAGTCTTGGTTTATCCCAGGAGGCCACAAGGTCAGGACTTCTGGGCTTGCTGCGGGAGAGGCATTTCTCTCTGCAGTCTCAGTTTCCCATAGCTTTTAATTAAGGGTAATGAGACTGTGGGGGAGGAAGCTTGACCCCTTAGTCCTGTAGCGAGGGCTTAGGACACTGAGTTCTCTTCCCTCGGCAGTCACGGAGCCCCTGCCTTTTTCTCCCGGGTAAAGACAAGAGTGGGCCGGAGCGAGTCCCACGGGCTGTGCCACATTGGGGAGCTGGCCGTGATTATGGGTACGAATGCCCCAGAAAGGAGCCTGGCATGTCTCCCCACATGGACCCATGTCTCCTGCCCACTCTGACTCTGTCTCCCCGACAGGTACGCGTGCACTGTGTGCTTCCACCGCCCCGTCTTCGACACACTGGACATGCTGACTGTGCATCGCACCGGCAAGAAGCACATTGCCAGTAAGGCCATGCGTGGGGGCACTGCGCCAGGAGGGCCCTGCCAGGGCAGCAGCCCCAGCCTATTTCATTGTCAAATCTCATATAAACCCACCAGGCTCCACTGGTCCCGCTGACCCGGTTGAGGTAGCAGAGCACCAAGCCAGATTTCCTGGGTGCTGGCAGGTTGGGCAGTAGCCGTCAGGGTTGGGATAAGGCCAGGTCCTGCCGGGGGCAGAGGCTGGGTTAGACCAAGGGTTTCAAACTCCCTTGGCCCATGGGCCAAATCAGGGGCTCCTCTGAGAACCACACTGATGCAGCTTATCCACTGCTCCAGCCTCACATCACAGCCGTGGTCTGCGCCCCTGAATCCCCAGCCCTTCTGGGAGCCCCACAGGCCAGATGACCCAGCTTCACAGCCTGGGTCTTACCCACAGGCCATGTGTTTGGCACCTCTGGATTAAACAGTTCCTGGCTGCCTGCCCTGCTGTTCTCTGCCTCTGGGAGCAGAGCCCTCCTAGCACGTCCACAGCCCCGGGGCTCCCACACAGGAGTTTCATCGGGGCCAGACCTCATGCAGACTGCCATGTGCCAACCAGAGAGCCCAGCATGCCTCGTCCAATTGCTTCAGCTTGAGACCCCCAGGCTGGCCCTGGTCTATGTCCCCACCATGAGCCTCCCGCTAGGTTGAGCTGGGCTCTGCTCACCCAGGCCCCTGCCTCCCCCTGTCTCTAGGCCTGCAAACCTTCTATGGGAGGAAGTGCTCACGGGAGAACGAGTTACAGAAGCGGCAGCAGCAGGAATTTCTGCAGGTGGAGGAGACAGGCACACCGGTGAGCCCCGCACCTGGCCCTGCCCACACCCAGGATGACCCCAGCCCCCCCTCACCCTGTCTGTGTTCTCTGCAGGGCCCCCCATGCCCCGCGCCCCTGCTGACTCAGACTCGTGCCATCGCCCAGAGCGCCCTGCTGAAAGCCCCTCCCTACAGCAGCTGCTGCCGGAGGAACAGGTAGGGCTGGGGGATATGTGCCATGGGCGGCAGGCTGCGGGGAGACCCACTCCCAGCCTGGACAAGGCCGCTGCTTTTGGGAAGCGCCGCCAGCTATCCCATTACCTCATAGTAACAGTGCTATTACACCGCCTGCTCTAGGGGCCCAATCCTCTGGTGATCTCTGCTGATTTACACCAGCTACAGGTCACACCTGCGAGAAACAGTGCAGGGAGGCTGCTGTCTCCCCCAGGCCTGCTTTGCATTAAGGTTTAATAGATTTCTTGACATTAGGGCTGGAAGGGACTTCGGAAGATCATCGAGTCCAGCCCCCTGCCCAAAGGGCAGGAAGTCAGCTAGGGTCATAGGATCCCAGCAAGATAAGCATCCAATTTACTCTTGAAGGTGCTCAATGTAGGTGCTTGAACCACCTCCGATGGCAGGCTGTTCCAGACCTTGGGGGCTCGGACAGTAAAGAAATTCTTCCTTATGTCCAGCCTGAAACGGTCTTGCAGTAGTTTATGACTGTTCGACCTCGTCATCCCTTGGACCGCTGTGGTGAACAAACGTTCCCCCAGATCCTGGTGGTCACCCCTGATAAACTTATAGGTGGCCATCAGATCACCCCTGAGCCTGCGCTTTTCCAGGCTAAAGAGTCCCATGGCTCTCAGCCTGTCATCGTAAGGTCTGTTTTCCTGACCTCTGATCATGCGTGTGGCTCTCCTCTGGACTCTCTCAAGCTTCTCCACATCCTTTTTGAATTGTGGAGCCCAAAACTGGACGCGGTACTTCAGCTGCAGCCTCACCAAGGCCGAGTACAAGGGGAGAATGACATCCCGGGATTTGCTTGAGAAGCATCTATGGATGCAAGATGTCACCTGGGAGAAGGGAGTGATATCCAGGGTTCACAGGGGTAGGGCAGAAGGCCAGGTGTTGGGACTCCTGGGTTCTCTTGGAAATGGGGTCCCCACAGGAGTCGTCGTGGCCATGAGATACTGCTGAACAAGGCCTCATCTCCTCCTGTTCCAGGTGTGATGGAAGCCGTGTGGGAGCACAGCCGGGGCCTGGCCTCAGGCCTGGCGATGGGCAGGCACCTCCAGGTTCCAGCAGCTCCCAGCCGCAGGGTGAGGAGGGCGGCGTGACTGTAGATACCACCCCTGTGGTGCTGCTCCCAGGGCTCAGTCGCCAAGCAACAGGTAAGAGTCCCTGCCTTGAACATGCTCCACTGTCACCATCCACTGCAGGGCTGGGCTGGGAGGCAGGACTCCTGGGTGCCACTGGGGCTTACAACAGCATGGTCTAGTGGTTGGAACCCCACAGCCTGCACCAGGACTCCTCAGTCCTCTTCCCAGTTTGGGTAGGGCTGGAGTACAGGGAATCAGGACTGAGGCTTCTGCAACCCATTTGTCTTGCTGCCCTGGGGCCAAGTCCTTGCCTCAGTTTCCCTGGGGGAGAGGGCTGCGAGGTGCTTGCAGGGGGCTTCTAGGTGGCTGTGGAGAGGCAAAGGGCTGTTGCAGGCACTGTGCACATGCCTGCTGCCAGCCCCTACATGCTGCCCACCCCACCCCTGCAGAGGAATAGCAGCTGGGCACTGGGGCTCCATCCTGGCCCAGCAGATCCCATGACCCGCTCCTCTGTCCGCTGTAGATGCCCAGCAGGATGCTGCTTCAAGGCCCAAGGGCAGCGGTAAAGGGAAGGCACCACCCACACCCTCTCAGCTGGATCCTGTCAGCCCTGAAAGGCGCCGGGAGCTGGAGTACTACCTACTGCTGCGGAGGTGAGGGAAACAGGCACAGGGGCACATGAGATACTAGCATAACTAGGGGAAGGAAGAGATGCAGTGGCATCAACTGACCTGGCAGGTCGGTAAGGAAAGGAGCTATGGGATGAGACCAAGGGGTTCCCCCCCAATCTTGAATTAGGGGATTTATCTTGTTCAGCCTGGCATTCAGCAGTGCCTACTGGCAAGAGGCTACACTTAGCTGGAAGGCACCTCCCCCCATAGCTGCTGGGCCACTCGAACCCCTCACTGGACCTTGGATGCCAGCTGGAGCCCAGAGCTGCCAAGGGCATGGGCATTACCACAGGGCTACCAGCACTGGGTACAGAACCCAGGAGTCCTGGCTCCCTGCCCCATTCACTAAGAAGTCTCACACTGCTTGATGGGGGGCACTGACTCCACCTGTCCATCCATCCAGCTCGGGCTGGATCCAGGACCCCTCGGGGAAGTGGGTGAAAGACGAGAACGTGGAGTTTGACTCGGATGAGGACGAGCCGCCAGCACCAACACCCCCCTGACGCCAGGGTCACCAGGGACAGCAAGGCTGGACTCTGCCTAGCTGTTTCCAGCCAGCTCATCGGATCACCATGGGAAGCCCAGAGCCGGGACTGGCTCCTGGGAGGGACGGACTGAGACGAGGCTTCCCAGTCCCCAGTGTTTCCAAGGCCACGTGTGAAGCTCCCGATCCCTTCAGCATGGAAACCAGCTCCAAGCTACAACCACTCAGCCTAAGTGAGGCAGTAGGAGAGAGGTCAGAGCAGAACCCAGGAGTCCGGCCTCCCTATTCAGGAGCCCCAGCCCCAGGTGCAAGGTGCTGTACAGACACAACATCAAAGCTAGTCCAGCTCAGGGAGCTCCTTGAGGATGGATTTGTCCTGATGGCAAAAAAATTCCCTCAATTTTCACTCTTGTGCCCTGTGGTTTCTCCCTGTGTTCCCTCATTCACGTTCTCCGCCCCGCTCCCCTGTGGCCTGAGCACATACAGGGCCTGGGGGACGTGGAATGGCAGGACCCCATTCCCCTGCCTTGCTGGCAGGGTGGGGGGAACCGAGCATGGGGTCCATCAACCCAGCTTCAGTGCCTTCCCCTTGGCAACAGGATGAGGGCAGCTGGCAGGTAGCCAGCCTGGACACTGATGACACTGAAGCCACATGCTGTGGTCTCCATGCCCAGGCAGCCTCCCTGCTTGGGACAGGAACCAAGATGCCCTGGCAGAAAGGGGGCTCCATGCCATGGACCCAGAGCCCCTGCTCCATGGGTGTGGCTGTGCACCTCTCCCTACAGCTCAGATTCCTGACTACAAATAGCGACAGCCCCTAGCACCACAGTGCCCTCCGTGAGTCCCCAGTGGTGGCCATGGGCTGTGCCAGGGCCTTAAGCACTAGTGCCAGGACTCCCAGCCAGGTCATGGGGAGGCAGGTGCCCCATGGATGGCACCATCTTCAGACATGCAGCTGGGTGTTGAGGGAGGCCAGGCTACAGGGACCCCTCAGGCCCAATTCTCTCTGGGTGTCCCTGACCTAGGCTGAGGGGGCACCTCTCCCTAAAGCCACCGGGCCATTTGAGCCCCCCCCGCCCTCCAGCCTGTCTGGGCCATGTCCTGGATGCCACCCAAGCCCAGAGTTGCCCAGGAGACTAGCAGTACCAGGGGATTGCAGTTCTGGGCACAGAACCCTGGAGTCCTGGCTCCCTGCCTCTGTGGTGGGAGAGCTTTGCTGCCCGTCTGATGCCAGTTTCAGTTCCATAGTTGATGATCTTCTTAGGTCCCTTCCGACCCTACCAAGTCTGACCCCCTGCCATGGACAGGAAAGGAAGCTGGGGTCAAATGACCCTAGCTAGGTGGCTGTCTAGCCTCCTTTTGAAGACCCTCAGGGTAGGACCGAGCACCACTTCCCTTGGAAGTTGGTTCCAGCTCCTAGCCGCCCTGACAGTGAAGTAGCGCCTCCTGATATCTAGTCTGAATCTACTCTCAGTCAACTTATGGCCATTGTTCCTTGCTACCCCCAGTAGTGCTCGGGGGAACAGGGACTCTCCCGTTGCCCGCTGGTCCCCCCCTTGGCAAGCTGCAAGCGCATGATTGCAGCCTACCCTAAGGGCACTGCCTGCTCCCCCCTGCCTTTAGCCTCTTTGGCATAGCCGGCCTGGCTTCCCCTGCCCTGTCTCCTCAGCTCCTGCCCCCCATCTGGCTGTTTGGGGGAGATGGCACCGCAGCGCCCCTGGCTGAGACCCCCAAGGAAGCTGGGCCCAGGGCCTGTTCCCAGGAACAGCCCCTGCTGCTTTGCCCTGGCAACTATTGGTGCCAGCTGCTGCAGGGCTCCTTGGCTGGGTGTGGGGGTGGGGGGATAGAGCTGAGGCCACTGCAGCGTGGAGGGACACTGTAACCCAATCCCCCAGGGTATAAATACTCCAGGCAGCTAGAGCTGCCTGTCTGCACCTCCCACCTCTCCTCCCCAGTGCCAGCTGCTCTGGACAGGGAGGGGGGCAATGCCTGTGGGGGCATGGGCAGAGCCCACCCCTCCATAAAACCCAGGTGTCCTGCCTGGGCATGCACTGACCACTGAGCAATGCTGTCTGGTCTTGAGAGCAGCTTGAGCTGCAGTGCTCCAGGTGGGGACCCAGGAGTCCTGTCTAACCTCTGCAAGGGGAACAGACAGGCCCCATCTCTTCCCCAGGCCTTGTGGAAGGGGGCAGCCCCCCTTCCTGTTGTCCCTACCCCCAGGACCTCTGCAGGGCTGTCCTGGGGCTCCTTAGGGTGTTTGGCTAGAGGGTGCCCCCCCAGCATCCATGCTTCCTGCCTCCCCCAGCACCAGCATGAGGACCTAGTCCCCATGGGTCCGTATTGACCTCCCCATGATAGCTGTAATAGGCAGGCACTGCCACCCACTCCTCACCCTTGAGGCCCGAGAGCCAGGAAGCCCCCCAAGGAGGAGAGGGCTCAGCTGGGCATGGTACCTGTAACAGGGGCCTGGGGCTAGGCTGGATTAGGACCAAGAGCTGTGTGTCAATCCTGGGGGGCTGAATGGGGGCTCAGGGGAACCCCCCAGGCCTTGATCCCTGCCCTGGTGGGAGTCAGCAGGGTCCTGGCTGGGGGGCTCCATCCTGCTGCCAAGCCGTGCCTTAGTTTCCCCTTCCGTGTGCAGCTGATTGGGGCAGGGACTTGCTGGTGGAGGTCCCTTGTGGGGAGGTTTGGAAGGAATCCAGTGGGTCTGGCTCTTCCGGGTAGAAGTTCCCAGACCCCTTCCCCTGTACACACCCTTATCCAAGGGCTCAAGAACAGAGTCCAGCCGCTGCTCCAGCCATCTCTTTATTTACAGCTCTGAGGACAGAGGTCCCGAAGATCCAAAGGGAGTCTGGGCCGAAGGGGGCCGGAGCTGGGGGCAGCTAAGCGCTGTCTCTCCCAGCGACGAGTGGGGCCGGGCAGCACCGGGCATCAGGGCAGCAGAGACACCCACAGACTCAGGCATTAGGTCTTCTTCTGCTTGCGGCCTGTGGAGCACAGAGTGGGGAGTTTAAGCCAGTGGGACCCACCTCCCCCCTTGCTCCAGCTCCCCACAAGAAGTGACACACAGGGTACAGAGAAGGGAAGTGGGAAGGACCAGGAGGGCCCACACTGGTCCACCCCAGAGCTGGGCGCAGCTATCAGCCAGCTGCACTACAGAGCTGGGTACAGCAGTGTTTGGCTTGGGGGGAGCAGGAGGGGTGTGCAGTGACGTGGGGCAGGGGCAGCACTCACGCAGCTCGTTGTTCTTAGTGATGGCAATGGAGGCCCGGGCGCGTGGTCCCTGCTGCGTGAAGTGGTAGCCAAAGCGGACAATAGATGGGCACTTCTCCAGCATGGTGGCCATCTCCATCTCCACCGAGTCGCCCAGGCGCTGGCACTGTGGGCACCAAACAGGCACTGTTAGCTGCCCCTGTGGGAGCGCAGAGCCCTGCCCCTGCCTGGCACTGTCTGTGCAGACGTCTGGCACCCATACCTGCCCCATCGTGGCCATGGCCAGGGGATGTACCTGTCCACCACATGCTGCTAGCCCAGGCTCCCTCAGACCTCCCCATCCCTCCCTGGTGCCACTGGGGACAGGCTCATTCCTTCTGCTATATGCCATGGCATCTGTTGTGCACTGGCAGAGGCAGGAGGTGCAGACGAGCCCCTGCCAGACAGCTCCCCTGTCCCTCCGGGTCTAGCCGTAGCCCCACCTGGTTGTCCACCTTGAGCTCGGCCAGTGTGCTGTTTTCCTGCATGGCCTTGATAACTGCCATCATCCCCGCACTCGTGATGAAGTTGGACTCAATGTTGAGACTCTCCAGGGTCTTGTTCACCTTCAGCATCTCAGCCACAGCCTGCGGGAGCCCATAGTGAGTGGGTGTGGGGGAAGGCAGAGCAGGGGGCTGCTTCCAACCAGCAAACACCTGCTCACATCTGGATAGCATGGCTGGGGGCAGCTGAGAGAGGAGACCCCACAGCTGGGCGCCCTGGAGCCAATACCCTGTAACCTAGCTGGCACACCACAGCCTGGCTTAGGAGAGGTCCCTATCCCGGCCTCTACTGAGAGCAGCCCAGGACTAAGCCAGGCCGGGCTGGGCCTGGGGGCTGCAGGGAAGGACGTGGCCAGCTTACCTGAGCCACCGGGTCATTGCTCCGCGTGGCCACCAGGCTGAGCCTCTTCACCTGTGTGTTGGCTTTCATGGCCTCACACACCTCCTTCAGCGTCGCCACGGGAATGTCCTGCAGGAACATGGGAGAGTAGAGGCGAGAGTGTGTTTGTGTACAGAAACGTGTGTGCGTGTGTTGTATGGGTGGCCACCTAGCACCAAGATGGAAGGGTGGAGAGGGTGATGTGTGTCAGATGGATGGATGAATACATGGTCTGAAGGACAGGCAAATACACAGATGGGTGGACAAACAGGTAGATGAGTGGACAGACGGACGGACAGACGGATGGAAAGGTGGGTGGGTGGGTGGAAGGATGGATGGATGGAGAGAGAGACAGCAGGGCCCAGCTGGTGCCAGGCTGCACAGAGCCTGCCCTGCCCCATACAGAGAGTCAAGAGCCAGAGGCCCGCGGGGTGGCTGCCCACAGCTCACTGCCCAGGGTAGAGATCCTGGCTGGTCAGTAGCAAAGCTCCCTGGAGTCCAGGGAGGGCAGGATTGTGCCCCGGAGCCCTGCCTACTCCAAGGCCAACCCCAGGGACACTGCTGCACCTGCCCCAGCCCCCCACCCCTCCCGCCACCATTAGGGACACAGCACCTTGATATTGTTCAGGTTAACCTCCTCCAGGTCACGGTCATTGCTTCGGATCTTCTGCAGTGTCTCTTCCACGTTGGTGGGGTTTGGGGGCTCATCTGGCACCGGCTTGTACTTGTCCGGCTGCACCACACCTGGGGGGTGACACATGCATGCGCACGCACACTCACACACACCATCTGCTCGGGGAAGGAGAACCAACACTCTCCCTTGCTCCCTGCTGGACCCAATCCTCGGCTGGCCTCTGTCAGCCTCCGCCTGTCTGCTCAGCAGGGCCCCGGCTGCAGAGACCTCAGGCAGACGTCCCCTGAGCCCCCTGGGAATCTGCTCCCCTCCCTCCTCAGAGAGCTGGATGCCAGGCTCTTCCCCACCTCCCATGATGGACAGATTCACTTCCCCTGTGTCCTGGAGCAGGGAGGGTCTCAGGCCTGATGCCACCCTAGCGGCAAAGGGTCTGAGCCAGGCTGGGCCCCAGCAGGAGCTGAGGGGGAGGTGGATCCCTCCCTGTCTCCCCTGCCACCCCGAGATCACTTACTGTTGATGCCCTCGGTGTTGGTGATGTCCCCACTGCACAGGGCATCATAGTACTGCTTGTTGCTCATCAGTGTGTACATGCCCAGGATGGCTGGTGGGGGAACAGCAATGAGCTGGGGTTAAGGGCCTGCTTAATCCATCCCCTCTCCATACTCAACCCCAGAGCTGGCTGCATGGCTCCTGCGGGAGCTGCACCTGGTATATACCACTACAGCCACCACACTCCACCCCAGAACTGGCTGCATGACCATGGGGGGGATACACTTGATAAATATAGCTGCCGCGCTCCACCCCAGAACTGGCTGCATGCTGTAGGTGTATGAGCACTCCCTTACATGCTCAGTGCTGTGCCCAGCCATGCCCAGCAGGGGGAGGGGAGAAGGGGGTGGGGCAGCCTCACAGTGCATGCACGCTGGTGGGTAAGTGGATAGCCCTGCGCCCGGCGCTGCTGCTTTTAGCCTGGCACATGGCCCGGTGCCCTCTGCTCCGGGAATCAGAGCCCAGCACATGAGCCAGCGTGGGGGTGGGGAAGCAGAGGAGCAGTACTGCATTGGCTCCCCTGTGGGCCCCTCACCTGGCATAGTGCACGCAAACATGGAGATACATGTGTGCTCTTGAGCCTGCTCCTCTAGAGCCCCGGGAGGCCCGTGCACATAGCAACATGTGTTCACACAGCTGCAAAGATAGCACACACCAGGACTCGGGCACAAGTGTGTAGGTGCGATCAGGTGGGTATACATAAGGGGTGTATGAATGTGGGCACCAGCATGCCAATCTGGGTACGTGCAGGTGGGACACATACATACATGCATGCACACACACAAATACCCCACCCTGGCCAAGCACGTGGTGGACTGAATCAGGGCCCTGGAGCTGAGGTGCTGCCACCGTCAGAGCAAAGGGCTGTAACAGGGCCTGGTGCTGCACAGCTCCCTCATGGCCCAGTGCTGAGGAAGTACACACGTGTGTGCCTGCACACAGGAATGGGGACACCACATGCATTCCCCCCAGCACACATGCATGCGCACACATACGCAGCTACCTGTATGCACTTACCCACACATATTCACATACATACACACACACATGCAACTGCCTGCACATGCCTGCCCACACATATGCACACACACAGCTACCCATACACACCTACTACATGTATGTACACACATAAATAAGCAGGGAGCTACCTGTGCACACTCACCCACACACACACAGACACACAGCTGCCTGCACATACCTGACCATGCATATGCACACACACATGGACACAGTTGCCTGTCCACAGCTATGCACACACACATACACAGCTACTGGCCAAGCCTGTCCACACATATGCAGACATGCACACAACAGTGCCTCATGCACACAATATCCCTCACCAGCAATGTCGCACATCTCGGCATCGGTGGCGTTGGCCAGGGCCTCCTCCAGCTCCGGCTCCAATGTGATCTGTTCCTCCTTGGGGATCTCCCGCTTGGGGTTCTTGGGCACAAAGGGCTTCCCTGCAGACAGGTGGCGCCATGTGTCACAGCTCCCATGCCACAGAGGGGTTCCCCAATGATGCCCGCCCAACCCTGGCTGAGCCTGATTCTTTGGGGACAGAAGGACCTGTCGGCCCCAGGCCACACCTCCAAATGCAGCCACCTCTGGGGCAGAGCCCGCTGGGCATGACTGCCTCAAGTTTGGGTCAGAAAGTTAAGATACCCCCAGAGGGCAGCACCCCTACGCCACCAAAGAGGCCTTCCCTGGGCATCTCTGCCCCTGCCAGGGTCCCTGTCACACCACAACCCTGCTCCACGCCAAGCGCTGCATGCCCATGCCGAGAGGCAGAGCCAGGCAGGCTGGAGATCCCTGGCACCTGGGCTGTTCATTGCAGGGGCAGAGACCAGCGAGGGGAGGCAGGACACGTCCCTGAGCCCTGGGAGGTGGAGACCCTGCCACCACGGTACTGGTCACGGGTCTCGGTGCTGGGCTGGAGCAGACGGGCTGCCGCGGCTCCCTGGGGGGGCAGCCGCCTGGGCACACGTGGCAGGGGAAGGCGCGAACATGGGCGGCTGGCGCAGGCCCGGTCTCGCCGGGAGGCTCGGCTGGCAGGGCCTGGCAGCTGCAGCCACTGCGCCCACGGCCCTGGCGCTAATTGCTTAAGGAGGGTTAATGCTGCTGCATCCACTGTGTAATTGGGAGCAGCCGTAGCCCCCAGCGGGAGTGGGGAGGGGGGTGGCCCAGGTCAGAGGCTTGGTATAGAGATGGGGCCTTGGGTAGCCGAAGATACCCTGGCCCAGTGCGGCTGGGAGCAGCCTGCCCCTCCAGCTCTGAACCGGGTAGAGCCATGCTGCCATGCCCTGTGCTGCCCACGGCCCCCTTCAACCATGCTGGGGGAGCCTGGGGCTGCTCAGGGGCCCAGGCAAGGTCCTTGGTGTGGGGGGTCTCTCTGCCTCCATCTGGAGGGCACAGCCCCCCCGTGCAGACCCCGCTGGGGAGACCCAGCCCCTCCATCCCCTATGGCTCCCAGCCTGCCCAGACACTAGGGAAACTGAGGCACGGGAAAGAGAGCCCAGCAGCTCAGCAGGAAAGGAATCCAGGTGTCCTGTGCTTTGCTATAGCCCCCCCAGACCTCTCATGGTGGGGGGGCAAGCCTGGCACTGACACCGGAGCCGCTCGGCAGGACTATTTTGGAGATGCCGCAACACCGGACTGAGCTAAATATAAGTCCTGCCCTGCCCCCCCCTCCCCT
>NW_017728904.1:2122492-2145005 GCF_001723895.1 Crocodylus porosus
CCTTTCTCATTCCCCCGCCCCCAGCACCTTTCTTCTCCCCGGTGAAGGGCACCAGGTCCTCGCGCTCCTCAGCCTCGAGCGCCTGCTTCTCCAGGTGCTGCAGGAGGGCGTCCCGGTCTAGCGGCCCTGTCGGGCTCTTCTTGGTCTGGTCGCGCTGGCGCATGCCGGCCGGGAGCATGACATTCTGGGGGTGCAAGGGTCAAGGGTCAGGTGCCCCGTGCAGGGCCCAGGAATGGGTGCAGGAAATGGGTGGAAGCCAGGATAATTGAGGCATGGGGCGGGGGGGGTCTTCCCAGAGCTGAAGAACCCAAGAGCCCCGAGGGCCTGCCCCCGCCGCCAGCCTGCTTCTAACCCCCCACCCCCCAGCTCTGCTGGGAAGGGAACACAGGTCCTGGCTCCCGCCCCTCCCCTGCTCTACCCATTGGGATCTGCTGCCTCCCCTGGCCCTACCTCAGGGTCCATCTCCAGCAACTCCAGGTCCAGCTGATCCAGCTCCTCCTGGGACAACTCCCGCAGGATCTTGTCTTCATCGATGTCCCGGTACTTCTCCAGCTCCTGGCGGTACGAGGTCGAGGACATGGCGGCGGCCCCTCACCCTGGCGCACCACACGGGCACAGACATGAACCCACAGGCATGGACACAGACACAGACACAGACACAGACACAGGCCCAGGTAAGTCTAGTACTCCTGCACTGGATGCAGCAAAGTCTGGCCAGGGGGTTCCCTGCACTGGAGGCAGTGCAGTCAGCCCAGGGCCCAGCTGGTCTCATGCCCTGCACTGAAGGTGCCACTGGCCCCTGAGTTGCAGGGACACAAGCCCCCCAGCTACCCCCCACCCCCAGCCCTCAAGGGGGGCACAAACAGAGCCCTGCCCCTCCTGCCTGGTGCCTCCCCACCCTTATCAGGGACCTGCAGCCCAGGCCCAGCCCCAGCTGCAACCTGCACCACCCCTGTAGCCCAGGGCTGGGTCTCAGGCATCTCCTGGCCCCAGAGCCTGACAAAAGTAGTGGGGAGCAGCTCGGCCTCACCACAAGGAGGGGCCTCAGACCCCTGCTGAGGAAATAGAGGCACCGCGGTGCTAGGACTAGAACCCAAGAGTCCTGGCTCCCAGCCCCATGCGCCTGAGACCCCAATGACATTGCAGCTGGGAGGAAAACCCAGGAGTCCTGACCCTCAGACTCCTGCCTGGGTTCTGGACCTGTCCCCGGAAGATGGGCTGGTCTCAGAAGCCAGGGGTCCAACCTGCTCGGTCATAGCTGTGCTCTGCCAGCCCCTTCCCCTGTCTGGGACTCAGTTTTCCCATCCACACGATGGGTGCAATACGTTTTCCCCAGAGAAGGGGTTTCCTTGCCCTTGACCTATGGAGAAGCCGCCAAGAACAGATTCCCCACTGCCCTGCTCTGTCCTGGGAGCCCGAGACCCAGCACCCAACCACAACCTCAGCCTCGGTGGTGGTTAGCACCTAGACCCCCACAGTGAGGAGCACTGAGATCCCACCAGCCACCCGGCTCAGGGAGGGGCTGAGAAGGAGACTTGAGCACTCCCCTCCGGGAGGCCTGTGTATGGGAGACCAGGCCCAGCCCTCCGTGCCTGCAATGGTATCAACAGCTGCTTGCAAAGCAAGGCCTCGCTCACCAGGACCTGCGTGCTCCCTGCTGTGAG
Source organism: Crocodylus porosus (assembly GCF_001723895.1). NCBI lineage: Eukaryota > Metazoa > Chordata > Crocodylia > Crocodylidae > Crocodylus > Crocodylus porosus. Next base: position 2,124,157 of record NW_017728904.1, read on the forward strand.
CTGCATCCCCCAGGCTCCCACCATTCCCTGCCTGCATCCTAGGGGCCCAAGCCAGACAGGCCCCCAGCATGCATGACTGGCCAGCCCAGCGCCTCTGCTTGTGGCCACACAGGGATTTAGCCAAACCAGTGCCTGCCTCTGTGCAGCCCAGCACCAGTACAGGGGCCATTTCCCTGCTAGGCCCAGGAGCTCCCAGACGGGACCCAGGTTTCACATTCAGACAAGGTGACCCTGTGGCTCTGGGGACCTGACAGCAGCCACCTTCCCCACCCTGGTCCAGGAAGGTGCAGGGAGCCTCCCCACCCCACTCCAGGTGCACCAGGTGCTGTACAGGGCCAGGGCTCTCCAGCCTCAGCTGAGAGACACAGTGACACCTGCATGCATCCTATTGCTGTCGTCACTGCTCTGATCCTTTTGCACTAGGTTGTCAGTGGGACCTAGATGCTAGGCCGGGCTGGGAGACCAGGGATATAAGAGCACCTTGCAGAGCTGCAGAAGTAATAGGAGCATTCTCCTGAGTCAGCAGGGATCGGCCCCGGGGATGCCTGGACAGGCTGGGCTGCGACTCCAGCCTGCCATCAGGAGCTAACCCAGAGCCCAGCAGTGCGCTGTTCCTATTTCTCCTATCAGGAATCCCAGCCAGGGCAGCACAGCCATTACGCTCCACCCCAGAAGCAGCCACATTTCAGAATCCTTCAGCCCCCAGAAGCTCCCTTGACAGCACTGTGACTGCTTTCCATGCCCACATGTTGGGGACCTAGCAGGCAGAGGCACAGCAGTGCACCTGGTCACTGGCACACACACTCAGAGGCTTGAAGACAAGCTGCAAAGCCCCCTGGCACAACCAGCCGGTGGCCATAGCCAAAAGTTCCCAGCAAAGCAGCCACCCTGGGAGAGATGCACAGTCCACGGCAAATGACAACGCAGCAAGGAAAGAATGGGAGAGCCCAGGAGGCACCAAGCAGAGGCCGGACCCCAGCCCCACCCACACACACCCCATAGATGTATACAGCCCAGGAGCCAGGTTCCCAGCCTTACCTCTCCCAGGCCGTCTGGGCCGCTGCCCTCCAGCAAGCGAAGCACCGTGCAGAGGCCAGGGATCCGGGCAGCAAACTGCGTGAGCTCAGCATTTTATTATTTTAGCTCCCGCTGGGCCGTGGGGGGTGGGCGAGTGGAGATCACATATACAGGCTCCTTATCAATCACGCCCAGCACCCTGCAGTGCCCGATAGACACCCAGTGGCCAAGGCCTCACACTGCTGGCCAGGAACAGCACTATGCAGAGCCAGGTGCCCCAACCCCTCTGTCCTCCCAGGGCCAGGTGCAAGGCCTGGAGGCAGGGAGAGCTCAAGGGACTAGGACTGAGCAGGGTGCACATCAGAGAAACCCCCAAGCTGGGAGAGGCAGAGGTCAGGGGGAATAGGCTGGACTGCCAGCTTTATACAGCCCCTAGTGCCAGGGGTGGCCGGACCAGGACAGGCGGCTCCAACGTGCCTTGTAGTAACGGTGCCTTGAAGCCGGCAGAGCTGGGAGCTGGAATTCAGAACAGTTTGGTCATGGGAAGGAGACGCGCATGATGGAGGGGGACAGCTGAGAGGGGGCGGGGGAGGGCAGGAGGATTATGGCTGGTGTTACATAGCGGCCAGGAGCCCCCGGGCAGGCCTGGACCCCGCCTGCACGGACTGAGCCCCCACCCAGAGCTTGCAGGGGATGGAAGCAGGTGGGAGCATGAGACAGCATCAGGCTGGGAGTGCCAGGGGCTGAGCTTGGCTCCTACCGTGGAGGACTCCACGCCTCAGTCTTCCCAGCTGGGACAAGGGGAGAAGGGACCAGGCACGTGCTGGGCCAGAACTGGGCTGTGATGCGAGGCTCTGGGCTGAACACAGCTCCTTAAGGGAGGCAGAGGAGGGGATAAGTCTGCTCTGGAGCCACCCAGACCCAGATAGGGAGACCACAGCTCAGCCCTGCTGGGAGAATCCGCTGGGCCGGGGATAAAGGACTTGGGGTTTATACAGCACCTAGCACCAGGGGCAGCCTAGGGAATCTGAGGCACCATGCTATTGGTTAGTAACAAAGCTGGGGGCTGGAAATCAGAGCAGCCTGGCAGCAAGGAGATGGGCCGGGGGAAGCTTTGGAGGCCACAGGCTGGGGTGTCACTGGTGCTCTGAGCCATGTTGGACCCCAGCAGGAAGCACCTGGGTGCATACAGCCAGTTGGAGCTCAAGTCCCTGGGACCAAGACCTCCCCTGGCAGGACTCTCCCGCTTGGAACTGGGACCAGGAGGCAGCTCACGGACACACATCAACCCACATCCCCTGCAACTGCCAGCTTGAGAAACCCCAGCCCGGCTGCGCTACCCAGGCAAAGCTGCAGGTGAATGTTCTGGGAGCAGAACAGGAGCTGGACTGAGCTCCTGGCCAGGCAGACACTCCCCCCACTGGCTACAAACTGACCCCTTGGAAGGTGGTCTCTGCAATGGATCTCATGCAGCAACTCCAGAATGCGACTCCAGGCAGAGCCCCTGCAGGAGCCAGGCAGCAGCAACATGTCACAGCTCCAGGCCCCTCCCCACTCTGCTAGAGTCGGCCTTCATTTCACTGCCCCCCCGGAGGCCAGGGCTCATGGACACAGCCCAGCCCTGCTGCACCATTTGTGGGGCCTCTGCACCCATTTCCCAGGGCTGTCCCAGGGGTCAGGAGCTATATACAACAGTGTGTGGTTCTGTAGGGTCTCTGTACCCTCACTTTGCTTACTAGGGCTGTCCCAGGAGCTGTACATGCTGGTTTGGGCTTCTGTAGGGTCCCTTTCCACCCCATGTTGCCTCGGGGGCTATACGCACCTCTATGTTTCTGTAGGGTTGCCACCTGGCTTTGCATTTATTATACAAAAATAAATAAAAAAACAAAGAACAACCAGTGGCCCCCACCTGAGTCTGACAAAGGCAAAGGGAAGAAGAGAACATGGGGCCATTTGGAGGCCTCCAACATGCGCCCATGTCCCTTAGAGGGGTCAGTCTGCCTCACCCCCAAAAATAACAGCAATAGCAGCTGATTCAGCCCCACAGGCCTGAGAAACAAAGGCAAAGCCTTCTCCCCTTCCCCCTGAACACAGAAGCCCCCCACCAGCCCACAAGGGGTCTATGTAGCCGGGACCGTCTGCTTGATGATGATCTTCTGGCGGGTGGCACGGATGCCGGGGTCAGCCCCAGGAGGCCCAGCTCCCAGGGCAGCAGTGGCAGCGGCATTGGGCAGCCCATGAGCAGTGATGTACTTCTTGTAGGCCTCGCGGATGATTTTGAAGGCCCGGATGTTGGAGTAGGGGATGTCAGTGACAGGGTCACGATACACGGCTGGCTTGTGGGTCACAGGGCAGATCTCGCGCACGGGCAGCCGGGGCTGGCGCCCCTTGGAGAAGAGCTGCTCAAAGGTCTCATCGTCGCTGAAGGTGATGAAGGTGCGTGAGCACTTCCCAGAGATAGGGGCCACAGCTGGTGCCAGCGCTGCCTCTGAGGGCTGCTGGGGATCTTGATCCAACCTGGGCATGGGAGAATTATCACTGGGGTGAGTCTGGGCTTCAGCTCCAAAAGACACAGGTGTCCAGGGAGAGAGGGAGCAGGGCTACCTGTGCTCATGACAGCCACCTACATGAGCCCCAGGTTCTCTGCTTGGGTCAGTCCATCCCCACCCCACCCCACCCCCTGCTCAGAGCCTGGGGTCTAATCCAGGTTGGTACAGGCTAAGGATCTGACCAGGCCCCAATCACCACCCCGGCAGAGCTATGTGAATCCAGACACACACAGCTGTGGCCCACAGACCAGCCTGGCTCAGAGAGGCAGCTGCAAACCAGAACGTCAGGGAGTTCTGCAGCTGAGTTGCTGGCAGCTGCGAGATGCCACGGCCAGGACTGGGGGCAATACCCAAGGACAGGGGTTGGTATCCAGGAGCCGAGCTCCAGGATCTACAAGGGGAAGAGACACAAGGATTTTATGGACAAGGGCTGGACTGGGACCTAGGGTCCCCCTGCACCCCAAACACCTACCCCTCCACATCCACGTTCTCCTCCTTGACACCCAGGTCGGTAATGAGGGGCATGGTTACCGAGTGGTACCGGATCAACGGCCCCACGCACTTGCGCTTCTTCTGCACCTGCTTCTTCTTGTCGGCTTCCAGGCGCTCGTAGTTCTCTGCGCAGATGAAGAAACCGGATGTCAGCGGGGCTGGGGGGACCTCGCTTCAGCACCTAGGGTGCCAGGCCCTGCCTCCTGCAGGCACTTGTCCACCACTGGGACACAACTCAAGGTGACATGTCACAGCAGGTCGGTCAGCACCCCCCACCCAGGGGGTAGGCAGGGGTCTCCCCTAGCAGGCAGCCTTTGCAGACTCAGCAGCAATCAGCATCTAGTTTCCAACCATGCACCAGTGAGAAGAGACAGTACCCGTTCACATCACCCACAGACCTCCAATTAACACTGAGGGGAAACAGGGTCAGCGCTGAAATGAATCACTCAGCGAGGTAGCACTTGAGTTGGACAAAGAACCCAGGAGTCCCAACTACCACTAACCACCACACCCTACTCTTCTCTGGGTGGGGAACCCAGGCTGGGAGCTTCTAATGTCTCTGTCTTCTGGGGTCCTTTGCTGCCCGTGAGCCCCACCAGCCCTATCCCTCCATGACCATAGCCCCAGGCCCATCCCAGTGCCCTCCTTGTACCCCATGGGGTGATGGCCATGGTCCCACTCACCTAGGGAGCGCAGGTTGATCTCCTCTGTGATCTTGGCCTCCTCCAGCAGCTCCTCCTGTGTCAGGGGCCGGTCATAGTTGGGGCCGCCCTTCTTGCGCTTGGACTGCACCTGACGCTCCTGAAGGCGCAAGAAGGTCTGGCGCGTGTGCTCTGTGGTTGACTGGCGCATGTGCTTGCGGCCTGGTAGGGACAGCAAGGTGGGGGGTCAGGGGGCACAGAGCAGGGAGGCAGCCCCAGGCTCCTAAAGACAGAGGAGCTCTGCTAGCAAGTGCCAGGCATGCACTTACTGTCCCCAGCGTCATCCTGCAGCTCCAGGGGTGCCACTTTGTCCTCTCGGGCCTTCTGTGAGCTGCCGCTGGGGGCATCGGCTTTCTTGGGTCTCAGGCTCTTGAGGGGCTCCTAGGGGAGTCACGGCAGAGCAGGTTGAGGAAGGGGGGAGCTGCCGAGGGGATGCTGCCTTCCTCACCTGCTACCCCTCACAGGTCAGTTCTTACCACCAGACACCTCCCCCTCCCAGGGACACAACCCAGGAGGCCGGACCCCAACTCTGCTGCTCGGAGTCCAGACCCCAGGCCTCCCCAACGATCCAGTTCTCACTATAGTGGGCCTTACCCGCTTCCCAGCCGCCTCTTCCTCAAACATCCAGGTGACCCTAGTGCCCCTCTAGCCCCAGACATCCAGCCCCTTGCGCCTTGGAGCAGGCGCCTCCCTTTCCCCAAACCCCCACACGAAGCGGAGCTCCAGCTGCACCTTGTAGGCCTTGGTAACCACGCGGCGCTTGCGCTTGGGCTCGCCGTCGTCCTGGTCGCTGGCCGGCTCCTCGCCCTCGTCAATGTCGAAGTCCGAGTCCACCTCATCATCACTGTCCGACTGGTCACCCTTGTACTCGTCGTCCCCCGACTCCTGCGGCACCGCCCAGACATTGCCGTCAGCCCCTTCCCCAACCCTCCCAAAGGGCCTCATGCCCCATCCCCAAGGGACCCCCTACAGACCCCCCCTCTTCCAGCCCTTCCCAAGTGCCCCCCAAAACCTCGCCTTCACCCTCATAAGCCCCAACCCCCCCCATAGTGCCCTCCCCAGATGCCTCCCACCCCCAAAACACTGCCACCCTCGTAGGCCCTGACCTCAAATGACCCCTTCCAGTAGGCCCCGCCCCCAGTAACGCTCCACTCTAGCAAATGACCGCCCAGAGGCCCCGCCCTCCTCCCCGGGGTCCCTCCCGCGTGCGGGCCGGGCGGGCGCACCTCGGTGAAGCCGCCATACGTAGTCTGGTAGAACTCATCGTCCTCGGCCTCCAGCAGCCCCGACAGCCGATTGCCCGCGGTGCGGCGCGGCGCCCTCCCCTCCGCCAGGCTCATGGCGCCGGTCCGCCACTGTGCTACCTGGGATCGACGCGCCGACCCGCCACTGCGCGGCCTGGAGCACCGAGAGCAACGCGGGAGGCGAGCGTCGGGGGAACCAATCGAACGCCGAGTGATCGCTGGCGGCTGCGCAGGAGGGTGGAGCCTCGCATGCCCCAGCTGCCTCCTCGCAGAGGCCCCGCCCCTACTCTGCCTCCTTAAGCAGGTCTCTCATCCAGGTGCTGGCCCCTGCTTAGCTTCTAAGATACTGTAGGCGCCCTAAGCCTAAGTTGGGCGCCCACGGGGGTCGTGTACTGCTGCTGCCCCAGGAGACCTGCATGTCTGCACCCAGGAGTAGGGCCCTGCCCCCTTGCAGGGCAAGGTGCCCACGTGCTGGGGCCCCCTTAGCCTTTCGGCCGCGGTCTCCTCCCCTGCCCCAGGGTAAAAGGGCTGTGGATGCTGCCATTCATCTTCCCATAGAACACAGCACCCATTTTTCTGCTGGTGAAAAAAAACAGGCAGTTTTCCTGCTAGGCCAGAGGCCTGGGGCTATAGTCTTCATTTTAAGATTTGTTTTTGCATCCATCTAACTTTATTGGAATGAGTTGAAAGCAGTCTGCAGGGCTGTGAAAGAGGCGCCCCGTGCCCGGCAGCGGCAAACGGGAGCGTTGCACAGCGGGCCCTGGCTCGACTGGTGGAACACTGAGGCCATTACACAGGAGAGAGGGTCATTAACAGCTGTGGAGTGAAGAGTTCAGAAGGAAGCAAGTAGATGAAAGTGAGCCATTAAGTCCACTGATCTGGCAGCACTGTCTGACTAGAAACACTGCTGCCACTACAAGCTTTAAACTTTGGGTGGAGCAGGAATCAAAGAGAGGTGCAGGTTGTAAGAAAAACAACCATAAAAAAACAGATGACCTTTGAGAAGCAGATGACCCTTCCCTAAGCTTAAAGACCGCCTTTTGCTGACAGTAAGCAAAATGCGTACCTCTTGCTGACAGTAAGGGAAAAGTGTTAGCCGCAAAACCCGTCTCAAGGAGCCCAAAGTTGTTCTGTGTATCTTACAACTTTGTAACGGCAAGCAGAAGAACCTGAATCTGCGCAATAATGTAACAGTTAATGTATGAATACCAAGCTGTAAACTCAGGTCGGAGGAGCTCTCTGTCTTTGTGGCACTTAGTGACCCCTCTGCAGAGCAATAAACTCGCATGCTGACACTCCCTCGTTCTGTGCTAAATTGATCGCAGCTAGGAACGAGCCCAAAGACGAGACATGGCCAGGGCTCTTCAGTGTATGAGCACACCCTTCGGTGTACGAGTGATACTTCGGTGTATGAGCAGTAGCTGACCTTTTCCCTAACAGCGTGCACCAGTGCACCCCCCTGGATCCACCCTTACTGGGGCCACTGCCCCCACAAGGTTCATGGCAGCCTGGGAGGGTCCATTCACAGGTGAGGGCAAGAGCTGGGACTCTGCACCAAGGCCAAGGGACAGAGTGCATACATCTCAGCTTGCCAGCAGAAGCTGGCAGCCAGCTTAATTAGTCTGATCACAGCAGGGACCTGATAACCTCTGGTCTCAACTCCTGATCCAGGGCTCATTAGATTCCCTTTTGGGCTGTTGACTTTAGCTTTTCTGCCGTACCTCCTGGCTAATGGCTGGCACAGAAACAGCAGCTCTTTAATATCTGCTCCATGGATCTATCGCACCTTTTCCCTTTTGTTTTATTGCTGCTAACAGTGGTTGCAGTGAAACGGGATCTCCCTGAAGAATTCTCCTGTGAAGCCTTAACTCCCAAGGTCTCAAAGCCCCACACAAACCTGCAGGAAATGTCTTGGGGAACTCAGCCTGGGGTCCCAGAACAAATCAAATGTTTGCTTTAACAAATTGGAGGATTGGACCAAATGAAATTTCATGAGCTTCAACAAGGACAAGTTCAAAGTCCTGCACTTAGGATGGAACAAGCCCATGCAGGCTGGGGCTGACTGGCTGGGGAGTAGCTCTGCAGAAAAGGACCTGGGGGGTGACAGTGGGCAATAAGTTGAATATGAGCCAACAGTGTGCCCTTGTTGCCAAGCAGGCTAACAGCATCCTGAGCTGCATGAGCAGGAGCATTGCAGCAGATAGAGGGAAATGAAGAGTGCTTGTACCCGAAAGCTTGCAAATAAGATTTTTTCCAACAATTTTGGTTGGTCTAATAAAAGATATCAGATTTACCCAAAGAACCTTGTCTTCCTAGTCCACTCTATTCAGAACTGGTGAGGCCACATCTTGAGTCCAGTGGCCAGTTTTGGCTCCCCGCTACAGAAAGGATGTGGACAAGTTAGAGAGAGTCCAGCAGAGGTCAACAAAAATGGTTGAGGCACATGATTTATGAGGAAAGACTGAATGAACTGGGCTTATTTAGTCTGCAGAAGAGAAGAGTGAGGTGGGATTTACTAACAGGCTTCAACTACCGGAGGATGCAACTGGACTATTCTCAGTGGTGGCAGATGACAACAAGAAGCAATGGGCTCCAGTTGCAACAAGGGAGATTTAAGTTGGATATTAGGAAAAACTTTCTCATGAGGAGCGTAGTAAAGCACTGGAAACAGGTTACCCAGAGAGGTGGTACAATCTCCATCCTTGGAGGTGTTTAAGACCGGGGTAGACAAAGCCTTGGCTGGGATGATGTAGTTGGGGTCCTGCTTTGAGCAGGGGGTTGGACTAGATGTGACCTCCTGAGGTCCCTTCCAACCCGCATTTTCTGATTCTATGAATTCTCACCCCAAACTCTGAGTTTTACTTGGAATCAGAACCACAAATCAGCCTCTGGTTTGTTCAGAAGCTATTTGCAGAAGCTGATTGACAGGTTCCCTGTGATTTCAGGTTTCACAGTGCATGCTTCGAGGGGTGTTGAAATCCATCTTTCTTTTATCAGGAAAAATCCACCGCAGCTTGTTGTGATGGGACTTGAGTGGGGCAACCTCATGTGAAGAACAGCATCCAGGGGCAGTTGTATCTGGCTTCAGAAACACGGATCTGCAAGCCAAGTTCAGCCATGAAGTACGCAGGCACAATCTCATGGAAGTTCAGGGCCATGACACCCACTGAATTTGGTCCATAAAGAGACATAAGGTAAATCTCAGCTTTCAACAGCATGATCTCTCCTGAGAGAACTTTTCAGCAATTCCCACAGGGCTTGGATTTGTCTCAGTGTTTTCATGGCACACGTCTGTGCCTGATTAGGTGATCTCAGATGAGGTTTGCAATACACTCAGAAGCACCTCACAAGACTACTCAGGAGACACATGATTAACCAATTACCAGGTTGCTAAGCTATTTGCTGTGAACACAGCTCCTTCTGCTTAGGTGCTTTTGAACTCAACAGGTGCTTTCGCATGCCAGGAATCTCCAGAGCATTTTGCCATCAGATCATTTGAAAGGTTTGATGGATACAACAAATATTTACATTGACTTAGGATCATAAAAAAGCAGGGCTGGTAGGGCCCTCCAGAGGTTGCATCTAGTCCAGCCCCGTGCTCAAAATAGGATCATCCCTAGACAAGTGTCTGTCTAAACTGCTCTGGAAAACTCCCAAGGAGGGCGATTGCACCCCCTCTCTGGGTATCTCTTCCAGTGCTGAACCACCATCGTAGCTAGGAAGTTCTTCCTAACATTCAAGCTAAATTACCCTTGTTCCCCAGACCTCTGATCATTTTTTATTTGAGTCACTCTAGCACAGCCTGGGAACTGTGTCATTTCTTGCCTGCTCTGCACTGGTGTGAATGACTATATGGACACAAGGCTACCGCACATCAAACCCAGAGTCCAGCATATGTGTGTGTGCACTTGCATTATTCCATGTGTCTGAGAGTCCCCTCCTCTGTCCTTCTGATCTCAACAGCGCTGTTGCCTTCAGGTAAGAGCAAAGGAACTGGAGATTAGTTTCCTACCTGTTTTTTTTAAGCCGAGCACAATGAATGGCAGAAAGACCTGTCCTTTCGTTGTTTCCATCAAATAAAAAGTCAGCTTCTTCCCTGGCAAAACCCCATTGACTTCAGCAGTATTATACCAGGTTCAGTTTGGCCCCAGATAACAAAAGGGCCAGATTCTCTTACCCTTACTTGAGATGAATACAGTAAACTCAGGGTGGTTCTCCTAAGGGATAACCCCCTGCTCTAGTTTCATACCCCGTTGTCCCAATTCCCCACCAGAGATCAGCTTGAGGTAATTGGTCCCTCTGGGATGGTTCATCCTGATTTGCATTCTTTTTGGAGTGGCAAATGAACCAAAGTTTACTGTAGTTCCCTGCTCTGATAATGGTCCCCATTAAATTGGTAAGGCAGACCCACAGGCCTGCAAACTCAATGGAAAGACTCATTAATGTCAAGAGCTTTGGCTCAAGATCAAGGTAGAGGTGTCAGAGTTCGCCCCCACAGGCTGAGCAGAGGGTGCTTTCTCTGACCCCGCTCTACCAAGTGTCCTCAGTGCTCAGGTCATATCTTCCAGTCACTGGAATACCTCTTGCGGGTCCAGACAGGTGTTGTTCATTTTAAATCAGGAAGTGGGGACTGGTTTTGTGTCCTCTTGTTCCCAGATGTGATTAATACCTGGGAGACCCAACCATGAATCATCCCCACTGACGCCGTGATGTCCCACAAGGCATCACTATGGAGATGGTTAGACAAGAGCACAAAGAGAAAGAGCTGTGATCCAAAACCACCAGGATCCGCTCCTTCCCTCTGGAACTGGATGCCACATCTTCAGTCAAACACAAAACTCTTGGATTGGCCTCTTCAGTTATCTCCGGACTCACTGGTGAATCCTCTGACTACTGGAACACGATCATGCTCATATTGAGGAATTGCTAATGTTGGCTCCTACATGCCATCAGGCATGAGAAGGAAAGTCCCACAACTAATTCCTTCAGCCAGGGATCTGGACCGTGGGGTCTTCTCACTGACCCCTTGGGTGCTGGCAGCTGTGGGGGTTAACACCATTGCACCTTGCTTTGCTCCTGGAGAATTGCGCCCTATGGGGATCCCACCCATGAATTCATCAGCAAGGCGAACAACAGTGCCTTTAATGCCCTGGGTTAACTCTCTAGCAGCCACGGGGGTTATTGCCACCATCACTTACCACTCCACCCCCCTGAAAAGTAGCACAGGTGGATGTTGGACATCCCTGCCTCAAACCAGTTAGAGCTCAGCTAATGGGCATAATCAGAATAACATTGCCAAATGACTGAGGGAATCATCCCACAGCACCAGAAGGAAGGTGGGGAAACATCTCTTTTTAATATTAACCCCCATAAAGTCTAGATAAGCCAAAGGCAGACAAGATTCTTTGGGTAAATCTGATATCTTTTATTGGACCAACTCAAAATTGTTGGAAAAATTCTTCAACTATTTGAGTTGGTCTAATAAAAGATATCAGATTTGCCCAGAGAGCCTTGTCTACTTATGTCCTTAGACCAACACAGCTACAACCTATACTCCTAGTTAAGCCAAATACACTTGAGGCAGTGGGGTCAGGGGTAGTACATGTGGGTGTAAGAGCCACGGGTCTTTGTCTGCATGATTCTCTGCACCTCCTCCCCCCAATACATTGATGCTGTCCAGCTGCAAGGATGGTCATGCATGCAGAGACTTCTATGTGGTCCCAGCAGCTTTGGGACGAGTGTCCCATGTGCAGCCCTCCTCCTCACTGGGACTGAATTGAATCCCACTGAAGGAGCCCAGAGCTTTCAGACCCAACCCTCCTGAGCGCTGGCCTCACCAGCCTCCTCTGCGCCGCCCCCGCTCCAGTACAAGCTCAGCTGTCCCAGGCCTCATCCTCTTCAGCGCCATCTGTGTCCTGCTCCAGTGAAAGGTCCCCAGAGGTTGGCAACTGCAGGGACTTCCCTCCGCGGTTCCCTCAGAGTCTTGTCACTGAGCCATTTCTCATGAAACCACTTCCACCTGCCAGCGATTTCCAAGCGTCCACTTCTGTCTGCATTTCTGACACTTCCCAGCTCTTGAGCCCCCACTTCCTTTTTTTGCCTGACTCAGGCTAATCTAGATACTTCCTTTTCCCTTCCTTTGTAACGAGTCCTACAGATGCTAGGGACTGACTGGCTGTGCAGATCTCTAAAAAAGGACCTGAGGGTGACAGTGGACAATAAGCTGAAGATGAACCAACAGTGTAGTCTTGTTGCCAAGAAGGCTAATGGCGTCCTGGGCTACATTAGTAGGAGTGTGGCCAGCAGATCCAGGGCAGTGATTCTTCCCCTCTATTCAGCCCTGGTGAGGCCACATCTGGAGTCCTGTGGCCAGTTTTGAGCCCCCCCACTATAGAAAGGATGTGGACACGTTGGAGAGAGTCCAGCAGAGGCAACAAAACTCGTTCAGGGCCTGGGACTACGACTTTGAGGAGAGGCTGAGGTCACTGGGCTTATTTAGTTTGGAGAAGAGAAGACTGAGGGGGGATTTAATAGCAGCTTTCAGCTCCCTGCAGGGTGGTCCCAGAGAGGATGGAGCTGGACTGTTCTCAGTGGGGGCAGATGACAGGCAAGGAGCAATGGGCTTCAGTTGCAGCAAGGGAAGTTGAGGTTAGATCTCAGGAAAAACACTCTCACCAGGAGGGTGGTGAAGCACTGGAACAGGTTACTGGAACAGGAGGTGGTGGAGTCTCCATCCTTAAAGGTGTTTAAGACCCGGATACACAAAGCCTTGGCTGAGATGAGGTAATTGGGGCTGGTCTTGCTTGGAGCAGGGATTGGACTAGATGTGACCTCCTGAGGTCTCTTCCAACCCTCATTTCTATGATTCTATGACAGTGTTTCAAGTGTCTGCATCTTGATTTCCGCAATGGCTCTACTTCCTTTTTTTCTGTTCTCACACATAGCTTTTTGCTGCTTCTATTTTCCACTTTCTATTTTCTTCACTGCTTCCTATGCATACTTGGACCATGGTCACAAAAAATTCCCATTCTTGCAAATGGCTCCAGACAGCCAAGTGAAAAGTTTGTAATGTTGTTTTAGGCTCTTTCCCCAGATCTCACAGGAGTCACACTGTCTTCTTGGGTCCTTGTCCATCTTCCAGGAAACCTTGTCTCAGAGCAAGTTCTTCATTCCCCTCTCGGTCCTTTGCTCCATAGCTTGTCTGTTGACACCACTGGTCTTTTCACCCAGAAGTTCATTACACGTGCTCTACACATACGTGCTAGCCCAGCAGGTTAATTTCCTGGATTCTCGTCATAGTCACTTCCTGCTGTCAGGAAATAATCAATCTGAGACTGGTTGGTTCTGTTGTGGTATGTAATTAAGTGCTCCTCCCTTTTCACAAAGTATGTGTTGGCACCAGTCGGGGCCAAGGGTGGTGGCCAATGGTAGGACAGCCTCACCAGTTCTGTGTTTGAAAGTTGCTCTTTCATGCCATTTATCCTGGCCCTAAGTGTCCCATCTAGATCTGTTCCTATAACCAGACACCCTGTGATATGTTTTTCTTCTCTTACTGCTTGGGCCGCCTCTTCCTGGAATTCAATAGCCTTGCCTAAGAAATGTCTTGACCAACACAGCTACAACCTACACCCTTGATGTATTAAGGCAGGGGTTTTCAACATTTTTTGGTTGGTGTACCCCCAGCAGCTGGTCGAAAAGCAGTGAGTCCCTTAGCCAGTCGACAAGTGGTGTGGGTGGGTTCCCTGGCAGCTGATCAACAAGTGGCAGTGGCAAAGCTGGAAGTGCCCTCATTTCTCCATGCTGCTGCCACATACCCCTGGTTGATAACCCCTGTCTTAAGGGATTAAGAAGGTCATCTTTTGGTATGCACCAGACATTGAGAAATGGTTTAGCTGCAAATTTGGACTGTCATCAACAGAATTTGCAACAACAAAAAAATGAAGTCATATTAGGAGATGTCTTTTTGCTTTTGCATTTCTCTGCTGATTTGAGTTGGGCTCATCAAAGTTCCTCATTATCCTATAGTATTGAGGGCCAGGAGTAAAAGAGTCTTAAAACTTGTAAGAAGAGGCTCTGAATCTGGGCTGCATTAGTAGGAGTGTTACCAGCAGTTCGAGGGAAGTGATTCTTCCCCTCTATTCAGTACTGGTGAGGCCACATCCTGTGTCCAGTTTTGGGGTCCCCACTACAGAAAGGATGCGGACAAGTTGGAGAGAATCCAGTGGAGGGCAATGAAAATGGTTGGGGCAATGAAAATGGGGGGGACAGGACTTGGGAGGAGAAGCTGAGAGAACTGGGTTTATTTAGTTCGCAGAAGAGAAGACCAAGGTGGGATTTAATAGCAACCTTCAGCTCCGTACAGGGGGGTTGCAAAGAGGATGGAGCTGGACTGTTCTCAGTGGGGGCAGATGACAGACAAGGAGCAATGGGCTCCAGTTGCAGCAAGGGAGGTTGAGGTTAGATATTGGGGAAAAAAATTCTCATTAGGAGGGTAGTAAAGCACTGGAACAGGTTACCCAGAGAGGTGGTGCAATCTCCATCCTTGGAGGTGTTTAAGACCGGGCTAGACAAAGCCTTGGCTGGGACGATCTAGTTGGGGCTGGTCCTACTTTAAGCAGGGGGTTGGATTAGATATGACCTCCTGAGGTCCCTTCCAACCCTCATTTTTTGATTCTATGAAGAGTTTCCATGCTCAATAGACAAGACAGAGATGGAGAATAAAGGTGGGAAAATAATAAACATGATGAAAAGTTGCATGATTTGGAATGGACATTTGAGTCAATCAGAGTTGCAAATTAGAAATGGAAAAAAGGAAATACCTTTTCACACAATATATGGACCGGGGAGCTCAGTGCCACTGGAGGCTATCAAAGCCAAGAGCATGGGAAGATGCAAATAGGAAATGGGTGTTTATATATGGCTAATGGGAATATCCAGTTTTAGCGTAGTTGTTGCTAGTAGAAAGGAAATTAAACCCTGTGTGATGAGGTTCAAACCCATCTCTAATTGTTGGAGACAAGGATGAGAGTTGATGGTGGGGGTAGATTGTCCTGAAGCTGCTGCTGGCAGGTTCTGGCACCTTTTATTCAAACATCTGATTGTGATGGACTGAAATCTGATTCAGAGCCCAGATCTGATCTGGTTTGTGGATGGGAGACATTCAACCCTAATTGCATTTGCTGCATGGTGGGGGAGGAGTCATGCTTGGATTTCTTTTAATCTCTGCTAATTGTAGCTGGCTGTAGTTGTACCGCATTAGCCCTTCTTGGGCTGGAAGTCCTTTGGGAGAAGGGCACTTTAGAAAAGGGACAGAGCACAGCTGTGCAGTTTTGTCAGGAGCATTTTAATGAGGAAATAACTTGTGCAAGCTGTCATTTTCTAAAGAAGTCTGGATCGATTCCTCCAGGAATGAGTCAGTTTCTAGAAACAGTGAAATCCTGGTGCCTCTTGAGTTACACCAGTGACTGTTTGGCCATTCAAAGAATGTAATAAAGATCAACAAGGAACGCCCATGTCCTTTTAATACAAGCATGACTAACAGCAAGACGCCGTAGTGTTAGACCGCTCTGATGAAGATCAGAAAATGAGTGTTTCCCTGTGCAGCTGTAGCAGGGACATTTTGCCCCAGCCCAAGGAGATCATTAAAGAGATGAATTTAGAGGTCCCTGGAGAGCAAAGCTCTCCTGAACAGCCAAGTCAGGTGAACAAGCATAATGATTACCAGGTCTATAGCACCTTCCACCCAAGTTGCTCAGATGAAGCACAAATGAATCAACTGCCCCCTGCCTGGGAGGAATTACTGCCCCCGTTTTACAGACTGGCCAACTAAGGCACAGGGTGGGGTTGGGGAGCAGGTGTATGCAACCTTCCAGACTGAGTCAGTGGAAGAGCTGGAAGCAAAACTCACATCGGTGATGCGGGGATACTGATGCCAGTCCACCTCCCAGCATGAAATGAGTGATGTGTCCAGAGCACTTGCTCCATGCAGCATCTGCAAACAGTTACTGCAAATCAGGAGTGTCAAACATACAGCCTGTGGGCTAGATCAGGCCCTCAGCCATGACAGGGCACCTTTCTGCAGCTGCAACTGAGTGCCTGGGCATGACCTGCAGCACTGGAGCTCCAGCAACACTGCAGAAGAAGCCCAGCTTGTTCCCACAGCTGCAGCGAAGCACCTATGGGTGCTTGTACACATTACATGTTTTTTAGATACATGTCATGAAATGGTGCCAATAGTCACCATTTCGCTAGGTTAGTTGCATGTGAAAATACATGTTGATATCTTTTTATTGCCGTAGGTTTCGATTTATTGTGGTAAATTAAACCATCTCTAACATGTTTCATTTTTAGTGTGGCTAATTGGTCCACCAGGACTAGTTTTATCGTGAAAGTTTTGTGATGCTGCCTTCTTCCCACTGGGTCCCACATGGAGATAGGCAGTTCTCTGGCCCATGGGGACAGCCCTGCGCCATCCCTCTGGCCTGTGAACCAGTCCCACACCACTATTCTGACCTGGGCCATGCGAGTTTGATGCCCCTGCTATATGTGGAGGATTGCCCACCAAAGTAGACCTGATAACACTAGCAAAGCTACAAGGCCTGTGGCAAGCCTTGCATGCCAAACAGCAAAAATGAACACCCCGCAAGTAGGAATGACTAGGCTTAAAAAGACCAGCCTTAAATTATGACAAAGTGGGGTCCAGCAGGACTCTGCTCCCCGCCATCCTCCATCTTCTCTGCTCAGAGGAGCCCCACTGATGCCAGGGCTTTCCACATGGGCACAAGGTTCAGTTGCAGCCTGAATCCAGCTCTTACGGGCAACAGATGGAATTTGATTTTCTCTTGCTTCCCAGAAGCTGAGAATTACCAGGTTTAAATTAGCACTGAGGGGGTGGGAAAGCATGACTGGAACACGCCAGGAGCCTGAATCTTGAGATATACCAATATCTCATGACATGCAAATGGAGCACAGCTGGCCTATGGGTCATTTGCGATGATGTGTTCCAGAGAGGCCCATGAACAGCATGATTATATTCTGGTGACATCATGCTTACAAAGACTTCTTTTATTAAGTCAAGATTAGCAGGAACGCTCTGTAACTCCCTGTACCCAGCCCTCCTTTCTTTGGTGATTGTTGATAAGTACAAGAAGATTAGATCTATTTGAAATCCCCACAGCAGCTGTCTTTCCTTCTGCGTGGCACTGCTTTGGGACCCTGCTTTGTTAGCTTACCTGTAGGCGGCAGTAGCTTTTTAACATGCTGGTATCCAGTGTTTCACTTCTAAACAGACCCGTAATTACCCTGGAATAGGAAACGCTAGGCTTCATTAATTGAGCTGACAGATTGGAAAGGGCAAGCATGGAACATGAAGCTTTGTTTCAAAGGCTGGTGGCTGATGTGAGTCACCCGCTCCAAGGAAGAGGTGCTTAATTTGACAGGGAGCTTACAGAACAAGGGTGGCAAGCATCTCATTCTGTATTGACAAAAGAGGGGCCTTAGGACACAAGCAGGAGGGCTCTGTCCTTACACTAGCTCAAATACACATAATATTAGCACTGTCAGGTGTGCAAAGCCTACACACTTCACAGGAGAAACCCAGAGATTTCACGTAGGAATCCAGTGTCACAAACATTTCCTCCTGCTGTGAGCTTGCTGAGTTCTTTGCAACATTGCTCATTTTTGTTATTTGTCCATAGTCAAAAAACGAGTGCAAGCTAAGAGCTGGCATTTCCTGAGGGGGACTTGAGTCTAACCAGGGGAACCTGGAGTCTACAAATGTTGAGATCCACTGGCTTAGAGCAAGTTGGTCTGTCTAAGGTGCAATTCATTGATAGTATAAGTCATCCATGTAAGTCATTGTAGAGCCAGCTGAGAACTGCAATAGTTCTTCCACCAGTGAAATGCAGCCAGCTCTAAGGAGGAAGGCAGCAGGTGTTTAGCAGCTCACAGCAATGCTATGTGACAGAAAGTGAAGAAGAATTCCCTGTCCAAGTTAGATTGTAGCAGGGATATAAGGAATTATTCAGATTTATTTCTAGGTCAAGAGCCAAAGACCATTAATGTTGTATACTCATGGACATTGTCCCAACATGCTTTCACCTAGCACTGCGGGAGGACAATATCTCCTGATAGCATACCAAGCTGTTATGATGTCCTTGTAGCAGGTTGATGCACAAGGAAGAGCACAGCATCCCAAGGGGACATAGAGAAATCATAGACATGTTGGGCTCAAAGGGACCTCCATAGATCATCTCACCCAGCCCCCTGCCTGAGGCACCACAAAGCAAGCCACAGTGTAGCGGTACTGCATGGAGCCTACAGAGTGGCTGTGTGATATGATGTTGAAGTGCAGGGACAGGCTGTGTGACATGATGTCGAAGTGCAGGGAAGAGCTTGAGGAGGCCCAAGCTCACATACAGGAGACAGTGGTGAAGTTGAGAGGCAAGTTACAAGATGCTGACTGGATAAAAGTATCTACCCCTATTCAGGAAGAATAGCTGGAACCCATTCACCAGGACTCCACACAGAAAGTGGGAGCACTCATGAACTTTGTGTTAAAATATCTAAACCAGAGGCCAGGAGAATGGGAAGCTAGGTGCAGTCTAGAGGTGGACAGAGAATTAGAGAAGCAGAGGGTTGAGATGGAGAAGCAGAACTTAGCAGTCAAGATGCAAGAGGCAGCAGAGATTCAGAATGTGTTGCAAGTCCAGCGTGACCACTACAGAGTCCCGCCAGGACTGGAGAAGAAGATGCAGAGCACAGAGAACATGGAGGAAAAGCTCCAAATCGCACAGAGGAATGTGGAGAGGGAAGAGCAATGGTGGAAAGTGAAATTAGCAACTTTTGAAGAGCTTCAGAGGTCTTGCATATGGGTACAGTCCCTAGAGGAGGCTTTAGAGAAGCTAAAAACAGAGCTACAGCATTTAGATCAGGTAAAGAGATGGGCATCTCTACTAGAAGGAGAGCTACAAGCACTCTCAGAAACTGCCAGGGCAGAAAGCCAGAACCTCACCAAAGCAGTGAAAGGTTGAGACAACTCTTATCAGAAGCCCAAGGATGGTGGGAGACAGCTAACACCCAGAAGACCCGGGAGGTGAAAGAACCTGATAGACAATCAAGTCATAGCCTCCAGAAGGGTGGGGCAGAGCCCAACAAGCCAGAAGAAAATAATGGGCAAAGTATAGAGGGCTTCAACCAAAGAGCAGAGGAAGTCAGTCAGGAAACAGAAAGACCAAGGAAGGAGCTAGACAGATTTACCAGTCACCACGATGTGTTTTGGGAAGAGATGCTCAAGACATCTGAGCAGGTGGAAGCTGAACAATGCCACGATGAACCAAAGGAGACAGAGGCAAACAGTAATGACCAGATTGCCGTGACAGGCCAGCCTTAGTTGCAGCCAAGACTAGAGAAGTAATGCAAAGATGAAGTAGTAGCAACAGGTTCAACAACAAGAATACCAGATTCCTGGGGCAAATACCCACAGGAGGCAATGGCAGCGCAAGAGAGGGAAAGCTGGAGGAAGAGAGAGAAAAAGTGGGATGAGTCCCGTGGGACTTACAAGAGAGTGACAAGTTTACAGGGGACCCAAGAGGTCCTGTGGGGCACCATGAGCAGACAACGGACAAAGCAGGAACCTTGGACGGAGACAGTATCTAAACCACTCACCAAAGCCAAGGGCGCACCAGAAAATGACCAGATCCAATGCAGGGAAGAAAAGCCCAGCCGCAGTTCGGGAGGTATGAAATGGGGGATTGAGATCAGAGCGACTCAGAGGGAAAGTGGGATATTTATGAGTCACCTCCCCAAGTGCATGAACTGGTGGTCTATTAAGGACTAATTGAAGGAGAGAACTGGAAGTACTACATTTGTGGAATGGTAGAAGGAAGCTGCAGGGAGGTCTAGTGGCTGGGGCATCATTAAGTGTGCAGGTGTAGAGACAGCTTGGACCATGGTGGAGGCCCTAACGCAGCTGGACTCTAAAGGGAAAGTGGCCCACAGGGGTTAAACTGGCAAGTTGAATGAGGTATCACCTGTGGCAGTTCAAGGAGTCACATCACCAAAATGGTGTATGGCTTCCAGCCATATAAACCTAGGGCCTGAGCCAGAGTGGTCAGTCTGGCTCCAGGAGCTGCTAAGGAAAGAGTTGCAGGGCAGGAGATGTGCAGAGGAGCTCCTGGATGATGCCTGGACTACCCTGGTGGTAATGCAAGCAGGGGAATAGGACTCAGGGCTGAGTGAGGAGATGAGTGATACAGCTCAAGAGCAGGGCTTTGCACTTAGACCCAGTTAGGAAGCGGTGGTTAGGCAGAGGCTTGTTTTGGGTTAGAAATGTACAGGTTTGGGTGGGACTAAAAAGGGGTGGTTTGGAAATCCTATTAGTGCCTGGGGGGCAGGGGTGGGCATGACTGCCTTGAGCAGTGCCAGGGGTCAGGCTCAAGGTACAGACAGGGGTCAGGGAGCCCAGCATTCCCCTAGAAGGGCAGAGAGAGCCAAAGAGGGACAGAGCTTGGGGCCAGGGGGCCTGAAACCCAAGAAGGGCAGAGAGGTCCCAGAGCCTGAGACCAGAGGGCCCAGAGCCCAAGAGGGCCAGAGAGAGTCTGAGAAGAGCAGGGAGTTAAGAGCCTGTGAGAGGCAACGGGGTCAAGAAGCCCAGGTGACACAGAGACAAAGGCCCCAGAGGGCAAGGCCAGGGGCTGGTGCCCAGCAGCTGGGTCCTAGGCAGTGGGCCTTAGCTAAGGGACCAGTTAGAGCACTGCTTCTCAACTGTTTTTGTACCAGGACCCATTTGTAAGCATCGACAGCCAGTCCCGACCCAGTGCCCCTCACTCCTGACCTGCTGCCCCCAG
>NW_017728904.1:2145105-2180856 GCF_001723895.1 Crocodylus porosus
CCCCCAACCCCCAGTGTGTGGAGTAGGGGGTGGGTATGTGTTGGGCAGGGGGGAGCCCCAAGCAACCCCTTGCAGGCTGGAGCTCTGCCAGCCTGCAAGGGAAAAGCTGCGGTTTCTCATGTTTTTCTCCTTTAAAGAGAATCCATTTTTAAAGTTTGTTCGCGACCCTTGCATATATTCTTGTGACTAGGGTTGCCAACTCTGAATCTATTCTGGGAGGTTTAATTATATGACATAATGACGTGAATGACTGTAAATCAGGAAGGCAAATGCACATTACATTTTAAAACCCCACTGGACTACTGTAAACAGGTACTCCTCACTTAAAGTTGTCCGGGTTGACGTTGTTTCGTTATAACATTGCTGATCTATTGGAGAACATATTCGTTTAAAGCCGTACAATGTTCGGTTTTAAGGTTGTTTGCCCGCCGCCTGCTAGTAGGTAACTACCGCGACATATCTGGATTTCAAGAACGTAACTACGCTGTTAAGCAAGGAGCAGCTGTAAATCGGATTCAACGTGCAATGAATGCCGTATCATTTAGCTCCTTGGTGACTTTCAGCAGTCTCCAGAGATAGACAGCTAATTCCTGGGACTCCAGGGCAATCCCGGAGGGTTAGCCACCCTACTCGTGACCCACTTTTGGGTTGCAACCCACAGGTTGAGAAACGCTGAGCTAGGGGAAAGGGGAGGAAGCCGAGGAGGCGGAAGCCCCAGCAGTGGAGTAAAGGCCTGACGTGGCCTGGCAGCTTTGGGGACAAGCGTCCCACTTGGCGAATGATGCAGAACTCGGGCGAGGCGCGAGCACAGCAGGAGGGGAGGTGTGGAGCCCACAAGTAGTCCAAAAGGGGACGGGTGCCTTGGGGCACATGCAGGCCGAGGGACCTACTTCACAGGAGACTGGTGCGCCCAGGGGAGTCAGCCAGGCTCAGCCTCTCTTTTCCCATGTGAATAAGAGCAGGGCTGGACTAGACAGAAGGCACCTGCGAGACCTGCTGGGTAGCAACCATGTGGCCACCAGGAGCCCCTGGGGTCAGGCCCTGACACGTCAGCACCCGGCGAGGTCATGGTATGACATCACGGCGAGGCGTAAAGCCAGAGGGACTGAGAGGCTTAGGGCAAGGCGCAGCATGTCAGCGATTACCATAGCAACCCCCTCTCATGTCAGCACCACCCCTTCCAGACAGTCCCACCACTACCACGTGACTCATGGCGGCCGCCATGGTAGCTTCGACCGCCCTCCCGCTATCACGCATGCGCCCGGGGCCTCTTGGGGCTTCGTTACAATAAACAGGCGGTGGCCACCCCCCACCCCTCCCGGCTGCGCTTAGTGGTTGCGTCCCGAGCGGCCCGGGCAACTCCAAGTTGGCAAGGGCGGGGGGAGGCGAGCGGTCTCCCCCATCCTTCCCCGGATGGGACGGTCCTGAGCCGCGGGCGGGGCTGCCCGGGCGGCACCAAGTGAGGGGCCCGGGGAGTGTACCGGGGGTGAGAGCGCTGCCGGCCGCCAGAGGAGGAGGGAGCAGCTTCAAGATGGCGGCGGCCGGCCCCGAGTCCGGGGGCAGCAGCGGCAGCAGCGTCGGCCTGGCGGGTACGGGGGGGTGCGCCTCATGGCAGGGCCTGGGGGACACTTGAGGGGTCTGTAAGGGGGGGTTGTGGGGGCACGCACCCCCTGGGGGGGGCAGAGAGCTCAGGTGCCTCCTGTGTGGGGTGCTCACCCTGGGGGGCCCTAATGGGGGTTGGGCCTGGGGTCTGCTGTGTCTGGGTGTATATGGGAGTGAGCCCCTCGGGGAGCAGGGTCTGGAGGTGGGGGCTGCTCCCCCTGCACACGGCGGCCGGGGTGGCCTGGCTGGAAGGGGAGCAGTGGGGCTCCCATGGGCATGGAGGGAGCCTTTCCTTGCGTGCTGGAGCTGGACGGAGCAAGGGGCTGCAGTTGCAGCGCAGGAAGCTGAGGTTGGATGTTGGGAAGGATTTCCTCATCGGGAGGACGGTGAAGCACTGTAACAGGCTCCTGGAGATGTGCTGGCATCTCCATCCTTGGAGGTGCTTAAGCCCCAAGTAGACAAAGCCCTGGCTGGGATGATGGAGTTGGGGCTGGTCCTGCTTGGAGCAGAGCATTGGACTAGATGTGACCCCCCCCCCAGGTCCCTTCCCACCCTCAGGTTCTCTGTTTTCTGAGCTGAGGGCTGTGGCAGATGATTGCTGCCCTCCTCTCCGCAGTGAGAGGCTGGTAGGTGCAATCATTTGTGGGGGAGGGGGTGAATCTTGCCTTCCAGAGATATGCTGGGGGAGGGGAAATTACAGACGTGGTGCTAGCCAGGGTGCTCCCAGCCTGCGAGCACATACCTCCCCTGCTTCGTGGTCTTTCCAAAGACTGGAGGATGTTAAACTGTGCAGGAGCAGCTGTGCAAAGGGCTCTGGGGAGCTGCAGGAATCATGAGCTTGGGAACACAAATTGTTATTAAGTGTGGGTCTTGTTTTTAATTGAATGGATCTGTATCCGAGAACCAGAACTTCCCTTCTGCACAAGATAGTTCACTGAAGGGTTTGGTTGCTGTAACTTTTTTCATTGCCTCTGCAGCTGTATCCTCTCTGTTAACTCCAGCTGAAACATAAATTGTGCTTGGAGGAGGTCTGAATGCCAGTCTGCCCAGAGGGACCAGCACTAATCCAAGATGGGTAGTAGCAGCCACTTTTAGGGTAGAGTGGGGCAGGCATTTGGCAGGTAGCAGGCAATTCTTAACACTAAACCCACCAGCTGTGATCTTCCTGGCACTTCACAAACCTTAAGTCTTGCTCACTGATTCCATACAGATATTTTATTTTCTTTCTCCTTAATAGAAACAGGGCCAACTCTCTGGTACTATGCCAAAACTACCTTCCCATTATTGGGGAGGGGTGTCTGTCTGCCAAAACCACCCTCCCATTGTTGTGTGCGTTTCCCACAGTTGTTCAATTTGTAGTAAGGAAATGAAACGCTAGGAAACAGTCCAGCTGAACCTTGACTTCGGCTGTTCCAGAGATGCGGATGTTCTGTACCTTAACCTTTGCTTAAAAAAAAAAACAAAAAACCAACCGACAGCATTTCAAGCTCCAGTTCTGATAGTCCTGTTCACGGGATTCCTATTTGTCTGCCTTACCTGCACTTGAGGGGTTGGGTCATGAAAACAAAGGGCTTGGGTCATAAAAACAAAGATGCTGTAATCAAGGCAGAGGAATTTGTGAGGAAGGATCACATAGTGGTTAGTTGGAAGAAACACTGAAGTATTGGATTTTCTGGGGGGTTTTTTTGGGGGGGGGGGGTTTAGGGAGCAACATCAGGCTGTGTTGACTGTTTAAATTTAAATGAATTAATGTAAAGGCACTGTCCGAGTAGGGAGAGCACAAGACTGGAAGTGGGGACACTCTTTCTGGCTCTGCCATGGGTTTCCTTTGTGAACTTGGTCAGATCACTGCGCTTTGTTTGTTCATCTGCTTTTGAAAGGGTCTTCATGTTTAAAGGTTTTCAGGATCCTTGTCTGAAAGAAAACACATAAGAAGAAAAATCCTTTCCCCAAATGTTGCCATTATTGACTTCCCAGGGAAGATTGATGCTAAAGGTAAGTTTCTACTGAATTTGAGTAATGATTCGTACTAGAGACACTGTTCCATTGTGACAAGCAGGAAATACAACAATTACCTTATATAGCCAACTGCCAGGGTGTAAACCTCCCATCTTTCTACTCTTGCTCCTACCTCAATTACTATTTGCTCTCGACTGGTTTGGGAAATCTCTCGTCCCAGAGCAGTGCTATAAGCTGTAGTATAGACAGGATCCTGACACCTTTGTGCTGTATCATCCAGAGCTGTTTTAAGATGTGCCAAATAATTCAGCCCTCAGACAGTTGCACTCAAGCTACAGCCTTACCCACAGCATCTAGCACAGGCAGCCAGACACAGAATCTGTGGTCGCTAATACCTCAGTCCTGCTTACAAAAAGCTTTCAATTCTCTTGCTAAGTATAAGCTTTTCTTTTCCTCCAGTCAGACTGTGGGGCCATGACCAAATTAGTAAATACCGGTTTAGACTGTGAGCTATTCCTCTGTTTCACATAGCAATTCCCTCATCTCCTGAGCTCATCATCCTGCTGTTTGAATATCCAGAGTCTGGTTCTGACTCATCAGCTACCTATATCAGCTGAAAGGACTTAAGGTGTCCACGATGAACCCCCTCAAGCACTTCAGGGCAACACTGGCTTGCTCCCAAGGGAGCCAGGAACAGCATACTGAAAGGCCTTGTTAGCTGTACCGTGGAGATCCTGGAGTGCAGGGTTCACATGCCTTCCTCAGTGAACTTTGAAGCCATCTCCATCCTGGGCAGGGCACTGCTCACACCAGTGGCACGATGCTATTCACCCCCAGGGATATTGCTCAATTCCTGTCTTGTTTTAGTGTAGAGAAAGGGGCATGTATGGTTTGGAACTCCCACCCTTCCCTCCCTTCAGCCAAGCCAGGCATCCTTCCCTCCACCCTCTTTGCATGAGTTGGAACAGCGCTTCCTTGTTTGTGTAAGTGCGCAAGGAAACACCCAGGAGGATTTAATGTTTGCTCGCTTTCACTTTGAAGTGGGACAGCGAGTGCCAGAAATACCAATCTGAGACTTGAGGTGTTTGGTTCCTTGTGCGTTCGGTGCAGTGACCACCCTTCCATCCTCATGTTTCTAGCTGCCACTTTGTAGCCCTGATTTTTTGGACCTGAGTGAAGGCTGCAAGCAAACAAATATCCCTTTCAAAATCAGTAGGTCAGGTCTGAAGCTGAGATTGTTGGTATCATCATTCAGGAACCCGTAGCATTTTGCTTACGAGTTGGAAAAGCAAAGAGGAATAAACCAGAGGTTTTGGGGGGAGTTAAACCTCATTGATACCAAAGGTGATAGAGAGTGGATGTTCATTTCTTGAGATCACATGAACAAAGATGACCAGATTAGGTGATTTTTAAATAGAGCTCTCTGAATGGGTTGTCACCTACTGGCTTAAAATGGGACTCTGGGAATCATATGATGCCCTCAGCGTTAATTATAAAATGTCTCTGGCACTTCTTTTCTTTTCATGATCAACTTGGAAAGGTAAAATGACTTTAGGGATGCTGTCTGTGGAGGCAATGATATGGCAAAATAGCCCCTATTTTCTGATCTAAATTAGTAGCCTGTTGCTACCACTAACAGCAGCAGTGGTGGGAAATATGATAGCGTTTAGAGTTGCATCTTGGAATTGGGCCCACTGCCCTCCTTTGAGATTGAGAGGAGAGATTGGAGTTGGAACCACGTAGCGTTTTTTGCTTTTCTAAGCAAAATATTTGTCAAGGTGAAAAGTTTGCCTTTTCTCTAGAAGGCAAACTAGAAAAAAAGAGTGAAAATATATTATGGGTTAAGAGGTTCATTGATAAGTGGTGGCATTGTTTCTTGAATTTTAACTGAGTTTCCTTCTGGAAAGTGAAATGTCTTGGCTACTTCCAAGTCTCCCTTGTGTTTGAGCCACCTAGGTTGTTCATCTTCTGGGCTGCTCCAGCTAGTCCTTCAGTGGGTGCCCATGGGAGATGCTGGGCTATAAATATAAAGCTTTTTTTGGTGGCTATCTTAATTATGACCCAGGTTAAAGGAGACTAAAAATTGCTGTTGCTTTTTTGTCTGGTGGGTGGTCTCTGCCCAGGTTCCATTAGGCAAATATCTTGCCAGAGAGACGATGGCCTCTCTCGGTTTCAGTAAAAGAGGCCAAGGAATGCACTTCCCTCATCCCTTAGAAGTGGACTAAAGAAGGGTCAACAACCTATGGCCCATGGGGCAAAAGGTGCCCGACCCCTGGCTAAGGCATACAGTCCTTGTGGTCTGTACGGTTTCTTTCTAGCAAATATACAAGGTCAGCCATGGGGTTATCTGTTTCTCCCTTCACAAATCCTGATTGAACTGATAGCTAGTAAACACAATGAGATGCAAGTTGCCCTCGATCTTTGCTGATCACTTCTGTGCATGAGGCTTGTTTGCAAAGTTTTTAAGAATAAGTTAGACAAACACTTGCTTAAAGCACCCTTGACCAGGATGATCCTGCCCTGACCAGGCAGTTGGACTAGATGTGGTGTCCTGACAACCCTCTCAGGACAGCTTTTAGGATTCTAGGAAAGTAGGGGTGAGAGAGAACTCGCAAGGTCATCTAGTCCAGGCCCCTGCTCAAGTTATGATTTTTCTATGATTTTACTTTGTCAGTGGCTCTTCTGCTTATGATTAAATAGATTCATGGTGCTTTAGCATCCCTGCTGTCTCCCTTGTTCAAAAGCCAGAGTGCTTGGGTGGTGTAATGGCACCTACACACAGCTTAAAATCTGCTGTGCTGAAACTGATAAATGAGGAGTAAAATGTGGCTGAACGTATAATAGCCAGAGTTTTGATCCCACCCTCTTTGGGCTGTCAACTAGTCCATTGGCAGCTCAGCTTTGATTCTCCTTTGGAGTAGAGAATATTTGCATACTATTTCCCTGGGCTGCTGTGAGGGCTGGTTAACGTTTGTAAGGAACTCTGGAGATGAAAAACTGTAAGCAGTAAGCATTTTTGTAACGGAGATCCCTGTCCCCCTAATGATCTCATAATTGCTGAAAAGTTGCATTTTAAAAAATTAATGAGTATAACTTTGCAACTCAACAAAACCATCAGAAAGCTACTGTTGGTGTGTTGTCTGAATGAAGATTGCTGACTCTGGCTTTGAGCTCAACTTCATGTTTGTAAAGCCTTTTGAAGCCTTCTGTGAAAGAGCTGTGGTAGTGTAAGGCACTCTGAAATCTGAAAACTTACACTAAATCTTTAAAAGATTACCTTTCAGATGGCAGAATCTTGCCCAAAATGGGTGCTACTCTTGAATATCACTGTTCCTAAGGCATTTCCCTGTCATGTTACAAGGGTGTGGAAAGGCCCATGAAAACAATTCAGAAAGTGTGGCCCTGTCCGACAGCTCGCTCATTCAGAAGAGCCGTACTCTAACTAATATTGAAGCCTACTACTATCTTTTGAAGCAGAGATCTGTAAGAGACCCTTATATCATTTCCCACGGAAATGTTTTTGCTCTGAAACATTGGGGAAAG
Organism: Crocodylus porosus; assembly: GCF_001723895.1. NCBI lineage: Eukaryota > Metazoa > Chordata > Crocodylia > Crocodylidae > Crocodylus > Crocodylus porosus. Next base: position 2,152,210 of record NW_017728904.1, read on the forward strand.
CAGTAGGAATGGTTCACTAGCTTTCTTGTTAAAACAGTGCTCTGACATTATTTTTACCTCCTAGTCTTTATTATAAAATAGCTATTCATGTTTGTTGTTTTGGCTCCGTTTGCTTACTGATGCTTCCTTGGATCTAACTGTTCCTTTCCTACCTCCAGAGCCTTCTTCAAAGCATTTTAATCCTCATTCACAAACAATGTGATCACCCACTTTGTTGCCTGTTTAGTGCTGTTCTTACTTTACACCTGGAGAAAATGAGGCTGGGGTAATGGCAGATCACTTGGTCACAAGGGGCAGGAGGGATTCCTAGTTTCCTGTTATTTTGCTCGTGCCTCTTGTCAGCATTCCCACTGTCCTTTTCAGTCAGGAAGGCTGTCTTATTCATCCTTCCCTTGCTACTCACAACATCATATGCATAAACCTTGCATTTGCTTGGCAAGTCATGAAGCATTGGGTCCCTGGATTTGCATAGTTCTGATTTAAGATTCGATTTGCCTGTTTCAGTGCAATATGACTTTAACAGCTGCAGTCCTGAGGATGGCCAGAGCCAGAAACAAATGCTTTGTCTGATTTAGATTCGGCACACCAGCTTACCCAGGACATTAGTTGGCCAAGCTAGTCATTCATGAAACCTTGGCTGCTAAAGCCATAGTGTAGCTGGGAAGGGTTTGTAGCACTGGGGTGGGGGAATACCAAGTTGTCAATCAGCATGTCATGTTGAGGTTTCTTGTCTGTACTATGACCAGGGCCTTCAGGCACACAGCCGCTGAGCTAGTGACCAGGAACAAGGCTAAAAGGCTCGTGGATATCCAAAGGACACCTGTCGTTGGGGGGGTTTGGTCTGATGATCCCAGTTGGCATTCATGGAAGGGCTCCCGCTGACTTCTGCTGGCTTTGAATAATGCCTAAACATCTAGTTGCCATAAAGTCTCTTTCCCTTTGGGATTGCAGAGGTAACGAATGTCAACGCTAACTGCATAATTCCTGTGTCGGACCCAGAGGGACAGAGTTCCATCTCCAGCTTTCCTCTGTGCAAAAATGAAGTTTATTTCCTAACTATGGGGACTTTTTACCATCTTTAATTTTCCCTGAGCCTGATGAAGGGTGTTTAAGCCTGAAAGCTTGCAGAAAAATATTTTTTGCAGGGGGGAGTGATTTCCTAGTTGGTCTCATAGAAGGTATCATCTCTGAACCAAGAATTCTAGACTTTTGCATTTCTTTCTTTTTGTCTCCGACCAACATGGCTACCAAATACAGCCCAGTGAGTTCACAGCGCTCATCAGCTAACACTGCCCCAAACTTCCTCAAAACCATTGAAATGATAGGGAGAGAAGCTTGAAAACCTTCTTTGTTTGTTTATTTTTAAAATGTTACTCCACCATCCCTTCCCAGCCATCTTTGAGTGGGAGTGGAATCAAAGTCCACAGTGTTTCCTGTCTTTCCTTTTATTTTTAGATGTTGTCCTGTCTGAGCTCAGCTCCGCTTGTCCATGCAAGGTACTTATAAATCACAGCTTGCTATAGCCTCTAAGCATGCAGAGAGGTGATTAGGCCTAGAAGACAGGACCCACAGACCAAGGTGTTAGACTTGAGTTTGTTTGCAGTTCTCCCACAGGCCTGCGGTGTGACCTTTCCCTTCTCTGAGCCTTGTTTCCACTGGCTGCACAATGTGGAGTAGAGAGATCTCATGAGGTCCCTTCCAGCCCTAAACTTCTGTGAATCTATGATTAGAGCAGTGACCTTTGCAGTCTGAGTTGGTCAGATCTGGGCCTTGTAACTCCTATAATGCTCCAAAAGGCGTGCGCACAAAATGACTATGGGGAGATGTTTTGGGTGCTTTATTCTGGGCCGTTCTGTAGTAAGCAGTAGTAAGCTCGCTAAGCCTGATGTGGCAACAAGCTTTTGGTGTCTTTTCAGAAACACCCTGCCCCATACCCTGATGAACAGGTGAAAGAGAGGGTAGGAGATGCACTGATCCAGGGCAACAGAGTCATTCCTGCATGACTTAACTCTGCTGACTGCTAGCAAATGGTAGCAGTGAGGTTTGGTAGCTTCTGCTTAATGAGATTATCAAATCTCAACTCATGTATCAAATGCACAAGTCCTACAGCAGCTGTGTTGGTGGGTTTGAGTTGATCTGAACATGAAAGACTGGAATAGGTGTATTGATGCTGAAAACCTCAAAGTGTTACCTCTTAGCCTTCCAGTCAAGATCAAGTGTTTTGAAATGCGTATCGTCTGTTGGAGGACTGTATTCTGCCCTGGCAGGGCACAGATTGAATGATCTAACAGGCCTTTTCCGTCTCCAACCACTATGATTAAGGGTGTTGCTTTTGACTTTCGGTTCAGGCCGGACCCCTGGAGTGTTTCTTTAATAGGTTCTCACCAAAAGAAAGGGAAATATTTTTTCTCTCACTTTCTAGGGCTGCGGAAGAGTTTAATTGCAAATGAACGCAGAAAGGGGCACAGGTGCCTCATTAACTCGGAATTGCTTTTTGTTTGTGCTGTTTGATAGATGTTCTTTTTCTTTATGTTGCAGAAATTGGATTTGCTTTTGATGAGACTCATTCTTGTCACTTTTCCAGCAACCCCCCCCCCGCCCCGAGGAAAAAAAAAGTCTCCTGATTTTTCTCTAAAGGGTTGGAGCTTCAAATCCCAATCTTTTATTTTATAACCTTTTTGGTATTTTTTTCCTCTGTATAGATTTCAGCTTCTTGTGCTGCTCAGTGGTACCATCTCGAAGAGGTAGTTGTATTGCATCTATGCGCTTAAAAAGCATGAGTTTTCTACCCCTCCAATAACTAGCAGCAAACAGCCATTTTACATAGTGGTCTTGGCTTTTAAAAAGAGTGGTACAGAAACAAACTTCTTAAATGCTTCTGCTTTCAATGAAAGTTGCTGTTTTATTTTAATAGCTTTATTAAAGTGCACCTTGTGTGAGCATCTCTTGTCATCTAAACAGCTGTATGCGCTCCTGGATTATTCTAGGTGTGCTCCATGACTGCTTTTGTTCCTGCCTGCTTTGCATAATTTAAGAAAGAAAACATTTTGGCTATCTTCTGTGTGCAGAAATGTCTTTGGACATTGAGATTCATGCTAATGGATTGATCTTGGATCCTCCATGAAGTCTGGGGAAAGGTTCAGGTATTAGGTTGGCACTAGGAGAGGAAATGGGGATGCAGCTCCTTTCCTGAACAGCTTCAGTGCGTGCTTATTTGACGTGGCCCTGGTGTGTGGCTTGTAAGATGCTCAGACACTGAATGACCACAATTCTTGATGTGTTTTTGGGTTTATAAATGTTTTCACTTCTTTATTTTTATCCATAATAAGAGGTACAACTAAAAATCTTGTCTGAACAGTTCTGGTAAAAATGGTCCAGTGCAGCTGTATGTGGGATAAGCTGAAGTAGCACACTGATCTGCTAGACAGAAGTTTGGTGAGAACACGCACCTTGGAAATTGAGGTCATGCAGGGAAATTTTTTTAATTGACCCTTTTTCCTTCCCCTCTTCCCTTCCTTTGCCCCCCCCCCCAATTTAGCATTCACTTGGGTAGTTATATGCAGGACTCTGTGTGTAATAAGTAGTTAGATATATCTAACTACATGCACACATACAGGGCAGCTACAAATAGTATTCTTTTCAGTCAGCATGGGCTGCAGGAAGGTGGCCAACTTCTATTTGCTTAGCCTGATTCAGTTTCCAGTAAACAGCTCTCTGGAATAATCTGAGATTCTCCTTCAGGTTTTGGCCTGAAGGAAAAAGAAAGAAAAAATAAAGTTCCAGCAAATCTGTCCTTACGTCTTTGAATTCCTATCATTTATCTTTTTCCTCTGTGTTCCCAAAAGAGACCAGTCAGAAAGTTAACTGCTTAGATGTTCTTAAAATCAGAATAAAGCTCTATAGCTAGTTTTAATTTGGGAAATGAAGTTGCATATTTCCAATCGATCCCCATCCCTCCCATTCCAAAAACAGTCATGAATTTAAACGGAGTCTGCATCTTTCCAGAATGTGAACTGACTGACTGGTTTGATGAAATTTTTAATTTTGTAGCAGTATGGCCTCTGAGTGATAATATCAGACCCCTTCACCTCGAGTGCTGTCAAAGAGCTGCGCCCTTCAAAAAAGGAGAGAACTTGCATTTTGCTCTAATGTTTTCCATTCAGGCTTGCTGTGAGGCCTCTCTAGCCTGAGCTATTAAGGCTGTGTACAACTAAGAATGCTTCTGAGTTTGCTCTTCCCACCGTTATTGGAGTAGCCTGCAAATGTCTGTCTATACGTCTCTTCTGTTCCCTTCCAGAGGGGATTAGCCCTCTGTTGTACTGCAAATTCACTTTTGGGTTTGAGTGCAAGTATTTTTCTTGTAGATGAACAGAAACATCCCATTTCCCAATCTGCAGATATTGCAAATTTGTCTGGAGACTAGGAAAAGGGAGGGGGTGCTGCTTCCTGTCTGGTCCGTAGGGCGTTTAGCAAGTGCTGCTCTTTGTTACAGCATACAGTAACTTTCCTGTGTTGACTAATCTTTTCTTGTAAGTGGTGACACTTGATTCGGAGACCATCTGTATCTGATTTCCAAACAGGCCCTGGAGAAGTTACAGCCTTCCCTAGGATGGAGTGATGGGAGACAGTATTTCACAGCAGCAGGATGGGAATTGGGACTGTTTGGCTTCTAATCTCAGCCCTGTCACTTATTTGCTGTTTGACTTCAGGCAAATCATTGTACATTACTTGAGACCTCTGTAAAATGATAAGACCTAGCTTTGTGCCACAAGAGGCCAAATGAATATGAAGCACTCCTGAAGTCTCAGTAGAAAGGAGCCACACAAGTGAAAAATTGGATTATTTTGTGCGTAATGTTTCTGGAAGGTGATTAAGGCAGTAAGAAAGTGCTTCATTCAATGGTCCTTTGAATAAATAGCTTCATTTAAATCCCCCAGAATGAAATTTTGAACGGACGGTTAAATATTAATGCAGCTAATTGCAAAGTAAAGTGCCGGCTGTGCAGCTCCTTCGATATTGCTTAAATTGTGTGGCTTTTAAAGATGGTCTGATTTGCATAAGTATGGATTCCTCACTTTAAAAGGAGAAAGGCTTAATTGTTGTTGAACAGGTGCAGCGCTGGGAGGACTGAGAAGCTTCTTCCACCACCAAACCCCAAACGGAGCTCGCCAGCTTGGAAAGGCCTCGTGGCAAAGCCGTCACCTTTGTTGGAAGGTGACATTGGAGTGTTGTGAATCTCTCTTCAAAACAGCCTCCCAGAACTGAGTTATAGCTGTGCAGGACCCAACTAGATCCTACGGAAGCCTGCTTTCCGTTGGTTATCTTAGAGGATACCTGAGCCATTTCTGGGTAAACTGGGGAGGGGAGTAGCAGATAGGGCAGGGAGCAGATTGGTCAGGGTAAGAGAATCAGAATGGCATTTGGGGAAGGTGCAGGGTTAATTTATGGCACACCTACCAAAAAAGTGGGCCTCCACTGGTCATCTGATTGCTTTTGAAATCCTTTCTGATGTCTCCTGCCAGTGCTTCCAGCTTGTAGGGAAGGACAGGAGCTGTTAAATGGGACTGCTAGTTGGGTTCCCCAGCTGTGAAAGTCAGGAGTCTGGATTGAGCAGTGGTCGAAGCTTGAAGGCATCGCTTGTTTGAATCCATAGCCCACATCACGTGCAGAATGGCCTAACCTGTTGGCCCAGCTCCCTTTTGCTCTGCCTGGTGCGAGTCATCCCCTGCGAAGAGAGTGATGTGGTCATTACTCATCTCTTGTAACAAGCACAGAATGTGCTGGGGGGGTGAGGATCTTGAATGCGAGACCCTTTAAACATGAAAATTGGAGCTTGTCATGACACTTTTCTTTGCTTGGAAGAGGAGAGAGGGAGGGGGTGGAAAGCTAGTCATTCTACACTCCCGCTTTCTTTAACAAAAAGCGTTTGGCACAGATTTTTTTGCTCAGTTACATATGTCTTGAAATGGGAGCTTTGATCATTTGATAAATGCATCCCAAGGCTGGTTGGGTTTCACTGTTAAGTGCCTCTGTATACCCAATGTTGACTGGCATGTCCTTATCAAACACTCAGATTGCAGCATTGCAGCGAGGGTCCTGGCACATTCTGGGGCCGGAGCTCAGCAGAGGGGGCTGGGTCTTCCCTCCTGTTTGGATTCAGAAGTGCTGTTTGGATTCAGAAGTGCTGTAAGAATTTGAACGTGGCCACACAAGTCTGATGAAACAGTTCTTTGAACCATGGCACCTTCTCAGGGTTTGTTTCCCTTTACCCTCATGTGGAATGACAGGAACTCTGAGCTTGGGAAATGAGCTTCATGAGATTGCATTCACCTTAGGAATGTGTTGGTGCCTTGGAAATGCAAGGTTTCCATGCCAGATATGGAGAACATGGCACTGTCTTTATGTAACCAGCGAGTGGGGCAGCAGTCCTGTCCTCTGATGTCTGGACCCCTTGAGAGCCTTGCTGCTGATCTTTTGGGTGGTTTAGTGGCCTAGAAAAACCTCTGCTACAACCAAGGATCACATCATTGGTTTCTGTCCCCACAGCCAAGAAAAAAGGTTGGAATACATGTTTTAGAAGATGGCAAAGGCAGTCCATCACTTCACCTTCATTTAGGCCCAAAACAGTCTGCAGATATTTATGCTAAGACTCAGGTTGAAAAATTTAAAAAATAAAATAAAGTAACCACATCAATCTGTAGCATCACAAAACTTGAGTGATAAGTACTGGGTCTCACCTCCTCCTCATGCTGTGAGTATTTTTAAATTAAAAATACTAGATCCCAGTTAAGCCTTGATGTAACTCTGCTGAAGTCAATAAAATTGCAGCAACTTACACCTATGTGTGAATTTGGTCCCAGGCGCTTGTACAGAGCCAAAGAATTCTGGGAATCCAGTTGAGCTGGGGAGATCGGACTGTAGCAAATAGCTGAGCTGTAGCATATACACAAGGCTCAGTGTGGAGGGTTGAGTGGTAAGTGAAATAACATTTCCTTGTGGCTTGAAAATAATTTCCCTTCTTCTGTAAGAGGAGAAGTTGGGAAGGAATCAAGCATGAGTCAGTGGTTTTTTAGATGCATTAAAACATTCAAGCCATGGCACAATGTCAGGCTTTTTGCTGCACTATCTAATAACTGCCAGCTGTTTCTTTGTTAAATGTTGCTGTCCTTCTTTGTATTTTGACAGGTTCAGGTACCTTCAAAAAATCACTCACCTCCGAGGTAAGTTACTGCTCAAGAAATTGATGTGCTTAGTTCCTTGGTATAATGGGGAACACTCTGAAACTAGATGTTTTTAGCTCTGGCCATGGCTTGAGAAGGAATGACAAAGCAGGGGCAAACAGCTGAACAAGCAAATGCAAGGCTTCAGCGAGCTGGGCACGTTCCTTTGTGAAATTAGGTCACTCTTCCTTGTGAAGAGTATTGTCCATTGCTGTAGCTTAATTGCCCTGGCATTTAAAGCAATAAAGTCTCTTTTTCTGCCAATCGCTAGATAAATGTCATGCTGTAATATAGAAGCCTGGTTCATTTTGACTAGCAAGGCAGGGAGGCCAAGCAGACAAGATGATGAACTGGGCAAGCTCTTGAGGGATCACAGAGCAGTGGCAATGAAATGCAACTGAAACTGGGCTCAGAAACCAGGGTGGACTTGTGCTGCCTTCCTACCTCCTTTCCTTGGGACATTTGAAGCAGGGGGAGAGCTGTTAAAGGAAGGTGCAAAGCAACTTCAGTTGGTGTGAGGCACTTGGAGACCCGTGGGCTGGTAATTAATTTTCTAAGCAAAGGCTTAAAGGTTGTTTCTTGAATGGGAACCCAAAATCTTCCTTCAGCTTTCATTAAGTGCATTTAGATGCCAAATCTGCACCACGCGGGTGGTTTGTGAAAGTCTAGCATCCCTGTAAACTACTTTAAACATTGCTGTGCTATTTTGAAGACTACATGGAACCCCAAAATGCAGATAGCAGCCCTCTTGATCTTCAGATGGAAAGACACCACTGAGCTATAGGCCCCAGCCTGTGATGCTCTTCCTTGAGGTCAGGCAGCTACTGGTGTTGCCAATGGAAGTGTAGTTAATCTAGGCACATTTTATGTCCTTAAAAATAGGAGTGGCAAAGAGTTATGCCTTGTAATCCTCAATAGTTCTGCCCTGTGCTTCTGGGTGAACACAAACATCAGAGGGTGTGTGTAGATGAACAAGGGCCATAAATTGAAGTGGTAAATCCCCATGTCATGCACACACCCATGCACCTACCTGCCTCTCCGGTGACAGGCAAGTGAGGGTGAGCTGCCAGTGGGTGGAGCAGTCCCTGGGAGAGGGGGAGGGGCGGGCTGGTGCTTCCCTCTGTCACAACAGTGGTACCCCCTCTCTTCCTAGGTGGCACCTGCCTGCAGGCACCCAGCTCAGGCAGTCACAGGGGACACCACAGCCATGGAAGGAAGCACCGGACCCGTGCGCAGCTCAGGCAGACAGGCAGGCTCCACTGCCAGGCAGGCAGGCTCTGGGCTGCTGCCAGGCTGCCTGCACAGGCTTCCTGCAGAGCCCCTGAGCTCTGCAGAGCCTGATGCTTCACTCTGCAGCTGTAGGGCGGTAAACTGAAACTTCTCAGAGGAGTTTGTTTGCTGTGCCCTGAGTCAAATTTGCCAAATTTGCTACAGCAGCTGGAATTACTGCACAATACGCTGCTGACGTGTGCAAGCACCAACAGCATTAAAGCGGTGCAGAAGCATTAAACTTGCTTTAAAGTGTCATGCACACATGCCCCTTCTTTCGTCTACACATAGCCTGGGATATCAATTTTTTTTAAGACCTCTTGATTCTTGTCTACCCTGATTCTAGATGCCTGGTTCTTCTGGGCATACGATAAAGAAAGGTCATCGTGGAGTAGACTCAACGGGTGAGACAACATATAAAAAGGTAAGTGCCTCATGCATAATTCATCTCCTTGTTTTGACTCAGGGGGCCTGAGTCACTGTTCTGCATAAAAGATTGGGGAACTAGCGTGGCACAACCAATACAAAATATCTCAGACAGAGCAAAAACTGGCAGATTGAAAAGGTGAAGGGACTGAATGTTGCAAGTAGATTTTCTGCCCTTGCCTTGTAAAGATGGAATTATTTTTTTTTAAGGCATAAACCCGTTCACAACCCTTTCAAGGATACTTCTGGTTTACTGTGTGTTCTCTGGACACAATGGCAGCTACGGAATGGTTTGTTTTTTTTCTTCTGGAATTTGCTTTACAACAGGCAAATTGTGTGGTTTTTTTAACAATATAGGGATTCTTGGGCACTCCTTCTAATTTAGTTGGACTTTATCAGCTAGTGCCAATCTGCTTTGTAACGAGATTGGTTTCCGTGTGTCCAGATTACATGGATAATGGCCTGATACAGGTTTTTCATTGGCCTTTGTTAAGGGGAAGTTTCTGGTGTGAAATCTCTAATCAAGCTGCACCTTTAATTTTGGGTTTGTAGAAAGAGTTTTGTTGCTTCTAGAGATCACCCGGAGAGCAGAGGGGAAATTATGCTCAGTCTAGTCCCCCTAATTTACAGCCCTCTAAGAAGGCTGTGTTCAGGCTTTGGATTCTCGGTTCTGATACCCAATATCCCAGCATGCTTGTGAAGGAGGTGGAGGCAGCAGTGCTGCCTGAGAGGACATAGGAGCTTGAGTAAAGATGAGATCCTTGAATATGCTTGTTAGACACCAGGAATAGTACAAGTTGGACCCCTCATAGAATTCCTGAAATTGGGGGTGTTTTGATAAGTTTCTCTGATTTGCTTGGTTGATTTAACTTCTCTATGCCCTTGTTGAAACAAGTTGCAAAATGGACAGCTGATGTCTAATGTAGATGCTCTTCGAAAACATGCTGTCCCTATGGCTCTCTGCATTCAAAGATAACACCAGCATGCCATCACTGCATTCAGCGATTCTGTGTCATTAAGCTAAAACTCCCTTTCTGGGGTAAGCAGAAGTGTGTGCGAGGAGCTTGGATGGTTTTAAGCAGTATTTTGTCCTCTAAAGCAAGGGGTTCCAAAGAACTTGACTCCCAGTATCTGAAAGATTTAGCCCACACAAAGAAAGCAGCCAGGTGCATGGTCTAGTTTAGAGCAGTGATTTTTATTTATTTATTTATTTTTCCCTTTCTTTTTTTCAACCAAGGCACTGGGGTGCCATGAGATCCTTTTAATGCTGCCGCACAACATAAGCCTAGCGAGGTGTGTGGACACCTACACAATTCACAAGATAAACCCGGAGATTTTCAGTAGGAATCCAATGTGTCACCACCACTGCCCTGCCGTGGGCTTGCTGAATTCTTTTCAACAGAAGAGCCGCTCCAGTGTTTTTCCATAGTAAAAAAAGGAGTGAGCACTAAAAGCTGGTGTTATCCAAAGGAGTGCCTTGGGTCTAATGAGGTTGCGAACCACTGGGTGTATAATTGTGATGTGTGTGTATTTGGTTTTGTTTCATTTGAAGAGGGTGTTCAGATAGACGCATGTTTTTGGTTTGAATTGAAAGCTGAGCCCAGCAGGGGAATTTCTTGCACAAAGTACCTTGCTATTCAGTGCCCAGGTGCCCCGTCCCCTTGTAAGATGTACGGTACCCTTTGGCACATTACTGAGGACTGACCCAATATAGGCTGAGGAAAAACATCACCTCCCGAGTCATTACTGAGGACTCTGTTTTGGGTTCAGCAGCTCTGTGTGTGTAAGCTGAAAAAAATGTCTGCGTGCTACACTTCACCATACCCAAATCCAACATGCACTTGTTCAGCCACCTCGGGAGTCTGCTAAAAAGCTGCTTTTACTGTAGGGAATCCAGATGGACCAAGTCACTCCAGTAGCTGTAAAACAGACCTTATCTGCATCATCCTGAAAAACTTATGACTGCCTGGCACAAACTGGATCTCTGGCTTAAGATGAAGGGTGTGTCTTGTAGGCAGGAGCCCTGTTTGTGAACAGCAGTCAAAGGTTTTCAGTCATGCATTGTTCTTGGACAACTTCTGCAAAGGACACAACAGCTGAACTCATGCCCTTGCTGCTCTTAATAGAACCATCATCTAGTAGAGATACCAGGATGAAAGCCCAGAATTGAAACCCACGTGCTATCCTGTGGAGATAGCTTGCAATACAAACTAGTCTTGTGGTGGTGCTGGCTTGTGGAAGGCAAGTCTGTGCCTAGGCCTGTGTGGGTTGTACTCAGAGACTTAGGTGATGTGAAGGCAGCTTGCTTGCCTGCGGAAGGCAGGAAAGAACTTGATGCTTTGAGAGGCAGCCCTTCCATTGTTGGAAGAACTAGAAATGAACTCCCTGGGGTGAGGAAGGTAAACTCCAGTCCTCACAAATCCAAGCAAATAGTGGCAACAATGTAAGTCCTCCATAGTAGCTATATTGCAGGGAATTGCTAAAACTTTGAGTGGGATATCATGGCATCTCCATCCTTAATGTATGTCACAAACCAGTCTGCAAAAAGTGGGGCAGGGTGGCACCTTAGTGACTAACTGGTTCAGAGAGGCATAAGCTTTTATAAACTTGTTTCCTATGAAAGGTCATGACCCAGTTAGTCTCTAAGGTGCCACCCTGCCCTACCTTCTCCCTGACTTCAGACTGATGCAACTAGCTGCCTCTGCAAACAAGTCTCCTTGTCTCTACATGTCTAAGTGCCAGGTCTTCCATCCATCACATTAGTTTGGCAGCAGGATTTATACCCTAGAGGTTGGACCGTGTAGTGTGATGGTGCTGCCACAGCTATCAGTGGCCTTCCCTCAGAGCAGACAGCCAGTCAGCTTAGCTGGAGGGAAAGGAAACAAGGACTGAAGTATAAGATCTCATCCTCAGTGCTTTCTGTAAAGACCCTTATTTTAGAACTGGGGCTTGGTTTTTATGCTTGATAACCGCCATTCATTTAACCCTTTTCCTTTCACTTGGACTCCAGCAGATGTTTGACTCGCTGTTCTCTCCTGTCCTCCAGACTACATCTTCTGCCTTGAAAGGTGCCATCCAGCTGGGCATCACACACACAGTTGGAAGCTTGAGCACCAAACCAGAGAGAGATGTTCTCATGCAAGATTTTTATGTAGTAGAAAGTATTTTCTTCCCAGGGTAAGGGCTTTTTCTTATTTGTGACACTCCCCCATAGGAGGAGGCAATCTGTGAGTTATGGGTTTGTGCTGTTACCTACAGGTTAGGGCTTCTGAGAAAAGAAAGCAACACTAGTCCCAGACAGGCCACCCTAGGCACGTACTGAGGCTTGCCGAGCCCATCACAGCCGTAGCAGCTTGTCCTGCATTTGTTGACATGGCACCTACACAACAGTGTTCTCAGGCCCTAATTTTAGGCGTTGTTCGACCTTTCCATTACAGCAGGCATTCCACAATGGTTGCCCTAACACTATGTATGGCAGAAAAATAACTGAAGCTGAGGCAGGCAGGGGGTTAAGGCAAGGGAATTTGAGGCATTCAGCTTGTTTTGTCCATCAGCCATGTATCGTGGGGCTTTGGGTACTGGCAGAAAATTTCCTTTCTGTTGACTTGCCTCTATATTAAAAGCGTCTCAAAAATGTCTTTTCTTTTCCTCCCCCACTCCACTCCCAATCAGCGAAGGAAGTAACCTAACCCCAGCTCATCACTACAATGACTTCCGTTTTAAAACCTACGCTCCGGTGGCATTCCGCTATTTCCGCGAGCTTTTTGGAATACGGCCGGACGATTATCTGGTAAGTCACTGGGAGCCAGTTTTTATTTTTAACTTACTCCCTGGTTAAATTTTTTTTCCCCCCTGTTCTCCAGCACTGGGGATGCTGTTCCTCCCCATTTCAAACATAGCTAGCACAGTGGATGATGTCCCTTCCCCTGCCTTTCCAGGGTTTGCCTTCATTTAGTAAAACTTTCTAACAGTGAGTCTTTGGGTAGGCTTGCTACTGCAGCCATGACCCATAGCTCACCCTTGCTAAATGGACAGATTAATATTTGCCTCTTTATGTGTCAGATCAGCATCAGCCTAGCACAGCCCCACGCAGGGTCCCATAACCTTTCCTTTCCTTTCTTATAATGTGTGTCTTCATGCCAGATAGTCTTTGCTTGGACTGACTGCAGACTTCCTGGTAAGTAGTGCTGAATGTGAATGGTCAGTCATCCCTGTAGGTTGAAATGCAGCCCCTGGAATTCCATTGCACCCACAACTCTGATCTGTTAATGTAGAGATCAAAATGCAGTTTCCTACACCAGCCCATGCGGTACCTGCAACCACAATGCCATATATTAGGCAAGAGCAACTGTAGTCTGCTCTGTTCTGCACGCACTTGGTGTGGGCCTTGGATAGCAACAAATTCCCAAGAGACCTTGTGGTCAGCCAGGCTTCATTGCTTCAGGCTTTGCTGAAGTTCATCCATGATCACTAAACCAGCAGCTTCAGAAAGGAACCTCCAACTTCAACCTCCTACAGTAGGTAGCTGCACTAACCATAAGAAGCAACAAAGCTGCCAGCACCACACCTGCCTCTTATCTCCCCAAGTAAGATGTGTTTTAGTACTACGCTGGTGACTGGTGTAAGAAGGCCCCAACATGGCAAGATGTGGACTACAGGGAGACCATCATGGCTGGGTTCCCTGCCTACCCTATGACTTGCTATACAGGATCTCACACCCTTCTTGTTAAACCATCTCTACTTATCAGCTAGCATATATATTAGTAACCAGTCAGTGTGGTGACTTGAATATTTATCTGTGTATAATCTGTTCTGCACTTACAGTAATGCCTTTTGCAAAAGTGTACGTGCTTATGAATAATGACTCTATATACAGACAACAGTGGGGAAGTCAGAGCTTGGATAAAGGGACCCCTACTTTTATTTACTCAGTCATGACTATGCTTTCCTCTTTCATCCATCTATCTCAGTACTCACTCTGCAACGAGCCACTCATTGAGCTCTTCAACTCTGGGGCCAGTGGTTCCATCTTCTACGTGTCTAGCGATGATGAGTTCATCATTAAAACAGTTCAGCACAAAGAGGCAGAGTTCTTGCAAAAGCTGTTGCCGGGATACTATATGGTAAGTCACTCAGGTGAGGTGTCTGTATTGGATGAAGCAATGATTATCCAGAGGTGTAATTTGAGTGCTGTTTTGTTCTGATAGTCTCAGGAGTACAGTCAGAGGTGCTGGGCACTCATAGCTCCCAAACACCACAAACTATGCTTTATCAGCATACTGGCCTTAGGGTTGGCTGGCTTCATTTCACCTTGGCTGCCTTATACTGGTACAGATTTCTGTAGGAATATTAAAAGCATCAGAGCTCTTGGATTTGATTTGCCTTCAGAACTGCTAATTGGTTTTTGAAGAGTGCTGCCTTCCCTCAAAGGGACTGGGTGGTAGATTCCTCACGACTGAATAGAGGAAAGTGCACCTGTTCAGCACCCCCTTAAATCAGTAGTCATTCAAGAAATTCACATCTATACATACAAAGACTCCTTCTGTATTTTCTTTTTCTTCCTCCCACTCCCCCCTCCAGTCTCCTCCCCCATCTGACCTGTCTTCACTCCATCAGTGTTGTTGATCAGATGCTCCATGTAAACCGAATGTGCCAATGTTTCGAGGCTTCTAGGTTTCTAAATAAAGGAACTAGAAAATACCATCCTAAATAAAAAGGCGGGCCCTGCCCATTCTGGAACAGAATAAAACACTGCCCAGCCACCAACCCCAGCACACAATACATGTGTAATCCCACTATAGATGGACAGGCATCTGGAACCAGACAGTCTCTTGGAGCTTTAACAACTGTCTTTCTGAATGGAAATTTGGCCATGATAATGAGGTTCATGTCCCTGGCTCATAAGTGCCATCAGTTTCTTAATGTCTGGACTGATCCACACTTCTGCTGGTATCAGCATTTTGCCTGGAATACTGGTTCTCTACAGCTCCTCCTTTGAAGTCTTGTCCGTCACACCAATGCCAGTATCTGCAGCCATCGGGGCTTAAAACTGCCCCATCCCTAACCTGCTCAGCAGATAAGGTCCTAGCTTGAGGAGGGAATGTAACTTAAACCTACTTTTGCCCTGAAGGTTCCTGCAGAGTGGGTTCTAGTAGGTAATTGTGTGGGTGGTGGAGGAGCACATTCCTTCTGCATGTGAAACATCCCAGTTTGCAAAGCAAACCTGAACTACTCTCAACATTGTCCATCTGTTTCCTGCGTTGTCCAGCCCTTGTTTTTTTGCTTGGATCCCTGAAAGCCCTGTTCCGTTGGGTTTGCCAATAAGGAGAGGCTAGGAAGGCAGCCTGATTTGTAATCTGTGATGTGCAGAATGTCTTTTATCTTTGTGGTTTAGAACTTGAATCAGAACCCTCGGACGCTGCTGCCAAAGTTCTATGGTTTGTACTGTGTGCAAGCTGGGGGCAAGAACATCCGCATCGTCGTGATGAACAACCTGCTGCCCCGCTCTGTGAAAATGCATCTGAAATATGACTTGAAAGGTTCCACTTACAAACGCAGAGCCTCCCAGAAGGAGCGGGAGAAAGTTTTTCCTACCTACAAAGACCTAGATTTCATGCAGGACATCCCAGATAGCCTGTTTTTAGACTCTGACATGTACAATGCCTTGTGCAAAACACTACAGAGAGATTGTTTGGTGAGTGACTGGTGAGGCGAACTATTTTTAAAACTGGTTTACCCACCTCCCCTGCTGATGTAATAATTTGAAATGGTGTGTACACACTCCTTTTGAAATAGTGCGTACATACAGATTCTGTCCTGGCTCTTAGGCCCATCATAATGTCATCTGTTTTTTTCCCCTTGGTGTTTCTCTTGTCCAGATAACTTGCATGATGCATTTAAGTTGAAAATATGTCTCTTCCCCAGAAAGGCATAGCCCAGATGTCTGCTTCTTCCCCTTCTAAATTCTGGCGTCCCAGTGTGACCAAGTGCAGACCTGGAGAGCTTCACTGTCACAGTCCATTCGGTCTTTGGTGCACGCATCACTATTTCAAACTAGGGACCTAATTCTCAGATAGTTCCATCCTGAGTTAAGCTCAAAATTGTAACCTAGAGGGATAAGTTAGCTGTCTCAGCTCTCACTGGCTAGTTTGACTTTTTTCCCACAATGCGTTATGGTAGAAATCTAATTTTATTCTCTCAAGAGTTGTTCTGTGGCCAGTGGGTAGGATGTCAGGCCCAATATGTTGTGTAACCTCGCCTAAATTCCTTCCTTTCCATACCTCAGTCCTCTGTGGAAATATATACTTTCCCTTATATAATTGCAAACCAAGTATTAGATGCCATCCCCTCGGTGCAATCAAACCCCTGATAACACTATTACTGTGTTACATTTTGCAAAGCAAGCTGGTCATTAAATACCTCTCACTGTTTCTGTGCAGGTTCTCCAGAGTTTTAAAATCATGGATTACAGTTTGCTTGTGGCGATCCACAACATGGATCAGGCACAAAAAGAGCACGCCATAGCTGATGGGACTTCCCAGGCAGATACGCGGAGGCCAGCAGCCCAGAAGGCCCTCTACTCCACAGCCATGGAGTCTATCCAAGGAGAGGCCCGGCGAGGCGGTACCATAGAGACTGACGATCAGTATGTCTGCATCGGTTTACATTCACATTAAACAGTGGGGCAGAACCCAAGGGAGATGGATTTATGGCCAGGTTTTGGTTGAGTTTGAGGGAGTCTCAGACTCCTCTGTAGTGGATAGCTATACATTAAACATCCAACACTTCCATGCACCAAAATGGATGAGCTCCCGCAATTTTGGGTTAAATAAAGAGCTGAAAAGAGAGGGCAAAATAGTAATTCAGTAATTTCTTAGCCCAGCTGTAGCTGCTCTCTGTGTTGATGCTCGTTACATAGCTAATTCCCTTAATGTTCAGCCCACGTGAGGCAGAGTCGTATTAAGATGGCAGTGAGTGAAAAGACCTTGATCTAAGTCATGCTCCCACATTTTGTGCTTCTTGTGTTTCTTTCTAGAATGGGAGGCATTCCAGCCCGCAATGCAAAGGGGGAGAGGCTGCTTCTATATATCGGAATCATTGACGTGTTGCAGTCCTACAGGTAATCGATATTAAACAACTACCAGCATTTTATGTGAGGATAAAGGAAATTTCCAATAACAAAATTGGCTTTTTTTTTTAAATTTATTTTTGTCTCTGTCTCTATTTGCAATGGTTTAAATTGCTTCCTGAAGGCAAGAAAGTGGTACTGCTCTCATTCTCCCCCCGCCCCCTCACTGGTTGAGAGCCTAGCCTCCTTTCCTGGATCTTGCATCCTTCATTTATCCAGTATCAGAGTATAGGCTTACTCTCAGAAAAAAACAGTTCCTTAAGACTTAGTTATTATAGAGAGGGAGCGTGCAGGAAGTGGCTGAGAAAAATAGGTGTTTTCCTAAAATGGATGCAACTCTCTTCTGCCTGACATAAATAACTATGGGGCTCTTCTCTAGATGTGTGGCATTTGTCAGGACAGCACTTCAAGGGGCATTTTAGCACACTTGAATAAAAAAGAGAATTGTCTAAGAACAAATGTCAAAAGTCCCCATTAAAAATCAACAAATTGCAGAGTTGATCACTGTTTCGTGCTCGTGAATACCTCTCCTTGGAAGTGGGGGGGAAAAGCTGCTGTTGAACATGTTTGTTTGAAGCCAAAAAATTGACTGATCGTCGGTTTCAGTTCAGTGTTAGAAGTCAGACTTTAGCACTTTGACCTAATATAAGAACACTGATAGCGAAGCATGAATGTGGAAAAACTTACCTCTTCACTCCTCAAAATTTCCTTTTCAGATTCATTAAGAAATTGGAACACTCCTGGAAAGCGCTGGTACATGATGGGGTAGGTTGCTCAAATGTTGTTGTTAAATTAGCTGGTAGTAGTCTAAACTGCATTCTCCTGTGTTCAGTCGCATATGTGGTTTTGTGTTTAGAGGCCTGGATTTTAAAGTGCTAGGTTTCCTCTCATATAAGACCCGCCCCCCGAATAATATCTGCATCTTGTTTTTGTTTATAAGTTTGGGGGGTTTTGTTTAAGTTAATAAGTATAACCATCTCTGTACTGCTGTTAGAGTGTTGTAGCCAGCAGGGGCAGGTACACATGCACTCCCTGAGCATGGCGGTGCACCCCCTACAAAAATGCTGCCGGCAGCCCCTTGGTCACAGCTCACCCCTCCACCCACCAACAGTGCTGGTGGCATCTGCAGGAGTTTCCCCCCCTTTACCGCCATTGCTCTCCCACTGCCATCATGCCCCGCCCAGCCGCCGGGGGCATATGTCTTTCATGGTAGCCAGGATGCTGGTCTAGGATGCTGGTTTTCAACCTTTTTTCATTTGTGGACCCCTTTGGAAATTTTGAATGGAGATGTTGGACCCCTTTGAATTGTAACATGGGTGTTCATATACTTTTGATTGATCATAGTCATCTTTGGCAGACCCCCATGGGTCCAAAGACCACAGGTTGAAAGCCACTGGTCTAGGAAATGTATGAGAGCCAAGGGCTTTGTGTGATAGCTTTTACTGGGCCAGCTGTTTAGTTGGGAGAGATGCTGGATGTCTGTCTCTTGTGTATCAAATGCTTTTCCTCAGGTCATACAAACCCCCTTCCCTCTTAAAACAGTCTATAATGCTTGACTAGTTAAAGTTAAGGCACTTACCACTCACCTCCACTAGAAGCTACACATCACTTTATTGACACTCATAAAAGTATGTCTTTAATCTAAACTGCAGCTGCATTTGCTCCAAACTATCTGTAACTGTAGAAAGAGAGAATTTTTGTGATTTCCTAGTTGGTCTAATAAAAGGTATCATCTCTGAACCAAGAATTTTAGAGTTTTGCATTCCATAACTCTAGAAGAAACCCATGTTGTCCTAAACTTTAGTTGAAACCTAAACCTATTCAAACCAATTGTCCTTTGACTTCCAGGATACTGTATCTGTGCATAGACCCAGCTTCTACGCAGACAGGTTCCTACGGTTCATGTGCAACACAGCATTCAAGAAAATACCATGTAAGTGTTTCTTTGCAGTGGACTGCACCTTCCCGCTTAGCCTTGTTTGGAGAGCAGATAAAGGAAGGGTGTTTGACTAGTAGGAAGCTTATTGTGCTGCGTCAGGGTTTTTCTTGGTGGCAGGAAGATATTTTGCCCCACTGAACACAAGTAACAAGACTTAGAGGAAAAACCTTCTCTGTCAGCTTGTTGCTTCACAGCACAGCATTTTTTTTCTGCATCCATTGAATGAAGGGATTGAGGCTATTGCTGTCAGACCTCATGGTGGCTTTTAGAGAAGGGGATGCTGAGATCTCCTT
The DNA here is from genome assembly GCF_001723895.1 of Crocodylus porosus. NCBI lineage: Eukaryota > Metazoa > Chordata > Crocodylia > Crocodylidae > Crocodylus > Crocodylus porosus. The sequence goes on from NW_017728904.1 coordinate 2,171,485, forward strand.
TTCTTCTGTCTTCCAGTGAGACCTTCTCCTTCAAAAAAGAGCCGGTCAGGCACGACTGTCCAGCGGAGGACGGGGCAAAGTGGAGCTCCCATCCAGGCCCAGTTGTCCTGTGAAACAAAGGCACAAGTAATGACAGAAGCAGATGTGGAGCAAGGTTGGTGCCAGCACCAGAGAAGTTGGGTGAAGGGAATTGCCTCTGAATCCTTAAAGATCAGATTTGTTGGATCAAAACTTTCCATTGATTAGCTTTGGGTGCATTATTATCCGTTCTCAGTGACTCTGCCAGGCTGCTGATGGGGCCTGTTCTGGGATAACGTGCAACAGCAAGCCAACATGAATGCTGTATCAGTTAAGGACCCTTGGATTTATTCCAGGTGTCAGCAGACCCAGAGGAGTTCAGGCTTTCCAAACTATCCCTCACAGTCCACATAGGCACCTCCCAGCTCTCAGTCCCTTTTTCCTTAAAGATAGAATAGTAGAATATCTATAGATGTGTAAGCATAATTAGCTTTGGAGACCAGTGAAGCTAAGAAATGATGAGATGCTAGAAGGCATTGGGCACTGTTGAATTACAAGTATATCCAGTTCTGACAGGCTGTGGAAGGGGGACAGTAAAAGCTTGTAGTTCAGGGTGTATGCCAGTCCTTAACTGTCAGAGACCAGCATGAGCCTTAGGCAGATCTGCCTCCCACAGGGTTCCTGCAGTATCTGTCACAGACAGGAAACTATCATGGTTGGATTGCTGGTCTGATCCAGGACCTTGATTCCTGCGGCCAGGTTCTCTTCTGGTGTATCATTCCCTGCCTGATAGTGCTCTCCTGTGTATGCAGGTCTCAAGCTTAACATTCCCACTGATGCACTAAGTATACAGGACCCTTCTGTTTTCGGGCCCCTGCAGGATTGCTTGTAATGTGATGTAGCTCAGGAGAACTGCTGAAGATCTTGATGCCCAATGAGTTCTTGCCATTCATGTAGCACAGTGCTCTTGATCAAGCCCTGGATGGAACAGCCTGCTCTGTGCTCTTCCACCAGGTTCACATCTTGGCCGCCCAGATCTCCTTCCCCGAACACCTCCAGTAGATGAAGCTAACAGTGATTCCATAGCGACAACCTTGTCCACCTCTTCTTTGGGCAGTGGTGGCCTCAACTCTCCAGCAAACAGGTAAGCCCTTTCCAGGTGCTCCCATGCATGGAAGGACAGCATTGCTGGCAAACTGGGCATCTTCCACTCCAGGACTGATCCATGCTGCTTTGGAATGTGATTTGGCATGCTTACTGAAGCGTACACCTCCTTGGAGCAGTTCTCACATACCAGGCTGGTTGTTCCATCCACTCCAAGCACATGCATGGTGTCCTTATTATGTCTTGTCCTTATAACATGTGTAGTGATTTGTTTGCAGATAAGTCATGGCTGTATCTTCAGCTTTTCTCAGGTGGGAACTTTCCTGGCCTCTCAAATTCTGCTCTTTTTTTGATCATTTGGAAAAAGAGCTTGACATGAATCATTTAGTGATAAGGAGAAGAGCATGAGTATAACAGTGAGCAAGGTTGAAAGACATAACTTGATTTGATTGAGTGTGCTCAGCTTCCATTGGCTCAGTAAGAAATCAAGAATGAAATGCCTCGGTAAAGGAGGCTGAAGGTGAATAACAGATGCCTTGTTACTTCTTCAAAGTAAGGTGCTTGGCCAGCAGTGAGGAAGTACTGAGGGGACTGCCTTGAATGTTTGCTTTGTTGCAAAGGGGGAAAGAACAATCATGGGAGACCTGTGGTGGGGAAAATCCCTTTTATGGAAGCCCACAGATCCTTTGTAGCAGTAACTTCCCTTATCACCAGTGATCAAAAACCTTTTGTTCCCAATCAGAGTCCACAGACTGCAGAACATCACACACCCAACCTAACATCTGGCTCGTGTTCCTTTCTGGCCAGAACTGGAGTATAAAATTTCTGATGCAATCTCAGTCCCCCCAACATCTTTGTAGGGATCCTGACAGCTTCTCCTTTTCAATAAAACGGCATGTCTGAGGCTTTATTTTTGTTTGTTCACCACTGAGGGTCTCTCCTCTTTTAATTCCTGCTCAGGTCAGTGGGAGTGCAAGTTCACAAATCCGAAAGCTCAGCAAAGGATTTGACTAGAACCTCTCCTGGCATCTGCTCAACTGGGTGAGGGTGAAACCGGACTTTGCCTGAAACCTCTTAAGTTTTAAACACTGGTTCTCCTGTCTGTAGAGGAATGGAGCCCATTTGTCCGGAGAGAGCCGGCCTCTTTACTACTCGGGGGCTCTAGGGGGTCTGTTTGCAGTGAGTTGACCTTTTTATGTAATACAGTACCCTTGAATGCAGTTGGTACCTCTCCAAGATGCAATACCTTTTTAAGGGCATTTGTAAGCTTACAAATGAAGCAAGAAATCCCTTGAGGGATATGGTGTCATCGTTGTATGATCTGGCATTACCCATGTTTAATAGACGGGTTTGGTCATGGTGTTCCATCGGAGCTGGAATCCTGTGAATAAATTGCTGCAGTGAGACCTGAGTTTTGTGGTTAGAGCAGCGGTCTCTTGGAGCTTGCATTCAAACTCGGGCGCTGTACAGAAGGGATAGCATGATGGCATTGTTTCATCCTTTTACAGCAGATCTTTACAGGGAAGCAGAATGTCTCCTCTATAGAGTCAGCGTGTCTGTGCCTGTAGTTACCACTCACCAGGGAATCTCATTTCTTTGTCCCATGTAGGTCACTAGTATTGTGGACTCACAGCTCCGACAGCTATTCGTTTAGAACGCTTCTCAGCTTCCGCTCGCATAGGTGAGGGTAAAGATGTAGACCCCACTTCTAGACACGAGAGAGTCAGCCTCCTAGCTCTTGGTGACAGGTTGATGTAACAGCCTGCCTCTCTGCTTATCCTGCTTTGTTCATTCTGTATGCAGAAGCCCATATGCCTCTTGCAGTTATGTAAGCTATACTGGGTAGCAGCATATGCTTACAGTAAGCTCTGGGTACCCTACAGCTTCCATGGACAGATATATGCAGCTATCCCTGTAAAGCCCAGTGCTGTTGACAGATCTCCATTGCCATACTGGATTGAATCATTCATCCACTAAGGCCAATATCGACAATGCTTCAAGGCAAGGCACGGTGCTGTTTGGGTGGGAAGGAGCATTTCTCCTTGATGGCCCTAGCAGTTAGCATGTTTGCTGTCCACTGACCACTCTTTTTACTGAGTGTCAGAAGAACTTGGCACTGAGTTAAAACTCCCCAGGGTTCTCCCTGGACCCATAATTATCTGACGGGGCAGAAGCACTAATCAGCATTTGCAAATCGCCATGAGATCTCTGATTTAAAAACCCTACTATGGAGAAGTGCTGTTGTGTGCAGTCAGCATCTCTAATAAGGAATGCCAGAACCTGAGCTTCCTTGTGAGTTTAGCTGGCCCTCTGGCTGGGTCCCCTGGCACTGAATTAATGTCCTTAAATTCTCCCAATTTTTATGAAGAGCGTTTCATAGGTGCTTTCACCAGGCATTTCTCTGTAGCCAACACTTGACTGTAATGGTTTAATTGGGGTAATCCTGCCCTGAGCTAGGGATGTAAATGATTAAATGATTGGTTGTTTAAACCCAATAATAACCAGTTATAGTTTAGTGTGGGACAGGGTCAGCCTGGCAGGGGAGGGGAGGAAGGGAAGCTGGGCAGTGCCCCAGCAGGAACTGGAAGGCAAGAGAGAGGGAGGGGGGTGCAGCGGCAAAGTCTAGTACCTACAGCTAGGCTCTGGACCCCAGTGCGGCTGCTTGCAGCCTCCCTGCTGCCTGCAGTAAGCAGCCTGGGTTCCATGGCAGGTGGCACGGGCTTACCCAGAGCCTGGGCTGCTCACAGCAGGCAGTGGGGGGGCTGCAAGCAGCTGCACCAGGGTTCATTTAGCCCAGCTATTGGGTACTAGTCTCACTTCTTCCTGCTCCTGCCCCCCCCCCAAGAAATGTAGCTCAGCCATACCAATTAATCATTTAACCATTGTAATTACAACAGGTTAAACAGATTTGTTTTTAATTGGTATATACTTCCCTATCCTGAGCTTGGAGCTAGATTAGGTGGCTGCTTGAGGTCCCTGCTCTCCTATGATTCTAAGATTTCCCTTCTTGTGCCGTCAGCGCAGCTGAAGCGTTCAGGCAGCATTGATTATTTCTTCTTTTATTTCTGCTTAGGTCAGTGGGAACAGAAGCTTGCAGTTCAGAAAGGTCAGCAGCGGAGGTAGCTAGCATGCCCCCGAGTACCAGCTCCAGTAGGTGAGGCTTAACTTAGGCAAGGAAGATGCAGCATTGTATTAATTGCCAGCCAGGGTATACAATGGTGTCTGTAACAAAGAATTCCAGAGCCTGAACGTCCTTTTACAGTTTATAAATTTTCATGATTTTTACGTTTTTAAAAAAACGTTCTATGGGGATTCTAACCAGGCACTTCCACCGATGTAAATTCAGTCCATATGGAACTTGTATGCACATTTGAGCATCTCCCATTTCATCTTTGCATAGGTCAATAGGAACGACAGCTCACAATTCAGAAAGCTCCACGGAGGAGGTAGCTAGCACAGCCCTGAGTTCCTGCTTGTATAGGTGAGGCTTATCTGGGTAGGGGAGATGTAGTTTTTTGCAGCTGGGCCCAGCTGTGTTCTAGGCATGAGGACCTGGACAGCTCTGACTGCAGGTGCCTTCCAACCCTACTTCTCTGACTTCTACGATGTGGACACCAGCAAACAGATGTTGAGCACAGGGCATGTGTTTGTAGGGCAGCCATTTGTCATGCAGTGAAACATAACAGCTGGACACCATCACGTGTTCTGCTCTGCTGGTTGCTTTTACATATCTGAGATGCTTTACACCACATGGCAAGACCTGTGCTTCCAGCAGGCCCTGGAAGCTGACTGTGGGAGGCTGCATACCTCCAGCTGTCTCCCTGCAGACATGACCCCTCATTTAGGTTCTAGTGGCTGTCTTGAAATAAAGGGACCTGCAGTATGTTTCACATGCAGTCTGTGCTCAAGGGTGTTCAACCCCCTGGCCTGCAGGCTACATATAGTCTGGACTGTCATGTCATCTGGCCTGCAGGGCTCTCCACAGTTCCAAAAATATGGCAGTGGAGGAGCAGTGGCAGCACTTAATTGCTACTCCTGCTGCCAAATTTCCCAACCTATGGGGAGTCCTTCAGGCAGATAGCATGGCCCTGTGTGCTAGACTGGGCACCGGGTGCTGCTGTGTCACAGGGTAGGATCTGACCCACAGAGTGGCCCCATACCCCTCATCCCGCCCATGGAACTGAAGGGCTGAGTGACATCGATCTAGGTCATAGATTCACAACTGGATGCGGGAGGAGTCAGGTCACACAAATGTTGGGGGTTTCCTCTTGCCCATTTCTTCCCCCTATCATGCATGTTGCTAATCTAAACCAGTTTCTAAATGCTGAGGAGGAGGAGCCAGAGTCCTGAAAGGCAGGGATACAAGGGAAAAGGGGGCTGTTTTCAACTGATTTACAGTATAAAGCAATGAAAAATTAGCTTCCTGCTCACCCATAGTCTAAAAGGTCAGGTCTCCTGTCAGCTTTTGGTGCACATGCAAGTTATAGAGGCAGATTGTTGTCATTCTATGAATTAAAAATGCATCATGGGACAGAAGAGGGTTAGAAAGAAACTGAATGTCAAATAAGGGCTTGTGAATCTGGAAGGCCTAGTAAATGCCAATGTGAGCAGTTGGATTGTTGGTGCCTTTATCTGATCTCCAAAACTAGTTTCCTGTGGGATTCTGGATATCTACTCTAGAGCGCTGAGGAGCTCTGCAGAGGGGAACAGTGTGTAATTGGACAAAGTGTTTCACGTCATGTTTAAGATGCTTGTTTACATAATAGCAATTAAGCGTGGGGGCGAGAAGGCATGTGCAGAGAGAGCAAACAGGAGGGATGAGCGTGTTAGGGTTGGACGTGCATTGGCTTTGACTTTGTGTTTCCTTATGAGTCACTGCTCAACAGCGGCCCTTGAAACACGCCTCCAATAGAAGGCTCCTCTAACAGCTCTTGCTGGAATAAAATACCTGCCAGTTTCATTCACAGTGTGCTCTGTCCCAGGAAGAGGCAGTAACAAATGACAGCCTTCCTGTTGGGTGCGGAGGAGACAGCCAGCTGTTTCCCAAGAGCTGATAGTGCCTTTACAGGCCTGTCTACTAGCTTGGCAAATGAGCCAGTGGCTGTGGCCCCATATCGGTGCCTTCTTCATATTTGAGTATCAGCTTGTCAGGAAACCCCAAGACATGAAGTATTGATGGCTTATTTTAAAAACTGCTTTATAGGTCTCCTTCTTGTGTTTCCTCAGTGGCTCACCAGGGCCCTCCCTACCAGAGCGCACCGCAGAGCTGAAAGAACAGTTTGAAGACCTGCCCGAGACGGAGATAAGCTTTGTAAGTGCCTGCGTTCCAACACCAGCAGCTAGGAAGATGCTGTCAGGTAGCTTGATGCACCCGATCAAAATAGGCTTTAACTCTACATCGCCCTGAAAGTGGGTGGAAACGCAGGTTGTGCTGAGTGTACAAAAAGCAAGGCATGGAAAGGACTAACTTTCTCTGTTCTGAGAGACTCCAGCTGTGACCCAGTCTTGTAGCTGTCCCCCAAAGGGCATGAGATTGCAGTAGGTCCAGAGATGAGAATGGAGTGGAGATAGCTGTGCTTCCTAGCCTCAGGGGCACCTGAGAACAGAGCAGAGAATGAAACCGGCCAGGCTTGGTTTTGTTCTCAAAGCTGAAAGGAAACTAAGAGCATCCCTTACTGCCAGGCTGGTCAGGGACATACACCTCTGTCCCAGTCCCTGTTGCTGCTGCCTGGTGCATGGTGTAGAATGGACCATGCAAACATCTTGGTTCCTTCACACCTCCAGAAGTGGGGCTGTGCTTTGGAATACTTCTTACTCTCTGCTAGGTCCTGGAGCTTGGAGGACTGTGTGCGGGGGGAGCAGCTGCAGTGGCAGGGACTAGAACCAAGAGCTCCAGCATGTCCCTGGCCAGATGGACTGACAGCTGTTGGGTAATGTGGGGGTGTGCTTGCTAGGTTGCAGCAGGTGAGGACACTGAGTAGGAACGTTTCGCTGCAGTCTGGGGTGCTGTTGGGGAGGAGATCTGCCTTCAACCAGTGTGTGAGCAAGGGCTTCCTGCCCCCAAGTCCCCTTGGGTATTCAGGGCTGGGGGCTCTCTAGGGTTTCCAGGATGGGGGTTGCTCTAGTGGGTGCTCCCCAAGGCTTCCCCACTGCTGAGAAACTGCAGGGTGATGAAGCAAGTTCAGTAATTGTTGTACACGTGCTTTGTGAAGGAGCCCCCACCCTCCACCCCCAATTGCATCACCTTTTGAAGATCAACCCTATAAAAAATGATACTCTGGCTCTTGTGACTGAGCTGTTAACTTGACCTTCTCTGACTGGAGGGTTCCCATCCCCTGATTTGAGATTACATCCTGTAGGAGTGTGTGTCTCAGCTAGTCCAGAGAAACCAGAAGGCGCTGAAGCTAGTTTAGAAGGGGAAAGCATGGCTTCAAGACATGTGAGCAAGTGCTTGGTCCTGGGCAGAGACAAGCTGCCGGCCTCTTATTTGCCCCCAGGACTTTAACTCAGCAGCTTTCACCAGCAGAAGAAATTCTTTCAAATGGTTTGGTAGAAGGCAGGGCTGAGTGGCACCTAGTTAAGCCTTTAAGATGCCATCCTGCCCTGCCTGACTTTACTTGTTTCTTTTTCTGTTTTCTCTTCGCAGTGAAATGACACGGGGAGAATGTTGATGTAAGCAGAAGACTTCTCCATACTCTGTCCGGTCTGTGGAGTATGATGCAGATTCAGCCCTTGATGCTGATTTATTTTTTTTAGAAACCTTTATCTGGACAAGAAGGCCTAGAAGCTGGGAGTCTGGGACGTACTTGGTGACATAGTATTAACAGAGACTGAGTCTGGAGCAGCCGCCTCTTTGGAATGCCTCCTTAGAGTCTCCTTTTTGAGCAAAGCCCTTAAAGAAGGGAGCTGGTTGCAGCCAGCATGTTTTCTGCTGTCGTCCTTTCTTTGTAGCCTGGCAGGAACAAGGCCAGTCACCTCAGAGGAGCAGGGGCTGCTTGCTATGGGCTGAAGCCCATTCAGGAATGGGAGCCAGCTTTCAGAGAGAGCGTGAGTTGCTTCGGGACAAGGACAAACCTTGCTAGAAGAATGGCCAACTCTCAAGAGTTCTGGGGGATACAGACATTGGAGCCTCGTTGGAACAGTCTGCAACAGATCAATGTAGTTTTTTGGTTTTTTTATTATTATTATTATTATTTTTAAACGTTAATTTAAGTTTGTTTCTTTTCTTGATGTTAGTTGTCATTTTATTTTTAGTCAGTAATAATTATACCCATTCTGGGGGGGTTGTTTTTTGTTTTGTTTTTTTTAATTTAAAAATCTCTATTTTTATCAGTGTTCCACCGAAAATAGGGTCCCATGTGTGAAGGGAGCAGAAGGGGAAGTGCCTGTTCTCCCATGGGACTGGTATCGATCATGGAGGTCTCTTTTTTTGTCAGCCACTCTTTCGACACGATGTTGTCCCCAGAAGGTGACGTAAAACAGCCCTCACCCCCACAACACTTGGTGCTTTATCATGGTTCGGTGCTTGGAGGACTTAGAATGTGCAAAGCTTTTAAGGTGTCAGGGAGGTTCAGAATTGCTTTGTCCTGTTTGAAACTAACCCTTTTCAGTCTCCCCCGTGACTGATACGAGTGCAAAGACAAGGGGAGATCTTTGTAACTGGCTCAGTTTTTGGGTTTTTTTAAGCTTTTCAGTGTTTCTAAGCAAATGGACCAAACCTATCCTGCTCACAGGGTTTTTTCCCCTTTCCTCCCTCCCAGTATTATGTCCTTTTTTGGGGTCACCACTTGGAAAACCTCACACTTTCTATAGGCAAATTTCTTTTTGATAGCTCTGCTTGTCTCTTGCCCCATCAGCTGCAGGCTTAGCATACAGTGCTCTGACAAGCCCCAGACGGAGATTCCCACATATGTGATCGCCAGCTGTCTGTGCATAGTGACGAAGTGTGTTGCACTCAGATTCCAAAGCTCCGCCTTTTGGTTTTTTGGGGTTTTTTTTGTTTTTTAAAGGAATAAGCTTGGAAGGTTGAATTACTGTCCCATGCATATAAACCTTAACTGAGCTGTCTTCTGCAGACACTTGTCTAGACAAGTCCGAGCATACATTGAACCGACTTATTTTCACTAAAACAATTTTTTTAATTAAAAAGAAGCAAATCATCTGCCTTTTTCATCCCCCCGCAAAAAGATTGTAACCCTCCTACCCGCTCCTTTTGTATAAAAATAATAATATTAAAAAAAAAAAAAAAAA
>NW_017728904.1:2180909-2209644 GCF_001723895.1 Crocodylus porosus
CAAAAAAAAAAAAAAAAAAAACCAACATAGCCTTGCAATAGCGCAGGGCTTTTGTGTGCTTTTATTAGCAAGGTTTGCTAATAATACTGAAGAATGTAGTGGTTGAGAAGGTTTCTTAAGTTGATGCATCGGAAGCTGAGAGATTTTTTTTTTTTCCCCATCACACTTTAAACTTTTGGAGTGGATGAAGTGGAAGCTATTGTTTTCTTTTGTGTTAAGGTTACCTTTGAAAAGACCAAGTGGAATGGCCTTACTCGGAGCCTGGTGTCCAAAACCAGAAGGGTTTGGTCCGGGGTGAGAACAGTTCCCTTCTTGTCCCATAACTGGCATCTGACTCTTAAGAGTTCTAAAATGCTTATCACAAATACAGCAGCAAGACGTGTACCCAGAAAATCAGCTTAGTGACAGCTGGAAATGTCTCTGGTAGAATTTCCCTTCTCCAGCAGGTTACACTTTATATCAGAAGTAACTGTCTATATTAGACGCACAGTTTCTTATCTTCCCTCCTAACTCATATTTTTTTTGTTTTTGTTTTTACCTGGAGGAAAGACACCAATTCTCAATCTTTTTTTTTTCATGATTTAATATTTATGAAGTTGTATTTAAGTGTTTAATAGTTATTCAGTGAGTAGGGAGGGCGTTTAACATTTATATCTCTTGTGAATATCAAACCTCTGCTTTGTAATGGTTTTTAAAACAGAAGTGCTTTTATTTGGCATTTTACAAAGAAAAGTGGCAGGTGATGGATTTTTAACCTAGTAAAACTCGATCGGCTTAACTTCATTGCAAAGGTTTTGTTATCTTGCCAAAGGCTTGGGGGGGGGTTGGATTACAACCAGTAGCATGTTGTCTGGCTCGCTGTGCACACGCGTGTTGAGAGGGATCATGCTGCTGGTTGCCAGACCTCTCTTTGTCCTGACACCACGTAAATGCCATGCAGCAGGAACCCTTGCTTCCTGTGGTGTCTAGCAGGGAGGGTCTGGCCTGCAGAGCCTACACCCATGTGAAGCAACTCATGCCGCATCGTGAATATCGTCTTTTTAACCTTGTAACATTTTTTGCCATCCATTGGCTGTTTAAACAGAGTATTCGAAGCAAAAGCTGTCTCTTCTCAGCCTGTCTTGCACAGGGGAATTGCTCTGTGATGAGACCTAATATACAGTATGCTACTAAAACCACATGTCTCTCTTTTTTTCTCTCTCTCTCTCATTTCCAGCTGATGGGGGTGGGGTGGAGTAAGGGGAAGTTCTTCATCTGGTTCCAAAGGGGTAGGAGGTGTTGTACATGAATAACCCTGCCTGCCTTGACCGGGTATCTATAAATGCCACAGCCTGCCTGCCTCCCCCAGCGCAGACAGCTCAGCCTTTCACAGGCATCTCCTGCCATGCTGTTCTTCACCAGGCTGTGGGCTGACTGCTGCGTTGTGATGCACAGCATGTCCCAGTTTAGGTGTCCGGTTCCCCTGGGCTAACCTGCCTGCTTCCCAGTCGGAGCAGAAGCCTGACTTTTTTTTTTTTTTAAAGCATTTTGCAGTCCTCTGAAAGCCACAGGCCTCACACTTTTACCAAAGGTGGGGAGTGGGGAAGGAATAATAAGCTTGAACTCCTGAGGTCATCTCTCTTTCAAGTTCAACTTTGCCTCTTCCTAACCTGCTCTTCTCTGAGGCTTGTACACTCATACAGTTTGCTGTAGTGGTGACTGAGGAATGCCGGCTCTATTTCTGCCTTGTTTGTGTGCTCCAACACATTAACAAAAGCATTAGAAGAGTGAACTGGCCCTGTGAGCTTGTTTCTTCCATGGCAGCGCCTTGCTGGGTGGTCCCAGTACTGCTTGCTGGAAGGCCTGTTTTTGCTGTTTCTGCCTTTATGCTCCTGGCCTTTGCATCCTCATGTATTAGGGCTTAGTTTGTTCCTCCATGCTCCATTAAGGCCATTCTATAATAGGCCCCTCACTCGCATGTGTCTGAGCATCCCATCGTATTCTGCTCTCAGTAGGAGACAGGTATTTAAAATGGAGCTGAAGCTGGGGGCAATGGACTGTCCTAGCTCAAGTCCAGGAAAATCTGTTCCCCCTATCTTAAGCCCAGAATAAGATGCTGAACTGAGAGTGCTCCAGCCCCTCCTTGCCTTCCTCTACCACCTACCTTCCACAGGAGAATTGCTTTGTAACGAAGGCATTGGAGTGCAGGATATTCACACTGAAACCTCCATGCATTGCCACAGAAGTGCGTACAAAGGCAAGGTCCCTTCATGGAAGATAACCTGAGGCCTTCATCCTGAAACTAGCTTTGTGTGAGCTTCTCCCTGCTGCTGTCATAGAACCAGGGCAATGCTTCACGTTACTGTCTCCGTGCAGCTGCTTTTTAACCAGTTCTTAGTGAAAACTGCTGCAAGGAGCTTGGCCCCAGCCCTGTATAGTTGAGCTCTGACCCAGGATTTATTAAAGATATGACATGGGCATCTAACTAGAGAGACTTTGATCACCATTGGCCAGCTGACCAGACTGACTGTCTGCTGTATGCACAGAATAATGTGTCCAAAGTGAAATGTACCAGTTGCATCTTTCATACAGTTGTTATCCACTGAATAATTAGAAGCCACTCAGATTTCTATGATCATATAAGAAAAGCAAGCCCCATCACCCCAAATATCCTCAGGCAGCTATGCCCTGTTTCATTATGATATGTGTAACAATTTGTTGCCCCCTTATTTCTGGACCTCTCTGGAAGATGAGTCATTAGGGGAACCTAGCTTGAAATGAAGAAAGGAGAGGAAGGCCTACTAGGAGCTGAGATCTTAGCAAGACAGGGTTGGGGCCCCTAATTTAGCACATAAGCAGGTGATCAGAAAGGACCAGGTAATCAAAGAGGACCAGTAAACTCTTGTAACCATCAAAGCATAGGAAAACATGAGTTTTGAATTAGCTAGGGTTTATAAACAGCACCAAGTAAAGGCTCTCCCTGTACAAGGAACAGAGAGCAAAGCATAGGCATTGCAGAGAATCCTCTTTAATACCTTCTTTGCTTCGTTCTTCACTGAAAAGATGTTGTGACCAGATATTTAAGGACGTGAGCTTTAACAGAGAAGAGTGGAGCCCGAAGTTGGGACAACAGATGTATTCCTACCAAGATTGGCTGGATGTGCTGAAATTCACCCCAGAGAGTTTGCAGCGCTACTGAATTAATCTCTGAACCGTTAGGAATGATTCTTGAGAACATGGTGAGAAGAGGCAAGGTCCCAGAGGCCTGGGGATGAGCATCTGCACTTGTTCAGCTGGAACACAGTGTCCAATGTCTATCACTGTGCTTCAAGGAAAGATACAGAGGAGCCAGAAAACAGTGGTGAGAACATGTGGGGAGAAGATTGGAGGAATGCATTTATCTCGTCTTGGGAAGAGGGGTGACGCAGGAGATTGGCGTTAGGAGGTGGTGACTGATGGTTCTCTGCAGCTATTGAGGAAGCAGAAATCGGCTTCGTTTCCAACAGCAAAGATTTAGGTTGGCTATTAGAAAAAAATGCTGATGGAGAGAGTGAAACACTGGGATCATCAAACTGCTGCTAAGAAGAGGTTGGTAAAATGTCTCTAGGGAATGGTCAAGTTAGACTTGACCTGGCCTTTGTGAGAACATAAGAATTGTGATTTACTAGGTCAGATGATAGATCAGTCTTGTCAGGTCTGCTGTCTCATGCAGAGGCAGAGAGCAGATGCTTTTAAGGGAGACCTGAACTGGGTATGACCAGGAATTTCTCCTGTTACTCTGTCATTTGCAGCCTCCAGCCTGTGGGATCTAGGAAGTTTTGCTCCTCACTCTAATGCTAAGTAGCTACTGATGTCCCTTTCCTCCAAGCATGTGCCCAATCCCTTTGTGAATCTGGCTAGACTCTCAACTTCCCCCCACTTTTGGTGGCAACAAGCCCCATGCTTTAATTTCCCGTTGTGTGACAAAGAACTTCCAAGTGTCTGCTTTAAACTTGCAACCTAGCTTCATGTTCTTGTATGAAGAGAGATGGTCAATAACAAATCCCTATTGACTCTTTCTTCACTGTTTAGTATTTTGTAAAACCTTCCCCTGTCCCCCCTCAAGCACCTCTTTTCTGAACTGACCTAGCCTGACCTCTGCAGTCTCTCCTCGTATGGAAGCCCCTCCATAGCACTTATCATCTTTGCTGTTCTTCTTTGGACTTTCTCTAGTTTGCCTATATCCTTTTTGGGGTGTGGGGACCAGAACTGGACACAAGACTCAAGGTGTGGATGCCCCATGGGTTTATAAAGGAGTATCATGATGCTTTCAGCTTGGTTTACAATTCCCTTAATCATCCCTCAAGTATCATTTGCCTTTTTGATGCTTGCTGAGCACTGAGCTGATGTGTTTAGTGAGCTGTCCACAATGACTCCCAGATCTGATCAGGAAGCTGATGGATTTTCTTGGAGTCCCTTCCAGCCCTGTGGTTTCCATGAGCTTATGAACATCTCCATTTACATTTGAGATGCATACATTGGTCTGTAAAGTGCAAATCTACCCTGGGTTCAGACTAACATGGCTATCTGCTTGTGACAGCAGATAGAAGTCTTACCTGAGCTCAGGGGCTCTTTGTGCCAGATGCTGTACACATGCACACACATCATCCCTCCCTCAAGGTCCTAAATAGATTCATAAAAAGAGAATTGGTGCTCACACGCATGCTCACCAAGCCACCAATGGCAGAGTTGGGGTGAGAGTCCAGGTGTCCTCCTGTGTCCTGCCCAGTGGACTGCACTGTCTCCCATCTCCTAAATCCCTGAAGGCAGCTGAGTAATGAAACTCCTTGATCTCCCCGCAGATTTCCACCACCTGGTTGTGCAGGCTGGTAGAGATGTCATCCGGAGAGAATCCCAGGTACAATGTGGAATAGCTACAAGCCTTGGAGTTTGCTGTCCCCCTACCCTGCCAAGTGCTTCTCAGGCAAAACCCACCTACAGCTGATGGTACAGTGACCCCTGGTGGCTGGCTGTAGTCAGGACACATTTTCCTCCCAGCCTCCTCCTGAAACAAAGACTGCTGCTGGCTAAGGACAGAACTTATACATAAACCAGTTTCAAAATAGCTGAAACCAGTTTGACATAAACCTGGTTGAATGTAGTTCAGACTTACCTGATTTAGGTCAAACTTGTTTATAGATTCATAGACATTAGGGCTGGAAGGGACCTTGGAAGATCATTGAGTTCATCCCCCTGCCCCAAGGGCAGGAAGTCAGCAGGGATCACAGGATCCCAGCAAGATAAACATTCAAATGTCTCCTGAAGGTTTTCAAAGTAGATACTTGAACCACCTCTGGGGGCTTAGACAGTAAAGAAGTTCTTCATTATGTCCAGCCAGAAACAGTCATGGAGGAGTTTGTGACCATTCCATCTTGTGATCCCTTGGGGCGCTCTAGTGAACAGATGTTCCCCCAGGTCCTGGTCAGCACCCCGATAAATGTATAGGTGGCCACCAGGTCACCCCTGAGCCTGCGCTTTTCCAGGCTAAAAGTCCTATGGCTTTCAGCCTCTCATCATAAGCTCTGTTTTCCTGACCTCTGATCATGCACGTGGCTCCCCTCTACACTCTCTCAAGCTTCTCCACATCCTTTTTGAACTGTGGAGCCCAAAACTGGATGCAGTACTCCAGCTGCAGCCTCACCAAGGCCAAGTACAATGGGAGAATGACGTCCTAGGATTTGCTTGAGACACATCTATAGATGCAAGCCAGCATTTTGCTCGCTTTACTAGTCACAGTATCGCATTGAAGGCTCATGTTCATCTTGTGGTCAATCAGGATGTGGTGCTGGCACAGTGGGCCTAGAGGAGGGAGGGCTGGAAGTCAAGGCAGGTGATAGCAGCCCTGGTGGTGGCTGCATGGAGCCACTCACTAGCATCCATGAATCTATGAGACTTCTGACCCAGACCCCTGTGATGCAGCGTGGTTTTCAGCCTTCTTAGACTCAAGACTCTCCTCTGACTCGGAGCCCCCTTCAGAAAATCCCAGGTCTTTGTTTTCACTCTCTTGACTATGAAAAAATACTAGGGTAATTCTTCTGTTGCAAAAAACTGCAAGCCACAGCTGTGCTGGATGCTTCTTTCACTCTGGAGTCCTATTTCCAGTCTCTGGGTTTATCCTATGAATAAGGTGTAGGTGTTTGCATGATGCTACTAATATTTCATGACCCCCTTAAAAAGATCTCATAGCACCCCTAGGTGTTGTGTTGGTCCAACATCTAGGGTTGGAGAGCCAGTGGGTTGTTGAAAGAACACTTGAGAGGTTTCCACTCCACTCATGTAGGTTTATTCAGCAGACAGCACACACTCCCATACCTAGAAATGCACTAGTTGCCTTGCAAATGAGTCTTGATCCCTATCCTGCCAAGCAGAGATCTCACCGGGGCATTCAGGGGCATAGTCTAGTAGTCCAATAACCCTTGTCATTGGACCTCACCCTAACCCTTGATGCAAAGGTTAACAGCATATGGGGCTGCATGAGTAGGTGCATTATCAGCAGATGAAGGGAAGTGATTATTCCACTTCATTCAGTGCTGGTGAGGCCACATCTGGAGTCCTATGTCCAGTTTTAGCTCCTGGAATATTAAAATAAAAGCTTTAAGTTTAACTGAAGAAAGATGTGTCATGTTCTGTGGGTTAAGGCATCTTACTGTCTGCAGCCCCCTTTCCAATGTCCTAGATCTGCCCATGACCTCACCCAACCTGACTCTTCCTTGTTAGCAGACCAAATGCCCCCAAAAGCCCATGGCATCATGTTTCTCCACAGCCTCAAAGGGAGGTGACCTGTGCTGGCCTGTCTAGTGCAGGAGACATCAGCTGCAGGGAAATCCTGGAGCCCTACCCCATAGATAATGAAGCTGAGGCCACAGGCTATCACCATTCCCATAGGATCTTAGAGCAGTGGGGCTGGAAGAGAGCTTCAGAGGTCATGTCCAGCTGGTGCCCAAGGCTGGATCAGCCCAGTCAAACTATCCCAGACAAACCCATCTAAACCAGGGGTGGGCAAAATGGTGGATGTGGCCAGCAGCCGGCCTGCAGTTCCCAGCAGCCCCAGCCTATGTGGCTGTGGCCAGTTTCCATAGAGACCCCAGGAACAGTGGCATCATGACAGCACAGGGCCAGGGTTTCCACAGACACCAGCCCCAGCTGCACTGGCAGGGCAGGTGGCTAGGTGGGGAGCTTTTCGGCAGCCAGGGCTGGGATCTTGCGGCAGTGACAGCGTGGTCCAGAGCCAGTCCATTGCCTGCGCACCCTGGGTCACGTGAGCAGTGTATTGAGCTCTGCCCCAGGGCTCTGGACCACACTGTCGCCACCACAAGATCCCAGCCCCAGAGCATCCCCCTGCCCAGCTGCCTGCCCTGCCAGCACTGCTGGGGCAGATCTCCATAGAAACCCTGACCCACACTGCCATTGCGCCCTGCTCCTGCGGTCTCCATGGAAACCGGCTGCAGTGACATGGGCAGGGGCTGCTGGGAAATGGAGTCTGCCACAGGCCAGACTTTGCCCAACCCTGATAAAAACTCATAGCAAAACTGGCATCAACCCTGACACCGCACAAGACATCACACCTGAACCTGGTCCAGGGACAGCAGGAGGACTGCAGAAGCCAGCGTCCTGCTTCTGTAAAAGGTTAATAATACACGTTGCAGAGATAGAGGCCGTGCCCTGGCCGCAAAGCAAGACAAATCCTCCCTGCCAATCTGCACATGGCCAATCTTCCTGACACCAAAAGCAGCGTTGGTCTGAGCATGAGTGCAAGGACCAGACCACCCAGCCAGGATCGCCCAGGTTGGGTCCCAGCCCAGACTGCATCCAGCACCCAAGCCTCTGAGGGAGGCCTGAAACCCCTTGACACATGGAGCAGAAAGGGGAAGGGGGAAGAGCACACCCCAGAGGCTGGGGACATCCCCATGGCAACCATTCCCAAACTGCAGGTTGTGACACCAGATGGGGATAGTGACATCGGTGGGGGCCGTGCAGAAGAAATGGGGCATAACCGGGGTTGCCCCGAAGAGGAGTTTGGGAAGCACCGACTGACCACTGGGTCCCCGCCTCGAAACTCCCAGCTATGGAGGCCCCTGGGCTCCTGCCTGGCCCCGCCTCTCTGGCCCCGCCCCCTGGCGGGAGGTGGTGCACCAACTACACGTCCCAGTGGCCCCCTCGGCCCCACCTTGCAAGAAGGGCGGCGCGGGTTGGCTGGCGGCCCCGAGCCACTGCGCGCGCGCGGTGCTGCCTGGGCCCCGGCCCGGCTCGGCTGAGAAAGGAGGCAAGATGGTGCTGGAGAGCACGATGGTCTGGTGAGCGCCGGGCCGGGGGCTGGGGGCTGGGTAGGGCAGGGTAGGTCTGTGCAGAGCAAGCCCGGGGCCGGGCTGAGGAGGCCGCACTGCGCTCCTAGGGGGGGCCGGGCCGGGTTGGGGACGCGGGGCTGGTTTTCCTGAGTCATGGCGGGCCGGGCCGGGCCGGGGGAGGGTCAGGGTCAGGGTCAGTGATGGGGGTGACGTGGGGGTCAGCAACTGAAGGAGCCGTGACGTGAGGGGGGTCGGTGACGTGAAGGAGGGGCCAGTAATGGGGAGGAGGGGGTCACTGCTGTGGAGGAGGGGTGACGTGGCAGGGGCCCGGGCGGGGGTGGGGATAGGTGAAGGGGGCGCCAGGGCTGGGACCCCACGGGGGGCTGCACCTGCGGGCAGTGCTGTGCCGCTCCCTTGCATGGGCCTGGGAGCAGCAGGGAGGCGGCCGGAGGTAGGAGCAGGGGCATTGGGCTCTTCTCTGCTTACTCACCCCTGGCCTGCTCCGAGTCCGGTCCCTGCCTGCCTCCCTCCTCTGCCCAGTGCAGCCGGGTTGCCCCCCTGGGCTCTTGTGACCTGTCGTACAAGCTGTGTGTGGGGCTGGGTCATGGGATAGGAGGCGAGGTGCTGCGCCCCCTTCTTTCCATGCTGCCTGCGACTGGTGCACGGAAGTGGGTTAAAATCCGAGGCACCTGGGATCTGTTGGGACTGGTCTGGTGCCAGCTGTGAGTACAGTGACAGTATCTTGTGCCCCTGTGTCACCAAACACCCTTGCCTGTACTGAACCTGGGTTTTGTAAACTCCCTTTCAGGCAGAGTCGGACCTGATAACGGGGTTTGGGAAGCCAAGGGGGTGAGGGTGTGCTGGTGCTGGCATCGCACCCCCTCGGAGCCAGCTGGCCCTGGGCTGCACCAAAGGAGGCAGCAGGGGCTTGGGGCTGGCCGTCCCCTGAGTGCTGCCCTACAGCGTTTGTAGGGAAGGATGATGATGGCCCCTATAGCCCTCTTCTCCCCCCTACTTCCCTTGACAGTAATGCTGGGCCCTGGGCATGCATGGGGGCTGCTGTCAAACATGCCCCTTCTCCTTGCTTTTCCCTACCTAGGCCCACACACTCCCACCAACATCTCCAGGCTCATCTTCCCCTGACAATCATCTACTTTCACTCGCATGGTATTTTTCCTTCCACAGCTTTGGTATATAAAATACCCCTTTAAATACTCCTTTTCAGGGGAACTGGGGACATGTCTTATATACCAGAAAATATGATAGTAAGGACCATAATAGCTACTATCTGTCCAGCCTCTTCATGGCTGCAGTTCTAATGGCTGCATCAACAGTGGAGCAGGCTCACAAAAGATGAAGTTGCTGTTGTTTGTACTACTCGGCCCGCCATGACTCTCTCCAGCCAGTCAGAGAGAGGGGGCACAGTCGCTTAATTCAGTGAATAACTAGTTCAGACCTAGAAAAGGGCCAGCATCGGGTTTAAGTAGCACATTAAAAAAAGTTCCTTCCTACTTGCTGCGGGTAACACTTGAGTTAGTGAAACTCACTGACTCTAGATGTTTTCCCTGTTGTTTGTGTCTGTCTGGAAAGGTCCTGACAGTCCCATGTGCTGCCCAGAGCAGTGCCCTGGGTCCTTGGGATACCTGGGTTCTGTTCCCAGCTCTGACCTTTGCCAGGTTGTGTCTCTGCTTCTGTTACTCGATCTATGGCACAGGCCACCTGAGCCTTCCGCCCCCCCGGCCACACACTACTGTGGGCTCCCTCTCATTGCAGGTACCTCCTGTGTTGCACTGCACCACACTACGTGCCCCTATTCACCCCTACCATGCTGCAGTGCTGTCCCTGAGACTCCCAGCCACAGATTCCCTCAGCCCAATGGGCTGCTGTGCCCATCCTGAGGGATAGGGGTAGGCAAGGGAAGCAGGAGGAGAGTGGGGGAGCCCAGAGACTCCAGCAGCAGCAGGAAAGCAGTGGGTGAGAAATATGCCCAGCCTGGGACCCACTGGGGCTGCAACTTAACCCCTAGGAGCAGGATGCAGCCCATGGGCCGTGAGTTGCACAGCCCTGATGTGCAGTGAAACTGATCTCTGCTATAAAGCTTGCTGAGCTCTGCACATGAGAAGCTCTAGGTGGTGGTGTTAGCCAGGATGCCCCTGGCTAGTGTTTCCTTCTGGTCCTTGCCCAGCCCAAAGCCTAGGCACGTGGGAACAATCACAGCAGAGGGGCGGTTGTTTAAAGGACATGTTCCCTGGCATTAACTCTAAAAATACATTGCAACTGCCACTTTCCAAAGCTGCCATTTGGGGCTGAAATAAACTCCGAGGTCCTTTCTCTAAACATTTCTTTCCCTCTGCTCTCTTAGGTCATTCGTTAGAGCTGGTGTAACTGAAAGGGCTGCTTCCACCCACTCTGTGCTGTGGACACAAACAACCCAGCAGGACTGTGGGGTGTACGGGTCATTTGTTGCCTTGTGCGGTTGCTGTTGAGTCTGAAATTAGCATCTAAGGTTTCTCACAGTGGATTGTGATTATTGCTGCCTGGTGCAGTGCATATCTGCTGCATCAGGGCAGCACGGTCACAGTCTCTTGCTGTCTGAACCGGCGCTCTTGGTTATACGCATGCTTGCTTTTGGCTTGGAACCGGTGTCAGGAACTGGGCAGGGTGCAGAGTAGGTTAGACAAGAGCTGGATGTCGCAAGTCCTGGGTTTTGGTCCCTGTTGTGTCACGGGCTAGTCACCCCAGGGTTATAAACTTCCTTATGGGGGTGCTGCAGCAGTGCACATCTGCAAAGCAATTTGGCCCTCCTCCCCTGGCTTGAACGTCTTGCCACATGCTTTGTATTGCTCTGTTATGATTTTGTAGCGGAGACTTTTTGCCATCAGCAGCATGGGGCACAGCCAGATGTCTCCTGACTTGAAAGGTAGATGCATTTGGGGTCACAGAATCACAGAGCAGTGGGGCTAGAAGGGCCTTCCTGGGGTCACACCCAGTGCATCCCCCTGCCTGAGGCAGGATCAGCCCTGTTCAAAGCATCCCACACAAATCCATCATTTAAACTCTTTGTAAAACCACCATCAGCCCTGATACAACACCAGATGTCGCACCTGACCTTGCCACAGGTAGAGCAGGGGGACTGTGACGGCCAACATCCTGCTGCCATAAAGGTTATTAATATACACTTGAAAGATTTCAGTAGAGGCCGCACCACTCATCTCGCCCAGCAGCTGGAGGTTGAACACTTCTGCACTACGGGTATGGCTGAAGTTGCTGGATTTGTCAGCAAGGTACTGGGAGCTCTCTATCCCAAGTTTCCCCTCTGGTGAAAAGGGAAACCAGAAACAGTAGGGTTGTCTGGCAATGCCTTGAACCTTCCCTGAAAACTCAGAATGAATTAGATGGCAGTGTAAGAGGGCTGTTGTAGCCAGGATGGTCCAGAAATTTTGGGAGAGGCAAAGATTTCTGAGGGAGATCTCTTTTCTTGGACCAGCTGTGTAGATGGGATAGACACAGACAGGCTTTTGAATGCAAGGCCTTCCTCCTCAGTGGATCCGATGGGGTATGTGAAAGTTGTCCCACTTCAGGGAAGGAGAAATGGTTTGGTGAATGGGGGCTAGGACTGACCGTGTGGCCCAGCCAGGAGCAGGGAAAGGTAAGTAGGGCCTCAGCCCAGCTGGGTGGTGGGAGGATTGGAGCCAGGGGGGTTCCTCCAGAGATGCAGGGAGGGCGGGCTCCCCCTCATCTCTGTGGAGATGGAAGCAACAGAGGCTGCAGCTGCTGCGCCTTGAGCCCCGTTGCAACCTGGCCAGATGTGGGCACAACTCAGCTCAGCAGCAGGGACTCGTGAGGGTGGGCCCAGCCCAGCCAGGTCTGGGAAGATCTGGTTGCTGGGGAGGAGGCACTCCCACCTCTGGAAGCAACCTGGCGGAGGCCCTGGGGTCCCATACCTCTCCCCACTATGTGTGCAGGGAGCCTACAGCAGCCTTCTCCCGGAGCAGAGGCGGGGAATCATCAGCCCCCAGGGTCTCTGCTAGACTGCACCGAGTGGCAAGAGCTGCTCCCCCATGCACCCCTGGACTACAGAGACTTCCAAGCCAGGGTAGGGCCTGACACCATGTTCATCTGGCCACCGAGCAGGCACAGCTTGCCGCAGCTCAGCACAGAAGTGAGATCAGGCCCTGGCTGGGTCTGGGACACTACAGTCCAGGGGCACAGGGAGCAGTGCAGGGCAGGGGGCAGTGGGGCTCAGTAGATCCTGAGGTGCCCTTAACTTGCAAAAAGTGATCTTCATCATGAAGAGGTTGGAGACCACTGCCTTAAGGAAAACCTTGGCACTGGTGCCAAACCCTTGTCTTGGGGCAGGAGTAATTAAGAATGGCCCCCAGTTACCAGGGGTTGGGAATTGGGACACAGCTGTGCCATGACAGGCCTGGCTCCCTGGTGAGTTGGAAGAACTTGGAGTCCTGCTGCCTTTCTCCCACTCCAGTCACTAGATGTTACCAGCTCCCAGAAGGGCTCCACCTCTGGGACCCTGAGCCACCCTTTGGTGTGTGGTGCAGGGCTGAACCATAGGAGACGTGTGTCCTCTGCAGTCACGGAGCTGGAGACTGAAGTTGTCTGTGCCTCTGTCTGTCGGTCTGCAAAGCAAAGGCACAGTCTAGAGCACAGGGGTGGAGGGGCACAGCATAGCTAGGACAGCCGAAAGCTCTCAGCAGCTTCTGAACCACCAGATAAAGGTGGCAGCTACAAATGTGGTGTCTATGCAGAGAGGCTTAGCCTAGGCTGGCAGTCTTGGCCTGACCTAATGGATGAAGCGAAACTGTTCCATATGTCAGGTGCCACCATTACAGGGCTGGGCACAGGTGCAGGGCTTGAGGGCTGAAGTTCGGCCTCACAGAGTTTATGTAGGCCCGAAGGAAAGGTCCTTTTAGCCCCAGCTGCATTGTTCAAAGCACCACTTGTAGGATGTTGGCTCCTAGCTGTGACTTCGAAGACTGGTGTGAATGTGAACTCCTGTGGTGTCTCCTACATCCATAAGCTCCTTTTGGTGTTCAAATTACAGACATGTTTCCCTCTCCATGCTGTAACTGTGGGAAGCTGTGCGTCTCCAGCTGGCCTGCCCCAGGTCTGGCCCACCAAAGTTCATGAACCAGATTCCCCAGCCTCTTCATGTCCATCCTGACCCCGCTCTGCTTCTGCATTTCAGTGTTGACAACAGCGAATACATGAGAAATGGGGACTTCCTCCCCACGCGCCTGCAGGCCCAGCAAGACGCTGTCAACATTGTGTGCCACTCGAAAACCCGCAGCAACCCTGAGAACAACGTGGGCCTCATCACCTTGGCCAAGTACGGCCCTCGTAGGCAAGCTTGTTCTCTTCCATTAAGCGGGTGGCTTGGGGCAGCCCTTCTCAGGTTGTCACTCTGGGCCAAGTGGAGGGAGGAGGATTGCAAGAGGAAATGGAGGGCCATATTGTCAGGGAAGCTGACCTCTGTGGTGCACTGCCCTTTCAGAGACTAATTCATAGCATAAATTAAGCCCTGCACCCTCTACAAGTGCCACTCTGATTCCCTTCCCTGCCTGGATCTGCTGCTCTGCTTTCTGCTCCCTGCCTTCCATGCCCTGCCCCCTCTACTATCACCAGTCTTACACCAATGCAGCCCACCTTTCCTGCCCCCTAGTGGCCAAGCCCTGGCATAGCCCTCATTTGAGGCAGCCAGCTCAGGAGACATGGTCCAGTGTCTCTCCTTTCTACAGGGAACATTTACTGCAGCGTCAAGACCAGGGTTAGTGGCTGTGGAGTGAATGTGTGGTGCATGCTTGCCCCAGAGGCATAGCAAATGTAAAGGTTTGCAAAATAAAAGGCTGAGGCTCGAGTAAGAAGTTGCCAGTCCAAAAAGGCTGAGAAACCATGGTCTGCTGGACTGAGTGTAGACCCGACAGTGACTCCCTTCTAGCTTTTGTGCTGATTTTCTGTGTGACCCCCCCCATCTGTGCTTCAGTTTCCCAGAGAATACAGTGTGCTCTTTAGTTGCAGGGAAAGAGTCTGAGACTGCAATGGGGGGAAGTTTAGGTTACAGCTTAGGAAGAACTTTCCAACTCAGAGGCTGAAGAATCTCCACCCCTTGGGAGTTTACAGGAGCAGGTTAAGCAAATGCCCTTAGACAGGGATGATTTAGACAGGGCTGAGTTTGGCTTGATCAGGGGGTTGGATCAGATGTAACTTCTTGAGGGTCCTTTTTTTCCATGATTCCCCAGCAATAAGGTGGGCCTCTTCCACCCTTTATGAAGGCTCTTGGGAGGCTTGCTGAGCAGCCAGTTTGAAAAGACACGTTGTTACAATGCAGCATAAATATGGTGTTGTTCTAGTAACTGTGAAGTGTTGACTACACTGACTCCAGACACTGGCCGGATCCTGTCCAAGCTACATGCGGTGCAGCCCAAGGGGAAAATCACTTTCTGTACGGGAATCAGAGTTGCTCACGTAAGTGACCCTCTTTGTTTCTCCAGAGTGAATCATGTTGTATTTCTCTAGCCCCTCTGTCTGGTGTCTTGCTAATTACATATGTGGCTTAATGGAATAAGCACTGAACTAGGACTTGAAGTGCGTCTATACATGCAGTTAATGCAGAGTAATAAACTCTGGAGTTTATGGATCCCAGGCACACTGTTTATACGTGTGCCCAGGTTGCACGTGTGCCAGGGCAGAGCACGTTGAGCCAGGGTGGAGCAGCCCTGGCTGATAGGGATCCATGGGGGTCAGCCTGTCAGCCCAGGGCTGCTCCTGCCTGGCTCAGCGTGCTGTGGAGGGGCTGCCTGGAGCATGAAGATGGTTCAGCACAGGATAGCCAGCAGGCAGCCCCTGCACTGTAGCATTCTCATGCCCCAGCCAGCCCCTTCAGCGTCATGCAGTGCTGCGGAGTTTATTAGTTTATACCAGCCTAATTGCCCTGTGCATGTAAACACCAAGATGTTTACTGCAGAACTAATTAGTCTACTCTGCAGTAAATGTCTCATGTAGACACGCCCAGGGAAACCTGCAGCAATCCTCTCTGCCCTTGTTGGGTCACCTCAAGCAAGTCATTTCACCTGTCCCTCAAAGTTTCCCCGTTGGTAAGATCTGTGTTGGTTGAGACCTGTGGGCACAGGTGTTAGTTGAGAGCTTGGTCTTGTAACAATAACCTCCTCACGGAGCTTGCTTCAGATGGGGAACACAGTCACTACACAGCAGAGCCTAACACAACTGTTTGGAGGCATCGAATCTCTTCGTTTAGAAACACGGTACATTTAGGCATGTGGCATGTAACCACAGGCCTTGGAGTGTGGCCAGGACCCTGGATTGGATGTAATCCTGCTACAAGGCCAGCTGTTACCATGGTGAATAATTATATTGAAGCTTAGCAGAGAACCATTAATGAGACAAATTAATGAGACAGTTTGGTAGTGGGGGAAAGAAGGGAAAAATACAGATGTGAGAGAAGCTGAGCCTTCAGAGATGGGGGTTGATTTGCCATCTGATTGGTATGTGCTGCAGGATCCCTGGTAAATTCTGTCTGCTGTATCCCAGCCCATAGCACTCTCAAAGGCAGGAAGCCTTCAAGCAGGGAGAAGCCTCAAAAGATGGTGGCTGCTTTCTCCACTTGTTTCTGTACCAGCCCCTGTGTTGCTCCCCTTGCCTTTTGCTGCACACAGCAGTGACTTGTCTGTAGCAGAGAGGGGACTGCTTTGAGTCTTGAACTCAGCATCTCTTTGGCTTCCATCTCTACCACAGAAGCTTTCTGGGATCTTGAGCAGTTTCCCCAAACCCCTGCCTCGGTTCTCTCCACAATAATTAGAATCTTTGTCAAACAGGGACTTAACTCTGAGTGAGGGTGGCTTTCACCTACTCCAGCAGGTCTCCTGAATCTCAGTGCTCAAGTGTTCCCAGTGTTTAGCCGAGCGCATCCTGTATTTCGTTTCAACCTTCTAAGATGTGTGCGTAGAAAATCCCACTTTTTCACACATGCACACGCACACAATTTCTTTCCCTTTGAGACTCCAGCTCCTGGTGTGACACAACTGTTGTTTTCTAGCTGGCTCTGAAACATCGTCAAGGCAAGAATCACAAGATGCGCATCATTGCCTTTGTTGGGAGCCCAGTTGAAGATAACGAGAAGGATGTGAGTAAAGCATGACTGGTCAGATGGAGTCATAGGGGGTCGCCTCATCTCTGAGGGGGGGAGCGTAAAGCACCTTCTTTAACTGTGTCTCTGTACTGCTTTTATCTCCTCCCACTAAATCGCTGCTTTCCTGAAAACGGAGCTCCTTGATAAGCTGCTGAACTGACTCCCTTGACCTTTTGTGGGGAGAGAGGTGCAGGGTAGTTGTATCCAGAAAACTTGGCCCTGAAGAATTTGAATTGAGCAGGGAGGTGACAGCAGTAGTGTGGAGCATGTCTAGAGCTCTAAGAGTTGATTAATTTTTCATGTCCCCATGAGGCATCTCTTTTGCTGACCATCCCTATCCTGGTCCGTGAGCTCTGGTATAGGGAGGTGCTCATAAGTACAGGGTACATGAGAGCAACTGGGGCTTTCCTAGGGACTGTGAAGATCTATAAAATAGATCCTTGTTTATCATGTTATATCTTTTTGAAGTGCATGCTTTTAAACTTCCAAGAGGGCAGGCTTTCATTGTGAATCATGGAATCTTAGAGAAATCAGGCAGGAAGGGACCTCAAGAGGTCATCTAGTCTAATCCCTTGCCAGAGGCAGGATCAGCCCTGTCCAAACCATCCCATGCACACCCACTGTCTAACCTCCAAGTAAAACTACACAATCAACCCTGACACAACACAAGACATTGCATCTGAGCCTACCACAGGGAAAGCAGAGGGACCATGGCAGTCAACATCCTGTTGTTAATATACACTCAAGACATCCCAGGAAGAGGCTGTGGCGCCCACTGTAAAGGAAGGCAAACCCCTCCTAGTCTGTACCAATTTGACCGTGGAGTAAAATTCCTTCCTAACCTCAAGTAGATCAATCTGACCCTGAGCAAAGGGGCAAGTCCCTCTAGCCAGAAACCTCTGGCTTTGGTTCCAGCAGGAGCATTGGCACAACCCAGTCCCCATCCCCAGCCTGGGCTGTAACCAACACTCAGTGCCTCTGGGGAAGGCTTAGAAAAACCGTGACATATGTCACGGACATGAGAGAAGGAGTTGGAAGAAGAAAATACGTATGCCCAAAGCCAGTGGAGAACCAGGATCCTGAATAGCAACCCCGTTTAGACAAGATGAGCGAGGGAAGAAGACAACATGTAGCAGCAGAAGGGGAACAGGGAGAAATTCCCTCCTGGCCCCATGCAGTAGCCAGCAGGACTGGGGTACAGGGTGTATCCAAACTGCTCTTCCTGTTTCATCTAGGATCACGCTCTTGGATGAAATCTCCACCAGTGCAAAGGGGATTTTCCCCAGTCCTGTTACATGCCCTTCTGCATCCAGCAGCAGGTTTGCATGGCTACAAGCTCTGCCAGCCCGGCATGGTTATCCCTCCTTTGTCAAGAATGAAAGGTCCTGAGTACAGCGACAAGGAGTGCCAGCTCCAGATGGAAGAGTGGGTCTGTCCTTGTCACAGCGCTGTGGTCACAAAAGACAGCTGTCAGTGCATTTGGAAGAACCAAATTGGGGAAGGGAGAATTGTGTCCAGTTATGGAGCTGATGAAGCCAAAAGTGACTGTGCTTCTGTTCTCTTCCATTGATCACTGGACCCTGGGCTGATGTGATTGGAGTAGCTGGTGCTTCTGTCTCCTTAAAGGGAGGCTGGTCGGGGTCATGATGAAAAATATGCCATGTTGCTCTTTAAACAGCCAGGATGGACGTGGGCAAATGCTAACATAGAATGTTTTTTTGGTTTGTTTTTTTTTCCTGGGGTAATTTTCTGCTGAGTGAGGGATTTATGTCATTCTTCTGCTTAAAATAAATTCCCTGCACTGAGATTCCAAAAGTCCTGACTGCAGTTTTACAAACACAGCCCTGACTGTTGGGCAGTGCAGGAGTCTTAGCTTTAACTAAAGGTTTCAATTTTTCTTTTTATAACCAGTTGTCTGCAGTTGAGACCGGTGCCTTTTTAATTAATTCCAGTTCAAAGGTAACAGGGGTAGGAGGTGGGGAAATTTAGACTGTCCGTGATATGTTTTGGAAAGAACCTTGGAAATTTGTTCAGGTTTAAGTGTTGCTGTGTGTTTTCCTTTCCACGCACAGAGACAAGGCATCTCAATACATTTTCCTAGTAAGAAATAACCTTGCCCTGATCCTTGTCTTTCCAAACACAAGAGGTTGCCATTTATGCAAATGACACAACTCATTTACCTGTGTGTAACCAGCCTTTTCTCCAGTGAACGGAGGGTGGAAATCCTTTCATCAGTGGAGAGTTACCCCAGGAAGAAACTACTCTGGTGTTAGTGTTTTTCCACCCCCATCCTGGCTTTTACCTGCATCCTCCATGTCCTGGCAAGGCCTTTTACTAACGCCATCTGCAGGTAGCTACCCTGATTTACCTGCTTGTCTGCCCACTCTGGCTCAGGGTAGCTTACAGTGGTATGCAAAACAGATTAAAGTTACCCCCTTATAAATGCACGGTGTGTCCATGCCCTCTGCTTTCTTGTTTTGCATGTAGATGGATGGTATCAGAGCCCTTCTGTCTGCTCTCTCAAGGGGAGGAGATGCAGAGGACAGGACAAAAAGCTAATACAGATTTTTTTCTTTCTCACTGCAGTTGGTGAAGCTGGCAAAGCGCCTTAAAAAGGAGAAAGTCAATGTTGACATAATCAATTTTGGAGAAGAGGTGAGACTTTAACCTGGTCTTCCGGGCATCCTCAATACAAACCGAGTCTGGGTTTTACATCTCATTTTGACATGCTTGGCAGTCCTGGAGCTTGCTTTCCATGGTGGCGTCCTGGAGACTGAGCTGTTCTGGCTGCAGAAATTCTTCTATTCACATTTGACCAGTCAGCTTGGCGTGTCCCTCTGCTATATCTGGGTCACGGCACTTTACTCTGCAGTACCTGTGAGCAGGGTACCTGCCCACCCTGACATGTGGCAGGTGCATTCATGTTCCTGGGTATACATGTCACTATTGCGTGTGTTCATATAGTTGCAGCCAGGGAGAGAATCACTAAGGTGGAGCCCATTTCCTTGGCCTCGGGCTTCTGGAGCCAGTCGGCCCCGTTCTAACCTCTCCCACGCCGTCTCTTTTCTAGGAAGCCAACACAGACAAGCTGACGGCCTTCATTAACACCCTGAATGGCAAGGATGGCACTGGCTCCCACTTAGTGACTGTGCCTCCAGGCCCAAGCCTGGCTGATGCACTGATCAGCTCCCCTATTCTGGCTGGGGAGGGAGGTGCCATGCTGGGCCTGGGCGCCAGTGATTTTGAGTTTGGAGTGGATCCCAGTGCCGATCCGGAGCTGGCTTTGGTGAGAGATGGCGAAAGCAGGGGGATGGGTGTAGAGAGAACTGGGAGTCATGAAAGCTTCGCTGAGCTGAACACTTGTCTGGCTCTTCTCTCCCCAGGCTCTGCGTGTGTCCATGGAAGAGCAGAGGCAGCGGCAGGAAGAAGAGGCCCGGAGAGCTGCAGCTGCATCCGCTGCTGAGGCAGGGATCACTGCTGCTGGCGGGGATGGTAAGGACCTAGGCAGGGGTGAAAGCCTGCTCCCCCTGGAGAAGGGGACAGGATACAGCAGTCTGACCAGCAGGGGCTGGGCAGCCTACAGGTGGGTGGTGGCATTGAATTCCTGCCCATGCCCTGGCTCCTCAGAGCCCTTCCGGGCAGGGCTGCCTTTCACCTGCCTCCCTCCTGCCACTCAAGAGACCATCTTACTTCCCTCAAGAGCCAGGCTGGTCACTCCAGTCCATCTTCCCCAGACCCCCCTCCTGCCTGCCCAGGTGGGCACAGCTTTGTGACTGTCAGTTGCCAACAGTGATGGTGGAGGGATTTGGGAGTAAGGCTAGCAAAGGGTGGGGACAAGACGCATTGCTCTAAGCTGGTGCCGCCCTGTCTTTGTGGCAGATTCAGACGATGCCCTGCTGAAGATGACCATCACACAGCAGGAGTTCGGCCGGGCCGGGCTGCCGGACCTCAGCAGCATGACCGAGGAGGAGCAGATCGCCTATGCCATGCAGATGTCTCTGCAGGGGGCAGGTGAGGGGCTAGAACCTGGCCATCCATCCCAGAGGCCCCACTAGTGGTTGACTTACATCCCATCCATGCCAGCGAGTCTTATGGGAGCACCTGGAAACAGGGGCACAAAACTAGCAGGTGGATGGGGAAGGAACAATGAGCCCCATGCTGGGGCACTGAGGTGCAGCCAAGTGAGCTCCATGCTCCCTCAGCCTGGCGGATGCTTCGTGCAACTACGAAGCAGCTGTCTCTGCCCACATCCTGGATGTTCGTGGTTTGCACTGTGATGGTGGATGGTCCTGGCTCTGTAGCCAAGGTGGGTTTTTTTTCCCCTTCCTTTCAGAGTTTGCCCAAGCTGAATCGGCTGAGGTCGAGAGCAGTGCTGCCATGGACACGTCGGAGCCCACAAAGGTGACTGTCTTGCCATGTGCACTATTGCTGTCAGGCTGGAAAGACTCTCCACCTGCCTGCAGATCCTCTGCTTGGAGTCTCAAACTGGTCCCTATTTTGGTTATAAATGAGTGAATATAAAGTTCAGCTCCGCTTCGCATCCAGGGTTGAATTCCTCCCTCTAGTACTCTAGGTCACCCCCTCTTCCCTGCAGAGCCACAGCCAGTCCCCTGAGTAACTAGAGCCCATATAAACACCCCCCAGCTGGCTACCGGTTTCAAATGAGCAGCACTTTCCTGCTAGCCAGGGCTTTGGCTCTTCCTTGGGATTGTGTGGGGGGGTGAGCAAGTCACACAAGGAGAGGATGGGACAGCCAGTGGTTGGGGATGATCTAGATGAGCGATACCTGTGTTCCACCATGGGGACTTGCTAGGACTGTGGGCTCTGCTGGTTGCCTCCTGCCCCCCATTTCTGCTGTGTCAGGTTGTTTTTCAGCCTCTCTCAGAGGCACTGGGTGTTGGCTGCAGCCCAGGCTGGGGATGGGGACTGGGCTGTGCCAGTGCTTCTGGTACTAAGCCCAGAGGCTCCTGGGTCTTGCCCCTCCAATCAGGCTCAGACCAATGCCACATTTGGGGTCAGGAATTTTCCCCTTGGGCAGATTGATATGGACTGGGGGAGTTTTGCCTTCCTCTGCAGCAGGGGCCATGGCCTCTACCTGGGATCTCTTTAACGTTTATTAACGCCCTTTTACAATAGCAAGACATGGGCTACCCCTGCTTTACCTGTGGCAGGGTAAGGTGTGATGTCTTGTGTCGTGTCAGGGCTGACGGGAGTTTTATTAAAAGATTAGATGATGGGTTTGCACAAGGCTGATCCTGCCTCAGGCAGGGGGTTGAACTAGATGTGACCTCCAGAGGTCCCTGCCAGCCTCACTTCTCTCTGGCTTTGCGCGCAGGAGGAAGACGATTACGACGTGATGCAGGACCCTGAGTTCCTTCAGAGTGTGCTGGAGAACCTGCCCGGTGTTGACCCCAACAACGAGGCCATCCGCAATGCCATGGGCTCCCTGGCCTCTCAGGCCTCAAAGGAGAGCAAGGACAAAAAAGAGGAGGAGAAGAAGTGACAGCGCTGCATCTGCGCCCTGACCTGTGATGGCTTCTATGCCCTGCATGTTCCAGCCCTGTCACCCAGCACCTCCAGCTTCTGCGTGCCCCTTGCTCACAGGGGCAGGTGCTGGGCACAGGGTAGGAGGGTTTTGGGTTTTTTTCTTGATGTAACAATTAATAAAAAAAAGTTCAGCTTTCTCCCTGGCTCTGCCCACCTCAGCTGCAGGTGTTGGACATGGAGCTTCTAAGAGTGTGAGACATCAGAGCTGGGTACTACTGAGGGCAGAGAAAAGGCTCTTCTAGCACTGGGGTCAAGCAGTCGCATGGTCCATACGCCGCTTTTGTGTGCACACGTGGCTGACACGGTGCATCTGCCTGGCTGGAGTGGGGGCCAGTGCAAGTGGGGAACAGCAGTGAAGGGGCATCAGCCTCCTGGACAGACTAGCATGTATCATCAACCAGGACCTTGCTGCACATGTGTCGGAGTGTGTGCTGTAACCTGCTACCATCAGACCAGCCCCAAGTGCAGATGCAGCTCTGATTGTATCTTACTGCCCTTCTCAGGCAGATACAGGTGTGTGGGATAAAACTAATTGCATGGGCGATTGGAGTAGATACTTGCGCACACATGTATGTGCATGCGTGTCTCCTCTGCAACCCCTGTGAGGCGTAGCAATGGCTTCTTCCCTTGGAGAAGAGCTGTAATTGCGTGAGACTTGGCTCATGGGTACAGCAGCACAGAGCCACTTGCCACCCTGAGGGAGACACGCTCAGGCAGCCAACACACTTGATGTGACAGATACGGCTATGGCCAGAGCCTGTACCTGAGTGGAAGGAGCACATTTCAGGTGGGAGCACGGCTGCAATGGTTCCCCGCAGAGGGGCTGTGGCAGTGTGGACAAGCTGCAGGTTGAAGTGATGGGGGGCAGGGCTGAGCATACCAGCTTAGCCCAAGACTTTGGGCTCCGTCCAGGCTGGCAGTGTCCATGCCCTCAGGCTGGTCTTGCACAGGAGCTCAGCTGGAAAGATGCCTCTCAGCCTCAGCCCTGCAGGGGCAGCAAGTGTGTGCTGCTGGCCATGTGCCTTCCCTTTGGGTAGGTGTAATCCCCTCATTAGCCCAGAGTCAGGCATTGGCTTGGCATTGCCAGGGCTCCATGCAGGGCAAAGCCCCAGACTTTTTCCCTGCTATGGGCTGCAGCCCTTAAAGGGTTCCTCAGCTAACGCACAGCCCCCCTGGCCGTGCTGCCCACCCGATCACTTGTGCCCCACATAGGGCTGCTGGGAGCCCTCTGGTGGGTTCCTGCCCCTCATGGTGCTGGTGAGGACGTGGGTGTTACGGGGACTCGGCTCAGGTGCAGCTCTATGTTTATTGCTAGGATTACACTCTGCAGAGAAGCAATGCAAAACCTTGTGTGGCCTCAGACCCTGCAGTTGGGGCCAGGCCCTTGCAAAGATGCGCGGGGGTCAGTAGTCGTGGATGTGGCTGGAATGGATCCAACAACTCCAGGCAGCTGCGGCCTGGTCCCCCCCTGCACGTGCTAGTCCGCCGGGTGCCCATGGTACTGGGGAGACACTGTGTGGAAACCAAAGAGAAGCTTTTGCCGGTGCCAGGCAAACCGAGCCCTGTCAAGGCCTCTGTGCTGCCTGCCTCTGCTGCAGCAGCCCCGCCCAGTCTCCCTTGCATCCACACCAGGGCCTTAGAGGCAACAGGCTCCCTCCCACTAAAAGCTAGTGGAGAAACAAATGGGCAGATCTGTGTGGCTGTCCTACCAGGCCTGGGAGCCAGGGGCCTTATCTCTGTTAGGATAGAAGGGAGGCCGGGCTGGCAGGGCTGTCACCCAGCCCAACCACTGCTCGCAGCTGGGCAGGAACCAACTTAGCCCATGTCTGGCAGACCTGCTCAGGAGAAGGCATAGGGCACACCCTGTCTCATCTCCACTCTCCCTTTCCCTGGCTGCAGCTTAGGGCTGTGGCTCCTGCTGCCATCCCCCAAGGGTGGGAGAGAACAGGGTTGAGGGAGAACAGGACTGCACAGGAGCCCAAGAAGGTGTTCAGAGCCAAGCTGCCACTGCCCAACACATTGCTGGGAAGTCTGGATGTGTATGTGTGTGCATGACTGTATGCATGTGTGTGGCTGTGCACGTGTGTGTCTGCGTGGTTCATAGAATCATAGAAATTAAGGGCTGGAAGGGACCTTGAAAGATGGAGTCCAACCCCGCTGCTCTGGGCAGGAATACTCTGGTTGTACATGTGTGTGTGGCTGCGCAGGCGTGTATGTGTGTGTGTGTGTAGCTGAATGGATGCATATACATGTTACGTGCTCGCAAGCACCTGTTGCAGCTAGGTCCCACTCTCTCCCATTGTCTGCTGCATCCAGAACTTTAAAGCAGCCTGTTCTGGGCCCAGCACCGTGGTGGCCAGGCTGGCGCTGCCCCCTTGCACTGCAGTGTCTGCTGTACAGCCTGGCAGAGGCTGAGCAGCATAACCCCCCCCATCCCCCCACCAGGATCATGACTCACGTGGGCCAGCCGCCACCAGGTACGTGGGCTTGTTGCTGCAGAGCAGCATGGCCAGGCTGCCCAGGGCCCCTGCGCCCACACTCTGCACATCCATGCCCAGCTCCAGTCCTAGTCCCAGTGTGACGTTGCTCTGTGGGGGGAACAGAGGGTAAACGGGGACCCGCAAGGCTTCTCCCACTCCTGCCTCCTGGCCCCAGAACCTGCCCCCCACCCTGACCCCACGGCCTTCACCAGGGCCCTGCACTCGGCCCTGCACTCGGCCTGCCTCCTTGAGCAGCCACAGTTGCAGCTGCAGCCGCCCTGGGATGGGAGAACCCTCCAACTTCCAGGCTTGAGCCCATCTGCTGCCCTGGGATGGGCTTAGTGGGGACAGGAACCAGATCTAGCCTCAACCCTGGAGGCTGGATTGGGGGAGGCTGGCCTGGCTGTGCCCGACCCCCATCCCAGGCCCCTTTTGGGGCTGGCTGTGGTAGGGAAAGCCTCTCTCTGGGCAGGACTGCACTCCCCTCCCAGCCCTGCCACCCTGCCCTGGGCAGAGGAGGCCCTGATGCCCCCCTGGGCCTGGGTGACCCATCCCACCCCTGTCCCCGACACACTGAGCCGGGCAAGCAGGGGGCCCGGTCTCCCTGCACCTGCCCCCACAGAGGTTACCAGCACAGCCTGGAAGTAGCTCTCCAGCTCCCTGCAGGGTGGCAGCTGCTCCACAGGGTCCATCTTCTGGCCCACGCAGCCCTCAGGCTGCCCGTGGTACAGCATCAAGTGCTGTGGGAGGGACAGGCAGAAGGACTGTGCTGTGAGACCCCCCAACCCCTTCCAGCGGGGCCAGGAACCATCCCTGCACCCCCCCACCCCATCCCAGGTCTCTGGGCAGCTGTCCCACCCCAGAGATGGCTGCATGTCAGGCCGGGGGGTGGAGCTGAATGCTGGTGCAAAGCTGCCCCAGCCCCCGGCACTCACGTTCCTCAGGTCGCAGGTGATGCCGGGCACGGTGCCCTGCTCGCCCAGCTCGCTCAGCGCCAGCAGCAGCGCCGCCTCATTCTGCACGTGTACCTGGGCCGGCAGGGAGCCAGCAGCGACTCCCTGGGGCGCGGGGAGAGGATGAGGCATCGCACATGGACTCTAGCCTTCCCCTGCCCTGAGCCAGGACCCCCCCCACTTCAGCCCCTTGGCCTACCTGGCTGCAGGCAGCTCTGCCCAGGTAGGTGCCCACAAGGACACCCACAAGGCTGATGGCCAGGGCCGAGACAGCTCCCACAGTCAGAATCGCCAGCTTGCGGCTGGAGGGTACAGGCGTCTCCAGGCCCAAGGGCAAGGTCTGGGGGAGAGGGGGAGCCAGTGAGGGGCAGGCAGGGGATGCTGGATGGGGAAACTGAGGCAGGGAGTGAAGCCAAGGTAGGCGCTGGCCCAGGGGGCTCCAGCTGCCCTGCTGGCATTGCCCCCTCCAGCTGTGACAGGCACTAGGTGGGTCCCTGGACCCGGGCAGGAGCAGAGCTCCCAGCTCCAGGGCTGGGGCAAGAGCCTGGCCACCTGCCCCCCGCCCCCAACTCACATATGGGGGGCTCTTGAGCCCCAGCCCCAGAGGCCACGCGTCCAGGCTCTTGTCCTCGGCAGCCATCCCTGTACAGCCAATGCCACAGCTCACCGGGCTGCGCCGGGCACGGGTATCTTATAGTGTCTCGGGGTGGAGGGGGCCTCACCTGGGCACAGCCTGGCCAATGCAGTGCAGGGCCTCCCCCCTGCACCTGCCGCAGCCTCAATGGCCCCTTTGTCCTGCCCGTCTCTGCCCCCCCTTGCTGCTGGCACTGACCAACCTCCGCTTGCTGGAGATTTGGAGTGGGGGGGGAGGGGTTTGGAAGCACTTCCTGCCCCAAAGTGGGGTCTGGGGGCTTGGGCCTGTCCCTGGGAGCCCCCACCACTGTGGATGTCCCTGGGAGGTTGGTGCCTTGCCCAGGGTCATGCGGATGGGCACTGGGCGCAGGGGCTGGGAGCAAACAGGTACTCACATTATGTGGGGGATGCTCCATGCATTGTGGGGGGGTTATTTAAAGGGACAGCACAGCATGAGTCACCCCTCAGCTCCCACAGCAGTGGGCCATGGAGGCAGCCGGAGGCCCCAGCCCCTCCCCAGCCCTGTGCCACCCCTTGGCTCAGGCACCGCATTCCAGGCCACTGGGAAAGGGAACCTGATTGCCCGGACGCTGGCAAGGCCCTGGGACACAACAGGGCCCTGTGTGCACCAGCTGCTGTGTCACGCTGCCCCCCCGCAGCAGGCAGCACGGGAGGGGAGGAGGTGCTGGGTGCCGGCAGCATAAAGGGGGCGTTGTCTGAGTCCCATCACAGGACCCAAGCTAGGCCGATCCCAGGAGACAGCACTGGCAGTAGCAGCCTCAACCCCTGGGCCCAGCCATTTCACCCACAGCTCTGCCCGCTCAGGTCCCCACTGCTGCCCAGAGCGCGGCGCCACCGCAGCTCTCAGACCCACAGCCACGCACCGAGGAGCCCCGTGACCCTGCCACCAGCCTCCAGGGTGGCTTTGGCCACATCACTTTGCCTCCCCGTGCCCCATTTTCCCCTTTGGGTACCAGGAGACAGCACTGGCGCTAGTGTCCTCCATCCGGAGCCTGCAGGTGAAGGATGCCCTAGAGCCGGGGAGGGGGCATTAAAACTGCTTGTGCCGCACAGCTCAGGCCAGGGAAGGGCAGAGCTCCCAGGTCAAAGCCACTCAGGCTGCCGGGCCACACTTGGCCCAGTCCAGTCCCCCCCTGCAGCCCCGGGGGTCTCTCTACACATCCCCTCTCGGTGCCACGGGCCTGGGTCCAATCCCTGCCATCCCAGCCAGGCGCCTTGGGACTGGGGGGAGCCAGGTTCTGGGCCTCGTGGCACCCCCGGCAGGGCCCTTGTGTAGGCTGCAGCCCAGCCACAGGTCTGCTTGGCCACCGGGCCGTTTAGGACAGGAAGTGGAGGGTGGGACCAGGCCAGCACCCACTTCCTGCAGGGCTTCACCTTCCACAGGCCTGGGTGGCAATACTGCTCCCAGACCTCCCTGCGCCAGTTCCCAAAATCCCTTGCGCCCCCCCGCCGCCAAAGCTGCCTCCATCTGTGGTGGGCGCTGAGGGCGGTGCCACCCGCTGACGTATTGGGGGGGTGTCAGCCAATCTCTGCGGCCGGCAGGTGGAAGGCGCCTGCTCATAGGTGGGGAGGAATACGAAGGCCAGGGGCGCAGCCATTGAAGTGACACGAGGGCGCCATGAGTGACGGCCACAGCCTCCAATGGGATGCAGCGCGTATTCCTGACTGACGCAGATATCAGCCAATAGGAAATGAAGTCGTGCACGCTCCCACTCCCCCACCCCCTTTTCTCTCTCTCTCTCTCTCTCTCTCTCTCTCTCTCTCTCTTTCTCGGTGACCAATGAGGCTCGAAGGGGCGGGGCCACGTTCCTGGCCTGCATGCCGCCGGTCATTGGTTTGTTGTGGGCGGAACAATCCCTGAGTGACAACCGCTTTAGCTAATGGGAAATGGGGACAACCCTCCAATGGCATCCCTCAACCAATGAGACTTCCCGCGCCTATCTGCCACCTCATCCAATAGTAATGTAGCAGGTAGGTTGCTTGTTGATTGACAGGCTTTTTGACCAACAGATACGAGGAACGTTGCGTGAGAGACAGTTGGCCCGGCCAATGAGACGGAGAGTGTGACTTGATGGACAGGCGTTCTGACTAATGGAGCAAGAGGTCATGTTGGGCGTTTCCAAATGGCGGACCAATGGCAGAGCAAGCAGGCCGGCCGCACCCCCTTGAGTGGCAGCCACCCCGCCCAATGATACCGTAGGCCAGGCAGGCGGGCGCCGCCTCCCAGTCCTTGCCCCTCCAACCAATGCGTAGTGGACGATACGGAGCGGCAGCCGCGCGGGCCAATGAAAAGCGACCGGGCGGGGCCCGGTCGCGAGTGGCGTCTCCGTCAGCCAATGGGCCTTGGGGGGCCGCGGAGGGGGAAGCAGGAAGTAGCTAAGGAGGAGCAGCCGCAGCGGGGCCGGGATTGGGGTCTCCTCGGCCGGGTGCGGCGGCGGGACCAGGTAGGGGCCGCGCCCGCGACCCCCCCGCCCCTCTCCGTCTCCTGCCCCTGGGCCCGCTGGGAGCCACCCCCGGTGCGGGGCAAGGGGTGCGGACAGGGCCCGGGGCTGTGCCGGGGGAACCCGCCCCCGTCTCCTCTCCAGGCGGATCCGCTTGCGGCGCCCTCGGGGGCTCCTGCCAGCGCCGCTGGGGGGG
>NW_017728904.1:2209744-2216664 GCF_001723895.1 Crocodylus porosus
CGAGCCGCCCCCCAGCTCCGGGGAGGGCTGTCGGCCGAGCGGGGCTGCTCCCGGGGCGGCGGCAGGGCGGGATCCTCGGGCAGACGCGATGTTGGATTCTGGGGACACCTGAACGGGGGGAACGTTCCTCGCAGCGTCCCCGGAAGCTGCGGAGGACAATTTTCCCACCCATTTAGTTGATCTAATGGAGGGTGTCGCATCCCCCGTGGGCCTGAGCTCCGCTGCATGTGGCCCCTGATCCCTCCCTGGGTGGCCCGAGGCAGCAGGACGCAGAGGCTTGTATCGCACTCTGAGCTCGTGGAGGGGGTCAGAAATCCTCGCCTGGTCCCCGGTGCCGCTGTGGGGGCGGCAGGGCTGCGCCTCTGCGCACCGGATCCTGGCCTGGCTGCTTCGTCAGGGCATCTCCAGGAGTTGGCAGATGGTCGGGGCTTAATTGTGCCGGACGTGCGGGGACGTCATCGCTCCCCAGCCAGGGTGTGTCGTCTCCCGGGGCCGAGCAGCCTGGGGTCGGATTGATCTTGGTCTTCCTTGGATCCTCCGACCTGTTGCTTTGGGGATTGCGGCTGTGCCTTCAGTGTCCGGGGACGGCCCAGGCTGCTCTTTGTCTGCTAGTGCTGTGATCATCGTGTCCCTCGCTGGCGGCTGGGGGAGGAAGCGGAGGCTGTGCCTTGGGCATCCGCAGGAGCCGGGACTCCCGGGGCTGCAGCGCCAGCTCTGAGTTTCGGAGGTCGGGTAGGAAGCCCCATTTCCCTGAAGCAGGGCAGAAACCAGCGCAGGGTGCCTTGGAGACTGGCTGGGTTGGAGAAACGTGAGGTTTGCGGGCATCAGCCTGCTGCGTTGGATGGGTAGAGGTTTTAAAGACCCGTGTTTTCGCTCCTATTTTCTTTCCCTCAGTGTCATTCTTGCCCCTGTTTTCCTCCCCAGCAAGACGTGCAGAAACAGGAGCGGGCAACTGACCACCCTTGGCTCATTAGTGAAGCATGTCTGTGATGGCAGTGTTTGTTCGTTAGTGGTAACGAGGTCCGCCCAGCCCCTGATGCACCCCTAGATCCCCTCCCCAAGTGTTTTACCATGGAAGCAGGGTCCTTGCCCCCATTCTACAACCCAAGGTGCAGGGAGGTGGAGCAGATTTAGGATTTGAACCCTGTGCCAGCTTTGTGCTCTGGCTATTAGCCCAGGCTGACTCCCTCAGCTGGGCTGGGTCCACCATGCTCCTCTCCAGCAGGGGCCTGAAGACCTTGATAGGTTGGGTTATACCCATTTTATAGACTGGGAAACTCAGGCTGTGTGACTGTAGATGGTCATAACTGCTGATTTCTGTGCACGCCCAGCCTGTTTGCAGGCTGTAGGGAGAGTTCACTGGTGCTGCCCCCCAGAGCTGTCTTTCTTGTACCACCACCAGGCTGGCTTGTCAGCAGCACCAGAGCTGGGCAGACCCGAGCTTTTGGGCCAGCGGGAGGGGTTACGCCGTAGCGCTCCCAGTGGGAGATCAGCTTAACCCTGATCCCTGTTGGTCTTCAGGCCCCTGGTGGGGGCTGACCTAGGCAAGTGTGCCGTGGGGTTGGTTGTGGGGCATGAGGCAGCACCACTCTGACCAGTCACCACCTTCGCCCTGCACCGCTGCATCCAATTGCTGCGGGGACACGGGAGTACTGGATTTGGCAGCTCCTGTGGGGCCCAGCCCTCGAGCCAGCACCACCTCTGGGCTCGTGCCTCAGCTTCTGTTTGGGTGCTCCCATGTTCCAACTGCTCAGGCCATGGGGTGTCCCGCCCCCCCAGTAACAAAAGGGCTGCGTTGGGGGTATCATGGTGTTTGTGGGGGGTGGGGGGAGTCCTATCCCTGCCCCTCCCAGCTCTGCCAGGGACACTTGTCAGTGTAGCTCAGGCCAGAGAACAGAACAGCTCCTATTTAAGAGCGTCTTTAGGTCTATCCTTGTGCTGGGGGTTATTTCTTGCCAGTCTGATCCCAGTTGCTTGTACTGGGAGAATGACTCCTCCTTCCAGCACAGGGATAGCTTGGCTGTGCTGCCTTTGGGCCTGCTTCTTGGGATGTGCCTGAGGCCATGCCAGTGCCTGGGGCTATAGGCCTGTAATTGCCCTGAGAGAGGTAAATGGCACAGCCCCCATGGGCCACGTGAGGCCTCTGGTCTCTCCTGGGGCTGCTTTTCCATTAGGAGCTGGAGTTTGCAAATGCAGTTGGCTGCAAACTGCCTGCTTTGGAGCTTGCCCAGGATAGCATGTGCAGGGTGAGCTGGACCACGGGTGCTGTACTGGGTAAGATCAAGAGTCAAATGGCCCCAGACTGGATCTGAATGGCCAGGGGTTCTCCATGGGGCTGGTAGCAGCTGAAGTGAGTCTGCATTTGGGTGCTGGCGCTGGTCCAGGGCATCATGTCCATCGGGGTCTTGGTGCTCCCACAAAGTTCAGAGGACTGGCTGGTCAGATCCTGCTTGCAAGCCTCTGAGCTCAGTCCTTGCATGGATGCTCTCATTCTGGGATAAAAGGCCACACCAGGCCTAGCACCCTGCTGCTTATTCCCCATATGGACAGTGGTTTGGTCGGCCTGGCCTTGGCCCCTGTGCTGGATAGAGAACCATGCTGCCTGGGCGGGGTGTCCTGGTGGTGTCTCCAGCTCAGCCAGACCTCTGCTGCAGCCAGGAGCCCTCCCTCCTGCCCTGGGGGCCTGGAAGTGGGCACAATGAGATGGTAATGCAGGAGGAGCAGCAGGAAGAAACACAATGGCTGGCCCATCCCATGCATAATAGCTAAGCTCTGGTAGCCCTGGAGAGAGCAATCAACCCCCAGTGGTTTCAGATCGCTGGTCAAGGGTGGGGGCAGGAATCAGGTGCCCCCAGCCATAGAAAGGCCCTGCCCCAGCTCTGGGGCAGGCCAGGCAGCGGAGGCGCAGATTCCACCAGGCTGAATTAATGATTAAGCTCTGGAAGAGCCTCCGAGTCGTGGCTCTTCCTTGCTGAGAACTGGAAGGCCCCATCCACAGCGAAATACCTCCGGTGCGGAGGCAACTATGGCCCCGTGGGAGGACTCGGGAGTTATGGGGGGCTTTATTGTGGCTCTGTGTCCTTGCCCTCCTTTCTGGAGGAGGGGTTTGGTCTCTGGGTCTCTGCCCACAGCTGGGGGTCAGGTGGGGGAGCGTGGGCTGTGCCTGGCCCCAGGAGTCAGCACTTCCTCTGGGATGGGATGGGAAGGGAAGGGAAGGGGGAGTCGGAGTCGTGTGCTCAGTTATAGCAGAGCCGGGCTCAGAGCCAGGGCAGGCAGGGATGGGGACATGGGCAGGAGCTGTGCTAGGGAGGAAGGGGGTCCCCGAAGGGGGCTGAGGAAGGGCTGTGGCTTGGGGCATATCCACTGCCCCACCAGCCAGGCAGGACACAGTGATGGGTCCTGTCTTGTGCTGAGCTGTGCCATGCTGCTTGGAGTGGGGGGGCAGGGGGTCAGTGCAGCCCATCTGTCGGGGGCTGTGTTTCCCTCTGCGCAGCGTCTCCGTGTCATCAGAGCCCTGATGGCTGAAATGTGTCACGGGCTGAACCGCAAGGACTAGGGCAGCCGCCTCCTTCCAGATCCAGCCCTGGCCACATTGCTTGGAAAGGCACTGGGGATGCCAGGATGGCTCTTGGGGCAGATCCGTCACCATTCGAAATGCCATCTGTGTCCCCCAGCCCTGCAGTGAAGTAGCTGGCACTGCTGGCTGCAGCCCACGCTTCAGAGGTGCCCGTGGTTCTCCAGCTCCTTCTAGAGAGGCCGGCGCAGGCTTAAAGATACTCGACCGTGAGCTTTTACTGAGCCATCAGCTAGGTGCATCTGAGCTGGGGGAGCCCAGCTCAGGGGGCCTGGGCCATGTATTGAGGTTCTCAGATGCCAGCCCCATCTGCTGACCAAACGCCAAGCCGGGTGTCTTGGAGAAGCTGGCTTCTTGCTCTGCCCTAACCCCCTCTCAACGCCCGGGCCTCTTCTGCCATCTGTAACCTGCAAGACTGCTCCTGTCCTTCGTCACTGGGAGTCGTGCTTTCATGGAAGGCTCCCAGCACCCATCCATCTCAGCTGGATGCACCGTGCAGGGTGACCAGAGCCCCAGGCTGAGTCGTGCTGGGCAGGGCAGGGCCTGGGTTGTGGGTGGTGGGGAAAATGTGCTCTGCTGCTGATTTGCTGGAGGTGTTG
Organism: Crocodylus porosus; assembly: GCF_001723895.1. NCBI lineage: Eukaryota > Metazoa > Chordata > Crocodylia > Crocodylidae > Crocodylus > Crocodylus porosus. The sequence goes on from NW_017728904.1 coordinate 2,213,918, forward strand.
GGACGCCTGGGTTCTCTTGCCAGCTTGGCTACTTACTGCATGGCTGCAGTCCAGTGCCTGCCTCCATTTCCCTACCTGTGAAATGGGGCTAATTCTTCCCTCTGAGCTGAGGATCGCAAGGAGCTTTGAGGGGCTGGGCTTGGCTGGATCTGGGGACAGGTGGCAGCTTCAGTGAGACATGGGAGACAACAGGTTAACTGGCAAATCAGGCGCCCATGAGGGCTGGGGGAGGGGGGCATTTGCTTGGCTCTAACACCTGCTGAGTCCCTTTGTTACCAGTTTACCTTGACAATGTCTGCCCCTAATGGCTCCAGCAGACCCAGTCAGGTGGGTACCTGGCTAGGGGGGCACCTATAGTCCCTGCTGCTGTTGCTGGGGGAGGGGGTTTCCCTTGAGACATTTTAGGAATCCTCAAGCACTTGTTTCAAGCTAGCCCCAGCCCTGTCTTGCCCTGGGTTTTCTTAGTGTCTTGGCTGCTCTGTCTCAGGGATCCTGCCCCTGCCTTGTGACAGCCCAGGGAAACTGAGGCACAGGGGTGTGTTCACTTAGATCCTGCCCCCGCCTTATGACTCCCTAGCATTGCAGCAGGGGAAATTGAGGCACAGCCTCATAGCTTGAAGGCCTGGCTGGGAAAACCAGGTCAGAGCTTCTCCCTGCTGCCACCCGGCCCTTATCCACCTGCCCCAGTGAATTTGGAGCCAGACAGGTTCAGAGCGAGCACTCATCCAGGGGCAGGCGCCGCCCACTGCAAAGCCCTGCACAGACGGTCTAGCCCTGATCCTGCAAAGGGGCCTTGGGGAGGTCTGATGTGACTGGCACCCAGATACTGTCACGTGCTGGGCGACAGGATGAGGCCCTGACTGGCTGGACACCCCCCACCCCGAGTCCACTGGTGGCAAAGGAGCTGTCTCCTCCCAGTCCTGGAGACCCCTGCCTGGCAGATCCACTGAACCCCACCCCCTCCCCGTTTAAGCAACAGCCTCGGCTCACTGGATGGCCGCCCTGGCTCGCCGCATGGCTGCCCCAGCTCGCCGGCTGGCCCCGCCGCGGCCCTGGCTCCCAGCATTGGCAGATGGCAAGGGAAGGCGGGGCTCCGCCTGCTAATTAGCTGGTGTTGCTGGGGGCAAGGCAGAGAGGGGGTGGCAGGGCTCAGGTACTCCTGCCGCCGGAGCCAGCACAGTGGTGACCACTGCCCAGCGCCGGCCTCCCCTCCCACTGCAGCTGTCCCTGCCCTCCCCGTGTCACACTGGGGTGCTGGTTCTTGTCTAACCGGCCTGCCTTTCTGTCATCTTCCCCCCCTTCTCCATCCCTCCCCAGCAGCCCTGCATCCATGTGAAACCTGAGCCTGCTCCAGCCCTGCCCCTTGGCTCCACTCTTCCACCAGGCTCCTCTCCATAAGGTTAGTACCGCCTGGGCTCCTGGCTCCATGGCTGGCTCCGCGATGGGGACCGTGCCGCTCCCAGGCCTGGCTCTGTGCGAAGTCTCCTGGGAGCTAGCATGCACTGGTGGGCAACACTGTGGGGAAGGGGCCATGGGAGGCTTGGGGGGCTGGGGGAAGGTGAAGGTGCTTTGTGGAGTTTGAGGGGCGATAGCAACAGAACTACATCCTGGGTTTGCAAAGCAAGGGTCTCCTCTCTGCCGCACGATGGAGGGGGTGAAGTCCTGGCCTGTCCCCAGCTCTGCCCCTGCATGTCCTCAGTCAGCTCCCCCTTCCCTTAGTTGGGCAAGGCCTGCTTCCAAGTGGGTTTTGAGCTTGTCTTTGCATCTCCCAGTGAAAGCTGCTCCTCCTACCCCAGGCTGTGTCTTCTTGCCTGGATCCCTTCGTCCCTCTTGCATTCAGTGAAACAACTGTGGTTTCAGGAAGGAGGAGGGGTGATTTGTGGGGCAACTTGTGGAGCCTGCGAGCTGCCCGGCAAGGCTCCCGCGCGGATGCTCTCCCATGTTCCCGGAGACGCTGGCCTAGGTGTGGCCCGGCGCAGGGAGCGAAGAATGCTGGAAGCTGGCAGAGGGAGGCAGAGCTGGAAAACAACCAGCTTGCAGCACACACGGGTGCTCGGACGCCCGGCTTCTCTTGCCAGCTTGGCCTGGCCTGGCAACTGCGTGCAGATGAGTCTGCATGCTAGCCCCACCAGAGCACGAGTACCTGGCAGAGGACGAGCTGAGTAGTTCTGCATATCTAGCCTAGATGTGTGATGGCTAGTGCTGCACCTCAAAGGTACCTGCGTGTGTGGTGGGAGGAGAAGACCGACTGCCAAATGCTCACGGCCTCCACAGTGCCATCTGCGAGCGGTGTTTGGCTGGGGAGGTGGACGCCGCCTTGGGAAACGAACACACACACACGGACACACTTGCACGCCGGTGTGGAGGATGAGTTTCTAATAAGCTGACAGCCACACAGCCTGTATTTACCGAGCCTTCCTTCAGATCTGTTAATGGGAGGCTGGTGGGCTAATGATGTCTTTAAAGGATCTTGTCCCCTCTCCAAGATGGGTGGGTTTTGTGGGGTTTTTGTCTTTGGGGGGTTTTCTGGGTGGGGCTGGCTTCTGCTCCCTTTGGACAGTTGGGTGATGCCATTCCCTCTCCCTTGCTATTTGTTCAGGTTGCTTCTGGCTCACCTACATTTCCCCTCCAGGCACAATGGGTCTTGGAGACCCCAAGCTGCGGGAGAAGGCCATCAGAAGGGCTCTTTGCATCTTATTTCTGTTTCTAGGGGCTGGCATGATATCCATGCCCTGCAGGACACCCCC
>NW_017728904.1:2216764-2243750 GCF_001723895.1 Crocodylus porosus
AAAAAAAAAAAAAAAGTGGTGGGAGGGGGGCAGTTCTGGTTAAACTAGCTCTTTTTAAAGTGCTCAAAGCACTGTTTTTGGTTCCAAAAGAAACCTGCCACTTCCCCCTTTTTTTTTTAATCTGAATGATCTCAAACCATGAAATCTGGGTCCTGGTGCTGCAAAGCAGTGAGTGCGACATTGTTTTTTGGCGGGTTTGTTTTTCTTTCTTTCTGACCTCTTGCATGTTGGGCAGGGGAGGATTGAGTGGAAGGGGCCCAAGCCTGGAGACTTTCTATGCCCAGGCTGAGCTTGGCACGCCTGTTGCCAGTGACTTTTTCAACCCCCCCAGCCCCTTGCTCACAGGCGTGTTGTCATCGGCAGCTGGGAATCATGCTGACAATTAGCACCAATGTTCCCCGCGAGCGCAGCTTCCAGGGGGGCTTTGGCCTCCGGGAGAGGGGGGATCGGAGCAGGCGACGGACAGTCGCCAGTTGCCAGCAGCGTGGGGACTGGGGCGGGGGGAAGGGAAGGCACAAAGGCTGGAAAAGTGGAGCCAGGTGCTTCAGGCCTGTGTGGCTGTGATTCCTCCCCCACCTGCTCAAGGTCTTGTGAAGATTGTCTGCTCCAGCCTTGGCCCCAGGTCCCTGCTGGCAGGGAGATTATATAACACCTGGCACTACTTTTGCTCATTAAAAACAGTTGCTCTCGCTGGGCCCACAAAGGCCGGGGCTTTTTAGCAAGGGATTGGCTTTAAATATAGCACCAGGAGCTATGGCACGGGGCAAGCTCCCCAGCTCGGCTGTCTGGGGCCAGCAGGACTGTCTCTCTAGCCCCAGGGCGGCCCCCATCCCTCCCCGCCAGCATGGCTTGGGGGAGGCCACGCGCTGCAAGCCGGAGGGGACAGCGCCAGGCTTTGTCAAAGGTTTCCTCTGTGCCTCGGAAGCTAATCCACTCGGGTCATGTGATTCTCCGGAGCTCGGCCGTTCCCGGCGGCCCTGGACGCTGCAACAGGCAGGGCTGAAGGCCTGTGCGTGTGTGGGGGAGGTCGGGGGCATGGGTGGGGGGGTGAGGGCAGCTTTCCAAGTGGCATCCAGCAATTGGGTTGCAGGGTGGAGCCTCTGAGGGGGGCGAAGGGCTGCGGGGAGGCAGGTCCCTGCCTGGGTCAGGAAGGGGAAGAGGAAAAGCAGCTTTTTTAAAAAATAGCAAGGCCTTAAAACAGGCCCGGCACAAGGCCCCGCCGCCTTTGGCAGTGCCTGGCGTGCGGCTCTGGCACCGGCTCCCGGCTCCAGCTGCCAGCCCCCGCACCGCGCCGAGCAGGGGCCTGCTGCTTCCAGAGCATCGGTGCGCCAAGATGGCTTCTGCGGACAGCTGGACTCCTCCTCCTGGCTCGTCGGGGCGGGGGGGCGGATGTTGTCGTCCCCCCCCCGTGCTTCTTGCTCTTGGGGAGCACAGGGTGCACCCAGTGTCTGAGCAGTGCCAAGGGCAGCGGTCAGAGATTAGCGCAGAGGCTGGGAGCCTCCGATCCTGGATGGCACTCCTAGCTTTCGAGGGTCAGCACCGCCCAGTACGTGGTCACCAGGCTGCCCCGTCCCCAGCCTGTGCTCATGCCTCAGTTTCCCTGCCTGTAAAAGGAGCAACTTGCCGGGGCGAAAGAATCAAGACACTTGTTAATAATGTGTCAGACGCATGAGCCGGCCTGGATTGTTTGGTAAGGGGGGACTTGCTTGGCGAGGGGTGTGTAATGGCCCCAGGGAAGGTTGTGTGACAAGGAGCAGTGTCCATGGGTGCCTGGCTGTCAGGGTGCTGGTGGTATCATGGGGGCCAGAAATGCCTGCCAGCGTGGTGGTGTAGCTAAGTGGGCCACTGGGATTGTGTGAAGGAAGGAAGACGGCACCGAGGGGTGACGAGAGAGCCCTGACCTCTGCACGTGGCTTCGAGGCGCTGTGTCTGTGTCTGGTTCTGGTGCTTGGGCTTCAAAACCCAAACTGGAAAAGGTCTGCAGCAGGGTACGAGGTCTGGAAGAGTTACCATGCCCCGAGAGCCCACTGGGCTTCTCGCCGCCCAGCCTCTGCCAGGCCAGGCAACGGGCACCGGGGTGGGAGGCAGTGTCTGCTAGCGGGCGCCTCCGAGCGCAGAAAGCCAAGGCGCTGGGGTTGGAAGTCCTGCTTGGCCTTGAGGGGGCTGGAGCTGGCTGCAATACAGCTGGCTAAGCCGCAGGGCTCCTGGCCCTTCCTCTCAAAGCACCGCAGACTCCGGCCACTCATGTGACCCCGAATCCCCTCGTGGCTCACGCCGGTGGACACGCAGCTCCTGCTGCCCAGCCTCTGCCAGCATCTGTGCCATCCCCCTGCAGTGTGCAGGAGTGGGTAACACAGGCCTGATTTGGAGCCAGACACGAGGAATTAATCACTGCCCACTTCCCTTCGCCCCAGTCTCCGCTGCCTCGCTGGGTTTGTCTTCCGAGCTCGTGCATATTCCCGGTTTTACTCTGCATGTAGGGTTGTTTTGCTCTGTGCCTTTTGCTGTGCGTATGCGCTTCACCCAGGCAAGTCCTGCATCTCTGCTAAGGGGCTGCATGTGTGCGCCCATCGGGGGATAAACTCATTAGAGCAGCTTTTGCAATTGCTCTTCTCCCTTCTGCTGGGAGGCTGCTTTAAATGCCTCCCTCCTCTCAGCTGGTTTGCACTCGGATCCCAGATAACCAGGCCACGCCATGGTGAATCCATGTTGAAGCTAAACAGCATCTTAATCCCAGCTTCCCGTCGGTGCCCCCTGTCGGCCTGCAGACCGGCTGCACGCTTGATTTAAAATGGAAACTCGGCTGCGTTGTGGCCAGCCAGGCCGAAGAGGCTCTCGGTGAACGCTTGCTGGGAGCCGGATCCTTTTTTGCTTGAAATCGAAGGTGCCGGCATGGATTCGAGTGGCTTTTTCATTCCCCGAGCGATATGCTGACAGCAGTGGATGTGGCTGCTTCACTTAGGCTGGGTGCCAGGTCATTTTAAGGCACGTCACTGTGGATGCAAAGGGGTAGGCCCCCCCCACCCCATCTGGATTTGTGCTGAAGGTTGGGCCCTTGGCTCCAGGAGTCCAAGGCAGCCAGTGCAATATTGGACGCTTTGCTCCTGTGCGGGCCACTTGCTGGATTCAGCGGGTACCATAATCATAGCGGTGCAGTAGGTCACTTCTTGACCGTGTCTCATTTGGTCCTGTGCAGGAGTGAACTGGGTGACACAGGCTACGTCTTCTTGAGAAACTGGTGTGTAGCTTACATCGAGGTGGTTCTCTCGGGTAAATCCTAACGGAGGCGAGACGCACTGACTTCTGATCTCACAGTCGGCTGCGGTGAGAGGGTGGGCATCGATCTGGAGTCTCCCGGTGGAAAACCAAGCAGAAGTGCCTGATCTCCAGTGTTGCTGTACCCAGCGGACTAGGAACAGAGCCACGTGCTTTGGGTATCGTGAAGTGAGGGGCATCAGGGCATTTTTGAAACCCCTGGGCAGGATGGGGGGCTGCATCTCTGTCTTTGATCCCTCCTGTGATACTCCCACTCTGTGCCTCGATTTCCCAAAGATGAGGCTAAAGACGCCTGCCTTAGAAAGTACTTCGGGAGCTCTAAGGAAGGCAGCAGAGCTAGACCTGCCTGCAGTCATGCTGTGGTCTGCTCATAAAGCCTTTTCCTGTCTCCACAGTGGCTTGGTGTGTCTCCCAAAGTGATACGTTGCCCTCATTGGGGAGGGTAGAGGTGTGTTGCTATCTATCCCACATTACCACCCTAACAAAGACAAGGCTCTCCCCTGGGCTTCGCTACCGTGAACTTCATCTGTCTGGTCTGTGTGATAATTGCAACCATAACTAGTTAACATGAATTAGCTTGGTGATGCAAGGTCAAGGAAGAAAGATGCATGCTTTAGTCTGTGTTAGGAAAGTACCCTATTTATTCATATAGGCAGCCCAGTTTTCAGTTCCTAATTTTTGGTGGGGTGGAAGTGAGTTGCAGTATCATAAAAGAAGAAAGGTAGCAGTGTTGTCATGATGGTCCAGGAATTGTGAGGGGTGAGGCTTTTTGTGGGTGATGTCTTTTATTGGACCAGCTGCATGGTTGAGAGAGACTTAGACAAGCTCTTAGAAGCAAAGTGTTCTTCATGGCAAACAGTTTGGTTAAAAAGGAAAAATCCTTGGTGGCTTGTTTGTTTTTTTTGGTCTTCATTTCACCATCTTATTTGAAGGTGCATGGCATGCAATTACATATGGTGGGTAACTCTCAGGCCAGAACTCCTTGATATATGGAGTTAAATCCCAGTGGGGAGGAGTTTGCAGATAAATGCTGAGTCTTTGCTTCAAGCTGTCAACTGGAGGAGGTGAGAATCCCCCAGGGCTTTGTCTCTGCTCAGGTGAGTTAATTAAGTTCAGGTGACTCCTGATGCAGCCTTGGGGTTGGGTTCAGATCTTTGTAGACTTGACTTATAAGAACAAAAAAAAAATCCCCTGAAACCTTCCAGGAGCAGGGAATTTCCCCTGGACTCAAAGCCCGGAGGAAACGTTCTCAATCAGCCCTGCGCCGCTGAGGCACCTCCCTGCTGTTGGGGAGCTTGGAGGCTTGGCAAGGCTCTTACTTTCTGTTTGAAAACAAGGCTTTTTGGATAGGGAAGGGGGAGTGGTAAATGGGGGTGATGGTAACACCAGAGGGTTGGGTGGCTTGGGGAGAGTGAAACCCAGGTGCTGCATGGGAGGGGAAGCTTCTTCCTCAGCCACCAGCTTGCAGGAAAGGAGTCAAGGCGGCAAGAAGGTGGTGCTTGGGTGCAGAGAAAAGACCACTTTGTGTCCGCCCCAACAGAGGTAAGAAGCTCTGTCCCCCCGGCGCAGATGCCCGGTTAGAAACCTCAGCCCTGCAGCCTGGTGCGTCCTGTCCCCATTCCCAGGACGCATAGATCCTGGGGGGGCATTTGTCATGGGGCCTGGAGCCACTTCAGTCTTGTGAGTCTCTCATGGGAGAATGGCCTTCTACTACAGCAGCTCCTTATTCTTCCCTCGCACCCATATCTGCATGTCTCATGATTGTGTGGGCAGTGATAGGCCTAACACTGCTCCCACGTGGCTCGTTCTCTCCTCATTTTTCGCTAGGCAGGCATATGCTGTGCAGCGGAGTGGGTTTTGGTGGCTCTTTCTACCGTGCCTGCCACCCTGTGTCCATCAGGAAGGCAGTTGGCAGAGTCGTCCTAGCCAGCAGCTGCAGGACAGTCCTCGTTTCCTCGGGCCAAGCTCAGGGTGGTTCCTGACAGAGCTTTAGGCCTCTGTGTCTTGCCCCGGGGGGGGCAGTAAGTTTGATTGCACTGAACACAAGCCTCGCTTGGGTTCCCGGCCTGGGCCACGGAAGTCTTTGATGATGGAAGCAAAGGTATTTGAGGTATTTTTGCAGTGACCCATGGCTTCCAGAGATGGATGAGGGTAGGGTGCTTTATTTCATAGACATTAGAGCTGGAAGGGACTTCACGAGATCTTTGTGTCCAGCCTGCTCAAGGGGCAAGAAGTCAGCTGGGGTCAAATGACCCCACCAAGATAGGCATCCAAGTGTTTCTTGAAAGCATCCAGAGTAGGTGCTTGCACCACTTCTGGGGGGAGTCTATTCCAGGCCCTGGGAACTTGGACAGTAAAGAAGTTTTTCCTTATGTCCGGCCTAAAACAGTCGTCCAGTGGTTCGTGACTGTTGGACCTAGTCTCCCTTTGGGGTGCTTTGGTGAGCAGGCGTTCTCCCAGGTCCTGGTGCACACCCCTTATGTACTTATAGGCTGCCACTAAGTCACCCCTGAGCCTATTATAGGGGCTTTAATCCCTCTTCCCCCTCAGGCTGCCCCTGCTAAATATCTCCTAGTCCAGCTGTCGGCAACACTGGGCTGATCAGCACAGCTCGGGTCCAAGAAGGCAATTTACTGCTTTCAACTCGCCCGTGCCAAGCTGGTGAAGCACCCCTGCCCATCCCACGTGGCTCATAGGCAGCTACTGGACTGGAAACTGGGGAGATGCATCCTGTGGCTCCAGGGGACAGATCCAGCCCGTGGGCCATATATTCCTGAGCCCTGTCCTAGGAGAAGCAAGCCTATTCCTAGTGAAGAGAAAGGGATGTGCGGGGAGCAGAGACCTGCTCAGCCGGCTGTTCCTGGTGGTATCCCAGGCAGTGCTGGACAAATAAAGCAAGGCTCCAGCCTGCTTGATCTCCTCTGGAGGAGGAGAATTTCCCTAACCAAATCCTCACTTCTGTTTTCGCAGGGAATCCTTCTGTACAGCAACTGACTTGGCTCTCCACTGTAAATATTAATGCTCCACCAAACGGCCATTTGCAGAGTCAGCATTTGGAAAACAAACTTCCCTGCCCTTGTCACGTGGGATGCTAAAGAGGTATCCGTGGCTGGGAGAACAGATGGCTAGTGCTGGATTGAATCGTCACAGGCGGCGCTTCCCCTTCCGGGATATGCAAAAGCCTATTTCTTTTAATCCCGGCCCTGTTGGTCAGAAATCTGGCGAATCCTTATCTTCCCGGCTTCCCTGTTGTTGCTACATGTGGCTGGAGGAGCGCGGAGCTGGTTAACATCAGATCTGAAATGCGATAGAAAGTTGACTTATCCGGAATAATTAGTGTCACGATCCTTCTGGGTAATATCCCTCCCCCCGCCAGATAATCAGGCTTCTCAGTAGACTTTAGTTGCAGTTCTGTACAGCAAATAGCCGAACTAGGCAAAAAGATGAGGAATAAGCATCGTGTTTTAGCATCTCCAAATCGCTAGTTAATAAACAACGTGGAGTTGTCTCGCTGACCAGGAAAATCCAACTGCAGGCTAATTGGTTTGGTTAATACAAAACCTCCTGGTTAATTAGCTTTCTGGATAATTGCCTCTCCACTATGTCCTGCAGTGCATCGGCTTCAGGAGAACTTGTATCTAGGGGGACTTTTGGAGCCTGGGATGGGATTTCTGGCCCAACCCAGGAGGGGACCGTAACTGCCCAGGTGGTTGGGGTGCTCACTTTGATTGAGCTCTGTCCTCTCCGTTGGAGGACCATCGCAGCCCGGGGAGTGATGCGCCGTCTTCTGTTTTTTGGTTTGCTTTTTTTGGTTGCATCTTGAAGTGGAAGCCTCTTGAAATAGTGCTTTTTGGTCAGATGGAAAGCCATTTCCCAGCCAGCTTTGCCTGTGCCCAGCCAAAAGTGCTTCAGAACTGGCATCCCGTCTCTTCCACCCTCCTGGAGGAGCTGTCCCACAGGGCATCCTCTAGTGACTTTTTGTCAAGTCTCCTTGTCCGTGGGGCCTTTGGGACATGACTAGGTCTTGTTGCCTGGAAGATAGCTCTACTCTCTGGCTTAAACATTTCCTCCTTTGGCTGAGTCCACCACGTTCTGCTCAGGCTTCTTGTTCGGTAAAGTTGGCTCCTCGATCTCTATTCCCATTCGGACTGCCTTCCCCAGAATGTCTTCTGAGGGGTTGTTTGCCATGCCCGAGCTCTCTTGGGAGCCCTGGGAGTGGGAAGCCACTCCGCTTTGCCTGATGGTCTGGTGGTGGACCAGTCCCTACTAGATCATCCCAGCCAAGGCTTTGTCCAGCCAGCACTTAAACACCTCCAAGGATGGAGACTCCACAACCTCTCTGAGTGACCTGTTCCAGAACTTTACTACCCTCCCAGTGAGAGGTGTTTTTCCTAATATCCAACCTAAACTTCCCTTGCTGTGACTGGAGCCCATTGCTCCTTTGTTCTGTCATCTGCCCCCACTGAGACCAGCCCTGCTCCAGCCTCTTTGGACCCATCCTGCAGGGAGCTGAAGCCTGGTATTAAATCTCCTCTCAGTCTTCTCTTCTCCAGACTAAATACACCCAGTTCCCACAGCCTCTCCTTCCAAGTCCTGTTTCCCAGCCCCCAAATCATTTTTGTTGCCCTCCACTGGACTCTCCAGTTTGTCCACGTTCGCTGTCTAGTGCGGGGTCCGTAACTGGCCACAGGACTCCAGATGTGGCCTCCCCAGTGCTGAACAGAAGGGAAGAATCACTTGTCAATCTGGTGTCCCCGTTAGGGCCGGCTGCCTAAAACTGCTTAGCTTTTGCAGTGCCAAAATCATTCTGAACTAGGTCCTTAACATGCTGGGAGTCCGTCCAGCTGCATCCACAGCTGCCCTTTACAATGGTAAACCTCTTGCACTGGTGCAGGAGAAACGGTCCAAAGGACCACAACACGCTCCTCTTGAAGCCGTGAGCGTATCTTCCACAGTGGCAGGACCCCGATGGTTCCCACATCTCCCTGGGCACACTGGTGTGGTTTGGTGGTTAGGGCATTCTGCCTGGTCATTTGAAGTTCATGATGTTTTCACAGGTTGATAACGGTGGTTGAGACAGGCTGTTGCTGCCTGGAGCTGAGGGCCCTGCCTGCTCGACAGCTCCATGATTTTTCCATAAAAGATCATCCTCTTGGTTAAGGGACTTATCAAGGGTTACCTCCTTCGTGGCTGGGAATCCCAGCAGATCTGCTGCCACTGTCGCTAGCCCAGCCCTGTTCCACAGCCGGCTTGCGGTGCGACTGCAGCAACACCCCACGCAGGCGACGGCGTGTGTTTAGTTGTGGACATTGTATCGATGATTTTGTCTCCTGGGCGGACACGCTGCCCTTGCTTTATTTTGGAAGCTTTTCCTTAGTGAGTTTTGCAAGTCAGGGGCCCTGAGTGATTCACTCTGCCACAAACGGGCCTTTGCTCTCCGTGGTTAGAGAGCACGTGAGCATGTCCGGTCGGACCTGGAGTTTTAGCAGCACACATGGCGGGGAGATCTGAGAATGTGTCCTGTTGTCCTTCCTCCGCCCGTAAACCCAGTCTGGGTATTTGGAGCAGAGCTTGCTCACCTGTAAAGGGCCAGGGACTCTGGCTGCAGTATATTAGCACAGTGAAACCGTCGGTACGCTATTGGAGATGGGGAATTTTGTAGAGAATATCCCGACTGGTGTTTGGTGGCAGAGTCGGGGCAAGGACTGGGCAGCCACAAGAACATAAGAACTGGCATTTATTGGGTCAGTCCATAGGTCCATCCTGCCTGGCCTCCTGTATCACGCAGGTGCCAAGCCAGTCTGCTTCCCTCTATATGCTTTTTAGTCCACACCCTTTGCCAGCCGATCCCCGTGTCCCACCCAGACACGCAAGTGGTAGGACACGCGTGGCGAGGGCAAGGGTCCCTGATGAACAAGTCTATTTCACCTCGATCCCACGAGCCCCTGAGGACCTTGGCTGGCGGCTGCTACATGAAGCTGTTGCCACAGGTGTGTATTTGGCGTGGTTTATGGACACCTGCCCCTTCTGCGAGGGGAGAGGGGGCCCCGGCACGCGCTTACCTGGAGTGCACCAGGCTGCAGCCTCCCTTCACCGCCTCCTCCAGAACTGCCTGCTGGGGTCCTGGCTGCACGTCTCCCTGCACCTTTGCATTTATGCATTTCTCATTCACAGTCCCTGGGACCTCCAGGTCAGCCTCCTCAGCTGGCCCATATACCTGACCTGAAAGGAGGTGCTGCCTGCGAAGACCCCCGAGAACTGCAGAGCTGCTTTCCTGTCCCTGGTCCAGTCCCATTTGGGCAGAGCTTTGCTGGGCAGTGTCCACTGTCTCCTTGGACTCATTCAAGGGCCAGTGGGTGCTAACCTTGGACTTCCATCCCTGTTGTGTTATCACTTGTGCCAAGTATATAAAATATGGGGGGGGGGTTTAAAGCTGTTCTGGCATTTTCTAGGCTCTGCTCTTTTTTTGCAAAATCTGTCATACATATTTCTATGGCTTTTAGGCAGTGGAGTGGGCTGGATGTGCCTTAATCGCCCCATGTTCCCATAGGTGAGCTGGCTCATTCCAATGCGGTTCAGGCACCAGACTCTCTGGAATTTAAATTGGGTTTTCTTTGATCACCTGTGATTTTCTGCTGGTCTCTGAACGGTGACCCACATTTCAGATCCGGGACAAGGAGGTGCAATGCTGTTAATTCAGTTGGAACAAACCTGCTTCGGCCCCATGTCAGCACAGCTCCTTTGTGCCAAAGAGAAGCAAGCTTGCGTTCAGTGTGGGCTGTGGCACCAGCAAAAGTTTTCCCATCAAAGCTGCCTTTTGGTTGAAGGAAAACATCTCCCTTTATTTTCATCCTCGGTGTTTCTCTGAGATCCGTATTTATCAGGACTGGGCCCACAGAGCTCAGCCTCGGAGGAGCAAGCCCAGCTAATAGCTCAGATGTGAAAATAGTGGAACTGTAGGGGGGTCTGAGCTAAGTTCACCTCTGCGCTTTATCTCGGACACGCACGCAGCTTCGCATGCTTTGTAGATGTATTAATTATCCTCTGCTACGTGTGCAAGTGCTAACAAACCTTCACTGTTCAGAGCAGGGGGCACTTTATCTGCCTGTTGCAGAAGATGTGGAAGAAGGAAGCAGAGCAGTGAAAAAAGAGGGCATTGGGGTGGGAGCTCGGTGAGAGACGAGGGTGGACTAGTGGTTAGTGTTAACCTGGGGCTTGGAGAAGCAGGCCAAAATTCAGCTCTGCTGCGGGCTCCACGTCTGACTTTGGGTTGGTGATTTGGTCTCTTTGTGGCTGGTTCCCCACCTCTACACTGGGATTAATGGCTCTACCCTGCTGTGATAGTGGGGCTTCAGATGGGCCCCCAAATAGGAGGATAAACTGGGGTTACCATGTGGGAGCTTCTGGTGCTCTGCTGAGACTGTTCCTCCTTGGTCCCCACCCTGAGGCCGTGGCCCTAAATGTCTCTCCACTTTTCTTCCAGACTTGCCGCATTCCCCACCATGGGTGACATGAAGACGCCAGATTTCGACGACCTCTTGGCAGCCTTCGACATCCCTGACATCGACACCAATGAGGCCATTCATTCTGGCCACGAGGACACGGATGCTCACATCAAGCAGGTGCCTGGGGAGCCTGGGCCCCCCGACCATGTCCTGCCCCACGCGGACATCACTGCAGTCAGCGTGATCGTGAAGAACACTGTCTGTCCCGAGCAACTCGACACCCTGGATGGGCGCAGCAAGGATGGACACATCATCGGGCCCCGTCTGCTGCAGAATGGCTTTGGGGCCTCTGAGATGCCCAGGTCCCCCACACCCAGGGCAGTGGAGACTGTGGCCTCCTCCAATGGGGAGTGTTGGGTGAAAGAGAAAGGAGCCAAGCCCTTGGACATCTTCTCCCACTTCAGCCCTGATCCCAGTGATGACAATGCAGCATCAGACCTAATCGACAGGCCCCGTGAGTGTAAGCCAAAAGAGAAGTCCCTCTCCGTGCCCTCCCTCTCTCCATCACCCACCCCATCTCCAACACCTTCACTAGACTGCAAAGAGCCCATGAGAGAGGGCACTGAGAGCCTCCCGCCAGCCTTCCCCCAGCCCTTTGATCCCAGCCAGCCCAGGGGCGTGAACGGTTCCCCCTCTGCCCTCCCCTGCATTAAGAAAGAGGAGTCGGACTCGGAGGAGGCCGCGCAGGACACCAGCCCCAAGGGCTTGGCTGCAGCATTGGGTGACAGCCCTTTGGATCACCTCAAGTCCGTCACAGTTCGCTACTCCACGGATGATTCCCCCATCGCGTCCTGGCCCAGCTCGGAGCAGAACCTCGACAGCAGTGCCAGCAACGTCCCCGAAGTGAAGCACTCCCCCTCCAGCCCCCCAGAGCCGTTCTTCAAGCCTTCCCCGCCAGCTGCTGAGAGCCCACAGCCTCCCGCCTCTCCCAAGCTGCTGGGCAGCTGCTCTATCAAGGAGGAGCCGGAAATGCTGGAGAAGCCCATGGGAAGTCCACGGAGCATTTCCAGTGCTGATGAGGACGTGGAAGACAACAACACAGATTCCCCGTCCTCCAACTCCTCACGGCCCCTCAAAGTACGTATCAAAACCATCAAGACATCCTCAGGCAGCATCACGCGGACAGTCACCAGGATCCCTTCGGATTCAGAGCCCGGAGTAGTCAAGCTGCCCGAAGAGCAGGGTTCCCAAGAGGCTGGCAGCGAAGGCACCATGTTCCCTGCCTCAGCTGACAAAGAGGAGGGGGCACTGGAGGTGCCAAAGGAGAAGCTGGAGCTCTCCAGCCCCTTGAAAACCATCGAAGGGCCCAAAATTGTCAGTGTCCAGCTGGGCGATGGCACCAAAATCAAGGGCACGGTCTTGCCTGTCTCCACCATCCAGAACGCCAGCAGTGCCATGCTGATCGCCGCCAGTGTTGCCCAGCAGAAATCCGTGGTGCTCCCGGCAAAGACGGGCAAGGCCGTGGCCAAGAACATCATCAACCTGGTGCCTCAGGCCCTCCCCAAGGCGGACACAAGGTCCAACATCAGCACAGTGACCCAGACCACCACCATCACTACCACGGCCAACCAGAAGGTCAACGGCACCACGGTGGTGATGGTACAGCCACAGAAGCCTTCTCCGACCCTCGCTGGCACAGTCATTTCCAGGAGTCAGTCCAGCCTGGTGGAAGCCTTCAACAAGATCCTGAACAGCAAGAACCTCTTACCCACCTACAAGCCCAACCTGAACCCTCCGGCAGACTCCAGCCTGACTCTGCCACCCTTTGGTTACCGCTGCCTGGAGTGTGGGGATGCCTTTGCCCTGGAGAAGAGCCTGGCGAGGCACTATGACCGGCGCAGCATGCGCATCGAGGTGACCTGTAACCACTGCACCAAGCGCTTGGTCTTCTTCAACAAGTGCAGCTTGCTCCTCCATGCCCGGGAGCACAAGGACAAGGGACTCGTGATGCAGTGCTCGCACTTGGTCATGAGGCCCATCGCCTTGGATCAAATGATTGGCCAACCCGACATCACCCCCCTGGTCTCGGTGACTTCCCTCCCAGCAGGCAAAGTGGCTGGGGTGGCTCAGGAGGCTGTGGCTGTGGCCAATGGGGCTCAGGACCTGCCCATCTTGCCCCTGAGCAGCAGCTCAGAGCAAACCAGCTACAGTTGTTTCCGGTGTCTGGAGTGCAAGGAGCAGTGCAAGGACAAGGCCGGGCTGGCAGCGCACTTCCAGCAGGCCATGGCTGCCGGCACTGCCAGCAGTACGGTAAGCAGAGTCTGGCCAGCCATTTTGTGGAGAAAGGTGCGATGACCTGGTGGGGATGTAGGGATGGGGCAACATAGCTTTTTCTCCAGGCTGTAGGGGTGTGTGATGCTGGGGCTGGTCCCTTCCCCTCTTACGCATTACATCCAGGGGTGTCAGAAACATCTGGCCTGTAGCAGGGTTTCCCTGGGCTTCTGGGGATTCAAGATGAGCCAAGAATTGAGGGAGTGGGGCCTGCTACCAGATTCCCTATGACAGAGCTCTGACGGGCATGTATGTCTGTGTGTGAACAACAGCTATATAAACCTCCACCCCACTGGATCCAAGTCCCCCAGAGGCTCCTTGCAGTTTGGGGTACAAGTGAAGCTAGGTGCATGTAGTATATAGCGGTGCCCTGGGGCCTGCTGCCTGACTCTGTCACCCAGCTGTCAGTCCAAAATGCCTCTTTTCCAGGGGCAACCTATGCTGCAGGAAAGCTGGGTCCTGAAGAGGAATAAGGGTCAGAGTGTTTAAGCCTCCCCCAGAGGCACTGGGTGTTGGCTGCAGCCTAGGCTGGGGGTGGGGACTGAGCTGTGCCACTGCTCCTGCTGGGACTCAAACCTGGAGGGTCTTGGCTAGAATCATAGAAGTAGGGTCGGAAGGGACCTTGTACATCTTGAAATCTGACCCCCCCAACCTGAGGTCTTGCCCCTCTGCTTAGGGTCAGACTGCCCAACTTATTTGGGGTCAGGAAGGAATTTTTCCCCTGGTCAGATGGGTACAGACTGGGGGGAGGGGGTTGCCTTCCTCTGTGGCAGGGGCACAGCCTCTGTCTGGGATCCCATGTGCATTAACAACCTTTTGCAGCAGTAGGATGTTGGCTGCCCCGTCCCCCTGCTTTCCTGGGGCAGATTCAGCTATGACGTCTTGTAAAACTACCATCGACCCTGACGCACAGAGTGCAGATGCTGGATTTGTCTGGGATGGCTTGGACAGGGCTGATCCTGCCTCCAAGCTGGAGGTTGGACTAGGTGTGACCCCTGGAGGTCCCTTTCAAGCCCACTTCTCAGTGATTTCTGTAAACTGGGAGACTGAATACTATATTTTCTGACATGCCACACACCCACAACGAAGCCCTGCACCTTGCTGGGGGAGGACAGAATGAAGACCAGAAGGGGTTTTTTTGCAGAATTGTGGCTGAATCTGGCTGCATGAAGCAAGGGCAGTGTCTGCTCATCGGCATCGGTCACCCCTCCCTTGCTGCTCAGCCAAAACTGCCTCTCTTCCATGTGGATGGGAGGGATCCAGGCCAGCATCCCCGTGCCTCTCTTCAGAAGTCAGCTTCCTTGCTGAAAACACACCCCTCAATTTGGGATGGCTGATTTGGGGCAGGGGTGGAGAAAGTGCATGTGGTAGGTAGGCTAGTAAGTGCATCTAGGCCCTGGGGGTTGTGGGATGGCACTGGAGGACTGTGCACTGGAGGTCAGTAACAGCTGCTCAGGCACTGGGTAGTAGTCCGTGATGATGTCTGAGGAAGGATTTGGGTCTGGGGGCTTCTGGAGCCCAGACCTGCGAGGATGCCAGGAGCCCGGGCAGGCCTCTCCTCCTGCCACACTGGTGAAGACTGGGCTGCCTTGGCCCTGCTGGGAAGGTCTGACCGCTTCCTGCTGGCTGTCTAATGAACCAGGATGTGCAGCCACCACTGCTGCTGGCAGAGCTGAATCAAGACTGCTTCCAGGGTGGTGGATCAAGGAACCCCCAAAACAGCTTAATCTTGGGAGTTGGGCCCAGGCAGGCCAGCGTCCAGGTCCTTTTCCATGTCGCTTCCTACCTGGAACCACTAGTTCCTCCAGGTGAAGGACCGCCCTGCTCGTTCCCCCCCCCCCGCTGCAATGGTGCTGAAGCCTTGGGGTCGCGCAGAGAAAGCTGAGCTCCAGGTCGGCGATCTGCCAGACCTCTTGCTTCTCTGGAGCTGCAGCAAGGCACCTCAGTCACTTGGCCCCAGTGGAAGCTGATTGCTGCAATACCCACAGGCTTGCTTGAGCTGTCTGGAAACGCTGTGTGTTTTGAGGAGGGTCCGTGGTGCGGGCCTGGGGTTCCTGGACTGTGGAGTTGTGGGGTCCAGCCTCCCCTCCCCCAGGGAGCGTTTTACCCACCTGGTGCCCGAGCTGTGTTGGCACCCACCTGAGGTTTGAGTGGCAGGTGTTTTTGCTCCTTGGCGTGCCTAAGCTGGGGCTGAGGGTGGCTTGTAGACCCAGAGGTAGGGCTGGCTCGGAGGCCTGGCCGTCTTCCAAGGAATGTGTCCCTCCTGTAGTGTGTTCCTCCAAGGAATGTGTCCCTCCCAGATGGATCTGGATAGTACTTAAGGGTAGGATGGATACAGAGACCTGAGCTGCCTCCCAGCTCGTTCCAGGCTCCAGTTCAGTGCACACAGGCTGGATCCCACATCTCTCTTTTTCCCCACCCCTCTTTTTCAATCTGTAGTTTTGGTCCTTCTGCAGCCCCTGGCCTGGGTCCCTCATCTCCACACATCCACCTCTTAGGCCTCAGCTTCTCTTCCCTGTGCAGTTTTTCCTCCCTGCTCCTGTTCAGAGGACTTGGGAGCTGGTTTCAAGAGCAGGTGCTCTCCAGCCAGACTACCTTAAAAGGCAGCAGCTCCAGCTCACGTCGAAGTACTTCACCTCCGGTTACCTGCGGCCACATCCATGATGGGGTTGGGCACCTCCTGGTGGGGACTTTCAAGCCAGGCTTGGCTCCTAGCACAGCCAGTGGATGTGATTTTGCTTTTGTCAGTGCCCTGCAGGTGCTCACACCTTTAGCTCTGACTCCGAGATTGATACAACCCCGATGGCCTGTGATATCTCTCCTGTGAGCTCTGCCACAGGGACTGGCTTGGCCAGAGGCTCAGTTCTCTTCCCTCCTGGCCCTCCCACTGCAGATGGGCTTCTCAGTCCCATTCTTCTTCTGCGGCATTCCTCTGCGTGCAGCTGCAGCTGTCAAAAAGGCAGCAACACGTTGGGGAGGATTAAGAAGGGAGTTGTGAACAAAACTGAAAGTAGTATAAAATATCCTTTATAAACCCATGGGGCACCCACATCTTGAATTCTGTGCCCAGTTCTGATCCCTGCACCCCAAAAAGGATCTAGAAGAACCAGAGAAGGGCAACAAGGATGATGAGTATTGCAGAGGGGCTTCCCTAGGAGGAGAGAGGCTCTAGTCACTTTAGAAGAGAGATGCTTAAGGAGAAAGATTTACAAATGGAGAAGTGAAAGTCATAGGGATTTAGTATCGACTCTCCCCGTGCAAGAACTGGGGGTCGCACTATAAAGCTGGTACGTCGTAGATTTAAAACAAACACCAGGCAGTTCTCTCTCACCCTGGGTGGGATTCAGGCATGAGACTGGTTCCCAGCAGATATGGGGAAAGCTGAGAGTTTAACCAGATTCACAAAGGGACTGGACCTGGCATTGGAGAAAAGGGGCACCAGTAGCTATTGAGCTGAATCGGAGCATCTTGGACTTTAAATGCTGGAGGCTGTAAGGGAGAAAGGAACCATGGAACAAACCTAGGTCAGACCCAGTCACTCTCCCTTTCAGCACCTCCTCAGTGCCCCCGTGTGACACTGGAACCTGGTCAGGATGGACCTAGGGTCTGACCCACTCAGTGGCCATTCTCATGTTAACAGGTGTCCAAGGTGGTAGGAGAGGGCCTATGCCCAGCATTTGTCCCTCATGGAGTCTGGAGGGGCCTTGGGGGCTCTGGCTGATGGCCCTGTGCCTCTCCTTGACCCTGCAGGTGTGCCCGACATGCCCCATGATCATGCCTAACCGCTGCAGCTTCAGCGCCCACCAGCGGATGCACAAGAACCGGCCGCCACACGTGTGCCCGGAGTGCGGTGGGAACTTCCTGCTGGCCAACTTCGAGGCGCACCTCAAAGAAGCCTGCCTGCACTTCTCCAGGAGGGTGGGCTACAGGTAGGTCACGCTATGCTTGGGTGGGATCTGGGGTATCCAGCTCCCCTCATCTTCCTGGCACGGGTGCAGCAAGACCACAAGTCCCTGTGGGATGCATCCACAAGGAGGGCCAGGAAGAAGGCATTCCCCCCCCCCCCCCAAACCCTGCTGGGAACCCCTTCCCACACGCAGCCCCTTACCTTGGAGCTGGCCCCTGCCATGGCTTGCAGCTCTCCATGAAACCCCACTGCACCCCACTTCTGTATGAGGAGCTGGGCCCATGGGGCCCTCCAGCATCTGCAGGCAGCAGGCTGGAGTTGCCATATGCTCTCCAGGTCCCTGCCCCAGGGTATAAAGACCTCTGGATCAGAAGTAGCAGGGCTATTGAGGTTCTCCATGGCCCTGCAGGCTGGCACATGCTGTAGCTGTTCCTCGTGCCCAGTCTGTGGTCTGATGCCCTTAGCAGGGAGGCAGTTGAACAGACAGTCGGGGGATGTGGGGGGCGGTGAGCAACCTGTGGGGAGCTGGTTTGTATTCGCTGCCCAGAGCTGCAGCAGAGGACCTCAGGTCTCCATGTGGCACCATGGCCATGCAGGGCCTGCTGTGGGCAGGAGGGCAGGGGAGTCCAGTGGCATGGCTGTCACCCTCCTCTCGCCACAGGTGCCCCAGCTGTGCCGTGGTGTTCGGTGGCGTGAACTCCATCAAGTCCCACATCCAGACCTCGCACTGCGAAGTCTTCCACAAGTGCCCCATCTGCCCCATGGCATTCAAGTCTGCCCCCAGCGCCCATGCCCATGTCTATACCCAGCACCCGGGCTTCAGCAATCAGCAGTCAAAGTGAGTATCTGTGGTTTCTTGGCCAGACCTTGCCAGTCTGGGGACAAGGGGCATTTGGGTACTCCAGAGGGCACAGGGGGAATTGCTCCTTGAGTGTCAGGTTAGTCATACTGGACCTGCCACATCACCAGGGGCTGCCAGGTGCTGTTCCCTGGCCAGCAGGGAGTGGCCCTGAATCTAGAGGCTGCAGCATCTCCCTGGAGCTGCATTTGGACCCTTCACAACGGGGCATTGAGTGGGACTCGGGGACAGGCAGGGCATGGTGAGCAGCACAGCCTGGCATCATCCCTTATGCTATGTGGGGGGGTGGGGAGGAGAGAGGGGCAGTCTACACAGCCCTCGGTGTGTGGGGAGGACTACACACGTGTCCCCATGGGGTGCGAACCTGGCCTGGGATGGGGAACTCCCAGCACTAGTTACAAACCATCTCTCATGCTCTCCACTTCCTCTCCAGGATGATTTACAAATGCGCCATGTGCGACACAGTCTTTACCCACAAGCCCCTGCTCTCCTCCCACTTTGACCAGCACCTGCTCAACCAGCGGGTCAGCGTGTTCAAGTGCCCCGACTGCCCTCTGCTCTTTGCCCAGAAGCGCACCATGCTGGAGCATCTCAAGGTGAGGTGGACGCTGGTCGCAGTCCCAGGAGGTCTTGGCTGCCCGAGAGGCCTCTCCCTCCCTCAGATTTTGGGCAGGTTGCTCCCCTGTCTGTGCCTCAGTTTCCCCACCTGTTAGGGACCTGCGGTGAATGACAGCAAGATGCTGGTGACCAAGCAACACAGCAGAGAGGGGAAGAGAAACAGGCAGGGAGCAGAGCAGCAGCTCAGGCAGCGGAAGGGGATCGCAGTGGCACTGGAGGAGGATACAGGGCTAATTTGTGGCACTCCTGCCAAAAAGGTTGGCCCCCACTGGGTTGCCGTCTGCCTTGGGGGAGGCGAGCGTGTCTGCCCCTTGCTGGCCACAAGAGGTACTGCAGGGTGAGGAGATGGGATAGGTGGTAGTCATCCATAACAACAGTGGTTTTATTTGCTCAGATAAAACCATTGTTGTTTTATTGCGGGGGATGGGGAAGTGCATATGATAGTGGGACACACATCTCAAATTAAAATAAAAAACACTCAAATGAAAATAGACTCAGGGCAGCTTACAATAAACCATTAACTGTAGCAGTAAATTCTCCCAGAACTAGAGAACTCCAGAGCGAGCCCTCCGTTCCCACTTCCCTGCCTGTCGCCATTAACAGCAAAGCCCCTGGCAAAAGTTCAAGTCTCAGCGCATCTGCCCCTGCCCTGGGATCTGAGCACCAATGAGCCCTTGGTGTGTCTGTACCCTCTCGGGGATCTGAGTGCCCCACCTCTAAGAGATGACGGGCTCCTGACCCAAAAATATGCAGGGTCAGGGCCAGCTGGGGTTACGCTCTCAGCAGTCAGTTGCTGCTGCCTCATGCATGCAGCGCCTAGCACATTAAAGCCTGATTTATAACCAAACAAAATGAGAGGTGGAGGGGAACTTGGGAGGTCACATCTAGTCCAACCCCCTGTTCAAAGCAGGACCATCCTCAGCTAGATCATCCCAGCCAAGGCTTCTTCAAGCCAGGTCTTCGAAACCACCAAGGATGGAGACTCCCACCTCTTTGGTGGCCTCTCCCAGTGCAGTGTGGGCCCATCTCCTGCCCTTCCATGGGAAAAGACATCTGAGGCTTCAGGCTATAACTGGGCCAGGCAGGCTCTTCCAAGGGTCTCTCTCCTCCCCTTCCTTCCACCATCATCCCAGTATGTGTGGTCGGGCTCGTTCCCCCTGCCTCTGGAGCTCCAGGCAGGCTGACGCCAATGTCCCTTTGCTCCCCAGAACACTCACCAGCTGCAGAGGGCCAAGGAGGATGCGGCCCGGAAGCCGGCTGCCCTGCTCACGCCCAAGCAGGAGCCCATTGAGGCCCCAGTCTCCAAGCTGTCAGAGTCGTCATCATCGTCCTCAGAGGACGATGAGCCCCCCAGCTCCCCCGAGCTGCGCAAGACCAAACGCAGCCGCTTTCAGCGCAAGACGGACACGGCCAGCAAGTCCAAGGGCAGTGGCTGGACCTGCGGCGTCTGCCACTCCTGGTTCCCTGAGAGGGACGAGTACGTGTCCCATATGAAGAAGGATCACGGGAAGGTGAGGAGGAGCCCAGGCTGGTACATGGAGGGCAGGGCAGCGTTCCTAGGAGCCGGCAGGACCCTCGGGTTCTGCTCCTGACCAAAGGATGGGGCCATCTGGGGGTTACCAGAGGGTCCTGAGAGTCCTGGTTTCCTGGGTTCTGTCTGACTGCTTCACCTTGGAGAGCAGCAGTTTCCGTGCCTCAGTTTCCCTGCCTGACTAGATGCTCTGGAGCCACCCCCTGGGCAGGGGCAGGGAGATGGTGGCTCAGTCCAGCTACCCCAGACCACTGTTAGAGCACAGGACGGGTCTGGGGGGCGGGGAAAGTGATTCCCCATTGCTACAGAGCCGGAGAGGGTCCCACCAGCTGCCGTGGCAAATGCCCTTTGGACTGCGGCCAAGTAACCAGCATCTCTTACCCTTTGCAGTCAGTGAAGAAGTTCCCGTGCCGCCTTTGCGAGCGCTCCTTCTGCTCCGCCCCCAGCCTCCGGAGACACGTGCGCGTGAACCACGAGGGCATCAAGCGCGTCTACCCCTGCCGGTACCGCACCCCTGGGCCAAAGGAGAGCTGGGCCAGCACCAGTTCCGTGGCGGGGTGGGGGGCAGAGTGGGAGTACAGGGTGCAGGAGCCATAGGCGTTGTGTGTGGTGGGGGAGGGACTGGCTTGCAGGATTCCTGGGTTCTCTTCTCAGCTTGTGGGCCATGCTGGGAAGCAGGACGCGGAGCCTGGTCCTGACTCTGCCTGCCAGGACTGATTGGCCCACAGTGGGCCTGGGGCAGGGGCCTGAGGTGTGATGGACAGGGCATCTCACTTCCGTCCTTCCCTGCCCTCCAGGTACTGTACAGAGGGCAAGCGCACCTTCAGCAGTCGCCTCATCCTGGAGAAGCACATCCAGGTGCGGCACGGTATCAAAGTGACCGACCAGACCCGGAGCCAGGAGGTCGTCATAGCCCGTGTGGGCACCGGTGGCACCCAGGTAGGGGCTGCAACTGTGCCTGGGGTGGGAGGGGAGCTGCGACAGACCTGTCCTGCTCCTGCAGCCACCTCTGGGGCAGAGCAGAGCTCCCCAATCATGGTATGGCAAGACTGGCATGTGGCCAGGCCCCACTGACCCCATCTCCTGCTCTGCAGGATCCCCTTCAGCCAGGCCAGGAGGAGTTGAAGCAGGGCTGTCAAACAGGGCCCAATACTCTCCCCCCAGTAGCCAGGGGAGCTGGGGCTGGGGCTAGAGGCAGGACCTGCCACAGAATTGGGACCCCTGGATGCAGATGGACATGACCAGCACTGGTGGGGAGCTGAACAGACAGGCCTCACTCAGTCCCCCACACCAACCCCATGCTGCTGCTGGCCCCACAGATCTGACCTAGGAAGAGCCCCTGAAATCTGGATCCAGCCCAAAGCAAATGTGATACCCCTGCTTTAAAGTCACCCTGTGTACTGTGGCTTGTCACCATCCCCCATCAGCACAGTGCTGGCTTGGCCTAGCCCCCACCTCCTGAGTCCCCAGCCAGCTCTGCTGGGCCGTGGCACAGCCCAGCAGGGCTTTGGGGACCCTTTGTGTGCAATGACCAGAGGGCTTAGGGCACCCGGCTAGGGCCACGCAGCCATCACAGAGTCCAGAGCGCATTGGGGCTCTCAGCTTCTCATCACGCCTAGTGTTGGGGGCCCAGCACCTCCCAGTCCCCACCACCCTGCTGGGGAAGAGCTCACGGTGCCCCCATACCACTAGACGTTAACACCCCCACCCCACTCCTTCCTCACAGGGGCCTGGCAGGAAACGGAAGCTGTCATCAGATGACGGGGACTCGTGTAGCGAGGAGCCTGACAGCACCACGCCACCATCCAAGACTCCCAAGGGTGAGCGCCGGGCCCCCTTCCGGTGCCGCAAGTGCGGCTACCTGGCGAGCAGTGCGGTCGACTTCCAGGAGCACATCCCCCAGCACCGGACAGACGAGAGCTCTCACCAGTGCCGGGAGTGCGGGCTGTGCTTCACCTCGCAGGTCTCCCTCAACCGCCACCGCTTCATCACCCACAAGAAGAAGAAGGGGGCAGCCGAAGCGGAGGTCCCCAGTCCTCGCAGCCCTGGGGAAGGGGGCACGGCCCACACGCCTGACGGCAAGCTGGCCTGCAAGGTCTGTGGCAAGAGCTTCGACAGCCAGCTCAACCTGAAGACACACTTCCGCACGCACGGCATGGCCTTTATCAGGGCCCGCCAGAACACCAGCCCCGAGAACTAGGGGGCCAGGAGCCCCGGGGGCTGCTTCCTGCCTGCCCTTGGCACAAGCTGTGAAGGGAAGAGGGATCCTTATTTATGAGCCTTGTCTGACGCCGGCCAGGCCAGCTCCAGGGCATCCCAGAGCCCCCAGGCTTTGAGGGGCAGTCAGCTGGGCAGGGTGGGGGGCCCTGGATTGTTCAGTAGGGCTGCACCCATGCATAACAGGGACCTACCATGGAGAGGGGACGCCAGGCAGCAACGGAGCCAGCTGTGCCCAGCACCAGCCCAAAGGCTGCTGGTGCGTTTCAGCTCTTTGGGAGTCGGTCGTGTTCAGACTGGGCCAGAGTGGTCAAGGCCTCAGCGGTGGCTGGAGGTTGCTGTACCAAGCTCCCCCTCCCGCATCGGAAGAACATTGCTGGGGTCCTGCAGTGGCACCCAGCCAGGGGGAATGCCGCTCTGGTCTTGCAGCCCGTGCACAGCTCTGATCTCTTTGCCCCGATCCTCTCCGCCACACTGGCTCGCGGTGAGCTGACATCGGCCTGCCCAGGGCTGCGCGGTGGGCTTTCCTGGGGGCTGCCCGAGCTGGCTCGCCTGTGAGACTAGACCCTCTGGGGAGAGGCAGGGCAGCTGTGGGGCCAGGTGGGTGCGTGCGGAGCAGGCTGGGCTCTGGCTTCAGCCCCACCTGTCCAGAGAGCTTCCCACCTTGGTCGAGGGGTGACGCGATGCCCCGAGATCCCTTTCCTTCCCCCTCTGTAACTTCATCCCTCTCCAGAGAGCAGTCTCCCAGCAGGCCCCACGGCACCAGACACGGAGGCACACTTGGTCACAGGGTTTGTCGACCTCCACGGTCTTTCCCTGATGCACACACACATTCCTCCCCCCCCACCGTTCTCGCACACCTCCCTGCCTCTCCGGGGAAGGCCCGGGCTTCCTTCCTGAACTGCGGGTGTGCGATGGGATCAGCTGTCCCTTTTTCCTTCTCCCCCTGTCCTCACGGCCTGGCCCTGGGGCAAGCAGGCAGGACACAGTGCTGCTTCTCCGCCCCAGCAAAGGGGGAGGCTGGGGGCCGAGAGCTCCAATCTTGAATCTGGGGGTGCTACGAGAGCCTGGACCCAGCATGCATCTGACCCCGGCCGCAGGAAGAAAACCCACTGTCGTGAATTATGATGACCCTTGTGCTTAGAGTGAGCTGAGCATCCTCATTCCACCCCCCGCCCCTGGGGCCCCGATCAGGGCAGCTGTCCAGGGGGCACCAACACTTGAATCATGGCTGTGGGCACCGAGATGCCCACAGAGTGCTCACTGCAGTGAGCTGGCACCTGCCCCTCACCCACCTCCCGGTCTGAGCCCCCCCCCACGATCGCGTACAGGGTTCGGGAGCATCTGGACTGCCCTGGCAGGCACGTGAAGCCAGGCAGGATGGGGATGGCGCCGGGTCCCTCAATCATGTTTGGAGAAACTTTTCTATCGGTTTAGTTGTTTTTTGTTTTAAATCTTTCAGCTTCTGTGTTTCAGTTCGGGCGTTCGTGTGAGTGATTATGACTTCGATAACTGAACGTGGGGCTCTTCTCTTAAATTTTCTTGTGAACAACTCCTAACCTGCTGTAAAGATCTGTAACATACACTAAGAAAAGAAACAAAATTACTGGTGTGATTTTTTTTTTTTTTTTTCTCTCTCAACATTTTTTTCCCTTTTAGAAGAACAGTTTTTTTTGGGGGGGGGAGGTTGTTTTGGTTTTTTTTCCTCCTCTCCCGTGTTTTCTCCCACCCCCTCTGCCAGAGGCCACGTGGCCACGAGGAACAAACAGCACTGGCTTTTACTTCTGCTCGTCTCCCTTAATTCCCAGCAAACCGGGTTTTGAGTGAACGTTTGCACCGTAGCATCCGAGGCTTTAAATAAACCTCCCCCTGCCACCTCTCATTGTAACGGGAACCTGATGCTTTCGTCCCGCTCGCCTTCCCCATCAGTAAGGACTATCCCATTTTAGTTACACTACCAGGAATCTAACCCAGCTGAAATGCAAGGTAACTACATGTCTGACTTCCACCTCCCTCTGTAATTGTTGTCTCCCATCCTTACCCCCATATATTTTTTTTAATGTATTAGCTTGGGGCTGTGAATGTGTAAATGATGTGTAATAATATAGAAGAACCTAAAGTTTCTACCAGTTTTAGGAGAAAGGAGAAAAAAAAAAAAAAACAACTCAAAACCAACGGCTTTGTAATCGGATTTTGTCCCAGACCCCCTCCAAGCACTTCAGTGCCTTTAGAACGACTTGTGTTTTAAAAGAATTTTAAAAAGAACAAAAAAAAAAGAGTGGGGAATCTGTATACTTGTTTTTAGAGGGTGGGATGCGGGCGGGAGGGTTGTGAACTGATTATGCTACATTAAAAGTATGGGCACTGCAACAGGCTCTCAGGTATTCCTTATTCTTGTAGTAATAATGCGATTAAAACTTCTAGTGGTTTCACTCCCGCTGTGCGTTGTGTTGCTTCCTCGGCCCCTTGCTTCCCAGTGCCAGCCAGGCTTGCGCCCTTGCTGTGGGGGGCACTGGAGCCGGCGGGCACGAGGCCGGTAGTGAGACCCAGGGCGGGGGTTGTGGTCCACTCAGGTAACCTGCTGGCATCCTGCACTGGGCGGGAGGCCTGGCAGGCCTGAGGGGGTTTAGGAGCCAGGGGTGGGCATGGCCATTGCCCTGCTGGTACCTGAGTGGGGGTTCAGCACTGGACCCCAGTGGTTCCTGGTTTAAGGGCCTTGCCCCTTGGGTCTGACCTGCATTGGGGTCAGGAAGGAAAATTCCCCCATGCTCAGATTTTGAGGGTTGCCTTGTTCTAGCTCCGGGGCAAGGCCTCTGCCCGGGATGTCTTCAGCACGTATTAACCTTTCCTGGTGCAGGGCGGTAGCTGCTGTGTTCCCCCTGCTGCCCTGGGGCAGGTTTGGGGGTGATGTCGGGGCTGACCGTGGTTTCACGTAGAGCTTAGGTGAAGAATGGGTCGGCTGGTTTGGGCAGGGCTGATCCAGCCTCAGGCAGGGGGTTGCACTAGATACGACCCCTGCAGCTCCTTTCCAGCCCCACTGCACTGCAGATGGAAGGACGGCCCCAGTTTAGCAGGAAGCCAAGAACTGGAGGATGCATCACGTTTTGGGGGCTGGGGTGGGCATACGGCTTATTTTGGGCCTGGTCCCTTTGAGGCCCTGCTTGCCTCTCCCCAAGCCACAGCCACGGCCTGGGCGGGAGATGCGGACTGCAGTGGAGGCGCCCCCAGAGCCTGGCCTGACTACTTTAGAGGGGCAGTTGGGAGCTGGCCCTTTGGGGAGGAGGTAGGATTTACCCAGTGCCACAAGTGCAGGGAGCCCCTGCCCAAGGGGAAACCCCCAGGACCTGAGCACATGGAAGGGGAACATGGCGGAGGCCCACACTGCTGTGACAGGAGCAGGCTGCTGGGGCTGGATCCCAAACGGCTCCATCTCCAGCCAGGCCTGAGGCTACAGCAGCCGCCGCACCCTGACCTGCTTCCCCTCTGTGCGCGGGGCAAGCACCAGCCCCTTGCGGCTGCTCCAGCACCCCCCGCACTGGGGGGGGGCCCAGCCTTGCCTGGGCTCCTTGCAGGAGGCAAACCCTACCCAGCATTGCATCCACCCCCGAGGCTCTTGACCAGAGCAGGGTTGGTCCCACCCCTGCTGCCCCTATGGGGCCCGGGGGGACAGCAGCAACCCTGGGTGCTGCAGTAAGGCCTGATCCTGCTTGGATTTGGGGAACATGTGAGGTCCCTTCCAGCCCAGAGCCCCTGTGATTGCTGCTGGCCCAGCCTTTTAACCCCCCACTCTCCCAGAGGCAAAAGTGATGCCCCCACCTTGGACTGAAGCATGAACCCAGTCCTGGCAGCTGTCTGACCCTGGACCTGGGCTGGGCGCACATGCGCGTGGGTGGGAGTGCAGGGCCTGCAGGTCCAGGCTAGACAAGCTCGTGGCTGATTCAGACGGCAGCTTCCTGAGCAGGGAGGGGCCCGCGGTGCCTCGGCATGTCCAGGTCCCCGTTGCTGCCTGCCCAAGAACGTGCTCACCGCCCCCGGCACCGAGGAAGAGGAAGAAGCAGTGGGGCCTGGTCCTGCCCGAGTCCCTGGGGGTGGGCGACCACGTGGGGACCCAGGGCTGTGTCTGCGCCTGCAGCACCGTCCGTCAGAGCTTCTTCACATAGTTCCCCGGGAATAGGCCCTCCTTGCCACGGAGGCAACCGTGCCACCAGCCCGATGGGTCTGCAGGGCAAAGCCGTCAGGGTGGAGGTGCCCTACTCTGCCCCTGCTGCCCGCCTTGCCCCAGCCTGGGGAGGCCCTTGCTGGGTACAGAGCCCAGACATCTGGCGCCCACACAACACCCCCACTTCTCCCAGCTTGGACTAGAAACCCTTCTTTGTTAACTACTAGGAGCCCTTTCCCCATCCCCATCTCCCTCTCCCATTGCTGGCAACAGAGCCCAGGCATCCTGCGTGAACCGCTAGCCCCCTGCCCCACGCCCACCCCAGGGCTGGGACCCAGCCGTCCGGGCACTCACCCTCACGGACGATCTCGATGAGGTCATCGGCGTTGAAGCTGAGCTCGTCAGTGTCCTGGGCATCGTAGGCGTACAGCGCCCGGCACCGCGGCAGGCACGGCTGCAGATGGGGCTTGGCGCGCCCACCGCCCGGGACAGGCTTGGTGTCCTGCGAGAGCCTCCGCTGCAGCCTGGGGGGGTGAGGCGACCAAATCAGGCCAGGGGGCGGGCACCACGGGCCGGATCCAAGGGCCCCAAGATGGGGGGGGCCTGCGCTTGGGAAGGTGCTGCAAGGGCAATGCAGGCGGCA
>NW_017728904.1:2243850-2256321 GCF_001723895.1 Crocodylus porosus
GCTGGGCAGGGCAGGCCCGGGCGCGGGGGCCGGCTCCTTGGCGCGGCAGTGCCGGCTGCTCCATGCTGCTCTGGCGGGCCAGCGACAGGCGCTGCCGGGGGGTCCCCAGGGGTCTGGGTCCCCCCAGTGGCCACTCCCTGCCTGCGGAGAGGAGGGGAGTAGGGCGTGAGGGAACTGGGGGGAAAGAACCAAGGTGCCCGTTCTTGGCCCTTGCAGACCTGAAACCCTCCCGCCCCAACAAGGCCCAGCCCCCCCACCCCCTCCACTGCAGTGGGTGCAGCTGGTACCTGCCACCAGGCGGTAGCTGGTGCTGGGGTCACCAAGGCCTGGGAAGCAGCTTGACCGCGGGTCCTGGCGGGTGGGCCCTGCCATGGGCATAGGGTGGGGGGTCAGAGCAGCCTCCAACTTCCACCCCCACCAGCCCGCCTGGGGGAGACTCAGCAGCCTTGTGCACCCTCCAGGCTGGGCACAAGGTGGCCAGCGCCCAGCCCTCCCCCTGCAGCCCTCGCCCCCCTGCACTCACGGGAGTTTCGGGGCAGCCCAGGCCCGATGCTGACGGTCAGCACCTTGCCCGCGGCTCGCAGCAGTGCCCACTCGCCCCGGCCCAGCTGGAAGTGGATGTGACGGGAGCCGGCTGTGCCCCAGGGCCCCCAGCCGTCCTTCTTCACCTTGAACTCCAGCCTGCAGGGACAGCAGGAGCATGTGGGGACACCCCCCACCCCAGCATCTGGCTCCATGGGGGGGCCCAGACCCCAGGGGCGGGGAGGGGGGCCAGGGCAGTGCCAAGAAGGCACATACAGCACCGAGCGCAGAGCAAGTGGCAGGAGTTGGGGGAGCCAGATGCTGCCCCCCCCACATCCCAGCTCCCCTCCAAGATCTGGGACAAGAACCCAGGCGTCCTGGCTCCCAGCCCACTTTACCTATGACCCCTCTCAGCCATCCCCTTGCTGAGCTGAAAAGGACCCAGGCGTCCTGGATCCTACCTCCACCTGCCACCCCACTACCTACCACACCGTCCAGCCACTTCTGCAGCTGGAGGTGGGATTAAAAGAGCCCAGGAGTCCGGGATCCCACCCTCACACCTACCCATGACCCCATCCAGCCTGAAGCTGAGGGTTAAACGAACCCAGGTGTCCTGGCTCCAACCCTCTGCTGCCGCCCATTACACTAGGACCCCCCGCCGGCCCCTCCCTGGGCAGAGAACCCAGGAGCCCACCCCCAGGCTTGGGTCGCACAGCACCTGGCACCGCAGCACCCGGGGTCCAGCCACACAAAGACTGATGCCCCTCTCCAACCCTTCCCAAAGCTGGGAGGGGACCCAGGCATCCACTCCCACCCCCGCGACTCACTGGTTGCTGAAGTTGAGGGGCAGGGGCCGGGCGGCCCGCTCCCCACAGCGCCGGCTTAGCAGGCTCAGCAGCTCCGTCTTGAGCACGGTCTCCAGCAGGCTGTCGTACTGCGCCGTGTGCACCACCACGAAATCGTCCTGCAGGGAGCTGCAGGGCAGGGACAGCCTCAGCCGGGGCTGAGGTCCAGCCAGCGCTTGGAGCTGCACGGCCACAGCCTGGACAGACGGGTACGGAGGGCGCCGGGCATGCCCAGCCTGCGGAAAAGGCACTGAGGAGGGGCCCTGAGTGCCGGGGCCCATGGGTCTGGGGGTTTCTAAGCCTGCTGGCTGCAGCCCAGACTGGGGATGGGGACTGGGCTGTACCAATGCTCCTGATGGGACCAAGTCTGGCAGTTCCTGGCTAGTGGGTCTTGCCCCCGTGCTTAAAGTCAGACAGACGCTGCATTGGGGTCAGGAAGGAATTTTTTCCCCTTACTCAGACTGGCCCAGACTGGGGGGTTTTGCCTTCCTCTGTGGCGGGGGCATGGCCCTGGCCTGGGATCTCTTGAGCATCTGTTAACAACCTTTGCAGCAGCAGGACATTGACTGCCGCGGTCCCCCAGCTTTCCCTGAGGCAAGTCCGGGTGTGATGTCTTACGTCAGGGCTGACGGTAGTTTTGCTACAAGATCACTTGATTAATTTGCCTGGGAAGGTTTGGACAGGCCTGATCCTGCCTCAGGCAGGGGCTGGACTAGATGGGACCCCTGGAGCTCCCTTCCAGCCCCACGGCCCTGGGATGCTATGAACTAACCCTGCCAGACAGACCTGGGGGCTGGGGGGGGGTCTCTCTCACACTGGCCCCCCCCAGCCCAGGTCCAGCACCAGCTGGAGACGTCCCCGGGGGTGTGGTGCCAGTGCCTCGCCAGCAGCCGTCAAGGCGCATGGTGGATCAGGCTGCCCCACAACCCCTGCCCCAAGGGTCACTTGCCCCACTGGTCCCCCCCCTGCACCTGAGCGACACAGCCTGGACATGCTCGAGCTCGATGCGGCGCTTGAGCACCTCGCGGATGGCGCCCTTGTCGGGGCCCTGCCGCACCCGCTCCCGCCCGATCAGGTAGAGGCACCGCGGAGTCAGCATCAGGTCCCGCTTCACCGCCTGCGGGCATGGGGCACATGCGTGAGCAGAGTGGGGGAGAACAGGGGCAAGAGCAGGGCAAGGGTGAGGGGCAGGATGAGAGGGGAGGGCAGGCCTGGGGGGGGCCAAGAGGCCGCGGTCGGTACCTTGAAGCGCCGGTCGTACTTGGTGACGGTGGCGGCAAAGTCGACGCGCTCGCGCCGGCCCAGAAAGCGCCGCAGCTCGGGGCGGGCATCCAGGCCCAGGTAGTCGCCGGCAAAGGCACGGTTGAGGCTGTGGCGCCGGCGCTCCTTGCGGTGCAGCACCAGGTTGGAGGCTGTGGGCAGGGGGGTTGTGAATCCCCCCGCCCCCTGACCCCGCCATGGCAGGGGGGACGAGAGCAGCCTCTGCGGGGCTGGGGCCCGGGTGCGAGTCCCCGCAGGAGCAGGTGCATAGGACTCTCCCGTGGAGCTGGGGGGAATGTCTCCATGCCCCAGTTTCCCCAGTGGGAACACGGGCAGCAGGAGCTCCCCCAGGCCCGTACAGCACCTGGCGCCAGGGCAGGGGCAGATCCAAGTGGGGGCAGGGGCAGCTGTGTCATTTCAGGTCCGTATAGCCAAGCCCCAGGCACTGCTGGGGGAGGGGGAGGCAGGACCCACCTTCCTCGCGGAGGCGGATTTGGGTGCGGGCGGCCACATGCCGGCGCCAGGCTCGCTGGATGACACGGGCGAAGCCATCGTAGTGCCGCTCCCGCATCTCCTCCAGCAGGAACAGCTGGGGGGGCACCCGGTGAGGGGCTGCGGCTCTGCTCACGGCCCCTTCCCTTGGCTCCAGGGACTGGCACCCTCCCCCAGCCAGGTGTTGAATCCCTCCCCACCCCCAGGCACAGGTCCCAGCTTCCCACGCCCCACCCAATGCCCCCCGACTCACTGACTCGGGGGCCTTGATGAAGACCTTGCTGCAGCCCAGCTCGAACTGCCCGGGGTCTACATTGACGGCCTGCAGCAGGTGCAGCACTCCCTGGCGCTCCTCGCCCCGCCATGCTGGCCACGTCTCAGGGGTCAGGATCGCGTACCTGAGGGGCAGAGGACCGAGGGGTGTCTCCCAGCGGGCGCCTGCCCTGCCTCCCCGTCCCAAGCCCCATGGGGGCAGTTTCAGCCTGGCCGAGGTCTGCACGGCACCACGGGGCCCAGGAACCCCCCACCACCGAGAGGAGGCCAAATGCCAAGACAGAGTCCCTGACCCCCGACCCCAACAAGGTGCAGAGAAGGGCAACCACAATGCTCAGGGGCCTGGAGCTGTTGCCAGACACCTCTGGGCCCATTGCTCCTAGTCCTGGCTCCTGCCAGGTGGGGCCAGCCTGGCATGCCCAGACAGGGTGGCGATCCCTTGCCCACCAGAGCCCACATGGGGCACGGGTCCCTTGCCAGGCAGCCCTTGGCCCTGGGATCTGGCTCCATCGCTTGCTGGGAGATCCCAGGGGTGGAGCCATGGGGCACCATGGAGGGGGTGCCACCCGCCCCCACCGCCCGCGCTCCCACCTCTGCAGGAACTTGTGGAAGGGTCTCCGGTAGGCGTAGCCGGCGCGGCGCACGCGGATGTTCTCCCGCAGGCCCAGGTACTCAACCTGGTGCTTCACCCTGCAGGCAGGCGGGGGCAGTGAGCACAGCGCCAGGCACCCTCAGCCCGCGACGGGGGTGCACAGGGCTCCAGGTGCCTGTGACGGGGCCTGGAGCCAGATGGGACGGGGGACATGGGTGCGGGGTCGGCCCCACCTGCTCTCCTCCCAGTCGCGGGGCCGCTTGGTCTCGTTGGGCTTGATGCAGCGGATGTAGTGGGGCGTGCAGCACATCAGCCGGGTCACCAGGTCATTGGCCTGTCTCTGCAAGGCACCGGAGCTGCTCAGCTCCCCCGCTGTGGTGGGATCCCCCTCCTCGCAGCCCCCCCAACACAAACATCTCTAATAAGCAGGAACAGCCACATGCAGCTTGTGCTGGGGGGAGCGCAGCTGGACACAGCAAAGCAAAGGGAGCAGAGAGGAGGCCACCTGCAGGTGCAGGATGACTGGGGGGGCACCAAGTAAGACCCAGCAGAGATTTGGGAGGGTTGGGGAGGGGTAAGCTCCAGATCAGGCTTGGGCTGAGGTCTGGGCAGGCTCCCAACAGGCCTGGGGAGGAAGGCAGAGAGGGGCAGGGTGTTTGCTGCTAGCCCATCACCCCCTCGCAGCCCCCATGGCTGGAGGAGACCAGCTGGAGGCCAAGCAGAGACCCCTGCATGGTCCCTGCCCCTGGGTACCTTGATCTTGCTGCCAGCCGTGGTGGGTCGCCCCTTCTTCTCCATGTGGATGTTCTCAGGAAACAGGTCTCGGATGAAGGGGCTGCAGGGAGGAGACATCAGGGACAGGCCTGGGCGGGGGCTGTTTGCTGGGCCTCAGCGCGGCTCCCCTGGGCCTTGCCAGGAGGGGACAGAAACCAGGCATCCGGGCTCCCTGCTCCTCCCGGCTCGACACCTCCGCCCCTGAGCTGGGGGCACAACCCCGGCGTCCAGCCCCCCGGGCACTCACAGCTCGCTGCTCTGCATCAGCTCGATGAGATCGTTGAACAGCACATCCCGGTTGCGCTCGCAGAAGCCCTCCACGTCGTAGGAGACCTGGGGGTACAGGGGGCGGGGGGCTGCAGTGACACGGGGGTATCAATCGACCCCCTCCCCCGCACGGGCACAGGGGCAGGGCAGGGGTTAAGGCCAGGAGCATGGCCCCCTGGCGCAGCACCCCCAACCCCTCTGGGCTCCCCCAGCTTCCCCCCCGGCCCACCTTGCCAGCATAGTGATGCACGACGAAGCCGCAGCTCCAGGGGTTGAAGTGGGGGTGGGTGCCCAGCGCAGCCTGCAGCTTCTGCAGCAGGCTCTGGTCGGCGCCCGCGCCCTGGGCATGCAGCGTGGCGCACACGTCGTCCAGGACGCTCAGCACCCCTGGCGGGTTCTGGTGGGGGAACGGTGCCCAGTGCCCTGCTGCAGCCACGTCAAGCCAGCCGGGGGTGCTGTGCCCCTGTCCCAGGCTGGGGGGCACCAAAAGGGCAGGGGGGGCTGCATCTAGGCCCCATCCCCCCCATCCAGCCCAGGACAGGTTCCCCCCATACCCGGGGGAGCCCCCTGCACCCTGGAGGTGGGGCTTGGAGAGGCCCCACCCCCAAAGTTGTAGGGGCGGGGCTTGAGACCTGCCTCTAGGCACAGCAGGACCCCCAACCCTGTGGAGGCAGGGCTTGGAGAAGCTGCACCCCATAACACGCAGGACCACCAGCATTATGGGGGTGGGGCTTGGAAGGGTCCAACCCCCTTGATACACCCAGGACCCCCACACCATGGAGGTGGGGCTTGGAGATGCTCTGCCCCCCATGACATGCCCAAGACCCCCAGCATTGTGGGGATGGGACTTGGAGAACCCCCCCATACACCCAAACCCCAGCCCCAGCCTAGTGTGGGCGGGGCTTCCCCAAGCTCCACCCACATGACAGAGGACCCCCAAGGTTTCAGGGGCAGGGCTTGCAGGGGCCCCACCCCCTGTCACGCACCACTTTGCTCTCGATCAGGTCACAGACGATCTTGTTGTTGAAGTAGTCGATGGGACTCCAGCAGATGCCCTCCTGCACGTACTCCTCCTGCGGGGGGCGCTGTGAGCAGGCAGTGGGGTGGGGCAGGAGGATGGGGGGTTCCCCCCTCCCCCCACCCCGCGGCTCGCGAAAGCAGCTGGCTCTGCAGCGGGACACTGGGCTCCTGTCCCTCCTCCGCCATTTATGCAGCCACTGCCCCGTGCCTCAGTTTGGCCATCTGTGAAGTGGGGCTGCACAAAGCAACCGAGGCCTATTCCAGCTGGGCCTTGGCTGGGGTAATGCAGAACTTCTGCACCCCACTCCTGCCCCATGGGACAGGGGCAGGAGGGGAAACTGAGGCACGCCCAAGGGCACATGCTGCAGCTGGTCCAGCGAGGAATAGAGAGAGCCCAGGTGTCCCGAGCCCCTGCCCAGAGCCACACACTGTGCCACGGCTCCCCCCGCCTGCCCCCCCAGCCCCACCTGCTCCGCCTTCAGCGTCAGCTCAATGAAAATCTGCTGCAGTTTCTCGTTGACAAAGTTGATGCAGAACTGCTCGAAGCCGTTCTTCTGCGGTGGGACAGACACGCACCCACAGGCTGACAGACAGACCCATCAGGCCCCGGGTTCAGATAGGGCATGGGGGGAAGTACCATACATGGGTCTCAGAGGGGCTGAAGACCCCCCAGCCCGGCCTCACCTGGAAGATCTCAAAGCCATAGATGTCGAGCACGCCCAAACTGTGCTCCTCCCGCGCCTTCTGCATGGCCCTGTTCACGGCCTGGAGACGGAGGCACCAAGTCTGGCGGGGTACAGGCCAGGCTGCACGTGCCAGGGGCTGGAGCCCCTGATCTGGGGGGGGGATCCCATAGATGATGCCCCAGGGGGAGCAGGGAGCTGGGCACAGGGTGGTAGCAGGGGTCTCAGGGTCCCTCCAGGGGCCAGGAGCAGGTGGGGGGATCTAAGGGCTTCCCCCAGGTTGGGCATGTGGTGGAGGGGGGTCCGAAGGCCACATAGGAGCTAGCATGTAATGGGGGTGTGAGATGCCCCCATGAGGTTGGGCATGCAGTGTGAGGGGTCCAAAGTGCCCCCCAGAGGGGGTGGGGGGGGCACATGGGACGCACGTCAACGAGGTAGTCAAAGAGGCGGGCGTGCAGGGCCTTGGCCAGGGCGTCGCGGCTGAAGCTGGCCTGCTGCGCGTTGAGGGTCACAGCGATGACCTCGCAGCGGCCCCCCCACCGGCCGTCCAGCTTGCGGCTCGTCAGCTTCTCTCGCAGCCGGCTCTGCTCCACGCCCAGCAGGTAGGCAGGGAAGGCCAGGACTGGGGGCAGAGGGGGACGGGGTGGGGGGTAGGTGCCGCTCCCTGCCTCAGTTTCCTCCAACCCCCCCATTCCAGCAGCCGGCTTCCCAATGGGGCCCAGCCAGCGTGCTCAGGGGACATGCCCCCACCCTGGCCCATGGGACCCTCCTCTCCTGAGGGCGAGGACAGAGGGAGGAGGATGGGGAGCCCCTCACAGTCCTCGCTCTCCACGGCAGCGTAGTTGTCGGCATCCCGGAAGCCGACGTTGCCCAGGTGCAGGATCCCAGCCACGATCTGCAGCACCAGCGCCTGCTCCTCCCCGCTCAGGCCCACCACGTCCATGGCCGTCTGTAGGGGCAGAGCGCAGGGGGCTCGTGACGCGGCCAAGTGGAGAAGCAGGGGTGCCCGGCTGTGCCGGGGGCAGCATGGGCACGGGGCGGGGGGAAGCTGATGTCCCAGGAGGGGCCGTACCAGGGTCTCATCGAAGTCCCGCCGGTCGTCCACGTCGGCGGCGGTGTAGGCGGCCGCCTGGTTGAGGTAGTAGTAGTAGTCGGGCGTGGTGATGCCCAGGTTCTCCCGCTGCTCCGGGGAGGCGCCCACCAGCAGCTGGGGACAGGGGCAGGGGTGGAGGGAGTCACGTGCCAGCAGGGGACAGGTCCCCCAGCCGTGCTCCTCTGCCATGCCCCAGGCCCCCAGATGTGCCCCAGCTGTGCGCAGATCCCCCAGCCCCACCTGGTAGTAGATGTGGAAGTTCCTCTCTCCAGGGTTCTGGCTCACGACCCGCGACTTCTCCAGCAGGAAGTTAGAGATGCGACCGCCATCAGGCTCCCCGCCCTGGCTGAACTGGATCTCAAAGTATTTGCCCTGGGGAGGGGGGCTGTGAGCCGGGACCCCACAGAGACCCAGCAGTGCTGCAGGAAGGTGCTCAGATAGCAACACCCCATGCAGCAAAGGGCTGACTCGAGCCCTCCCCCCTCAGCCACCAGACAAGCCAGGACGCCTGGGGTCTGTCCCCAGGGCAGCAGGGAGCTGGGGGCACTGAGGGCTCCTGGGCTCCATCCAGGGGGGTCCAGTGGCTACAGGCTGCTCCCAGCTTAACCACTGATGGCAGTGCCTCAGTTTCCCCATAAGATGCAGGCGAGGCCGATGGGTGGGGGGCAGGGAGGCTGGACTCGCAAAGCCCCTGGAAGCAGTGGGTGGGGCTGGCGTGGCAGGGGGCACTCACAAAGCGGCTGGAGTTGTTGTTGCGCACGGTCTTGGCATTCCCAAAGGCCTCCAGCAGCGGGTTGGACTTGAGGATGATGTCCTTCACGTGCTGGAGGGTGGGGGCACCTGTCAGAGCCCCCCATAGCCACCCACCAGGATGCCCAGCCCCCCACCCCAGCACATGGGGGGCAGCCTGGGGATGGACGCCCTGGGAGAAGATGCTTACATGCCTGTCCCTGCAATGCCTTTCAGATCCACCCCCCAGTGCCCAATCTGTGTCCCATGCCCCAAGCTTGGCAGGGAACAAGGCCTGGGCCTTATGCCTGCCAAAGCGCCCACCACCTGGGCAGGCTGAGCCCCCAGGACCTGCTGCCTGGGAACGGGATGGCAACAGGCTGCTACGGAGCCTGGGAAGAGCCG
Organism: Crocodylus porosus; assembly: GCF_001723895.1. Classification (NCBI taxonomy): domain Eukaryota; kingdom Metazoa; phylum Chordata; order Crocodylia; family Crocodylidae; genus Crocodylus; species Crocodylus porosus. The sequence continues at coordinate 2,252,806 of NW_017728904.1, forward strand.
TCGTTGCCCTCGGCAGAGCCAGGGCTGGGAGTGGGGCGGTCCCCTGCTCCAGCTACATCTCCCATGATGCTCTTGGGTCTCCTTCTGGTGAGGGCAGCAGTGCATTGTGGGGAGAGGCTGGGAGCCAGCACTGGGGGGCCTGGTGGTACCTGAACTTTGGGGCCCCCGCCGGACACCCTGGAGATGTAGCTCATGATGTACTTGGCCGCCACGGTCTTGCCTGCGCCACTCTCCCCACTGCGACACAGGAGGGCAAGGGTTAACATGACGCCCACTGTGGAGGACACCAACCCCCCCAGGCCAGGGAGGAGGCAACCACCCAGCTCCCTTCCCCCCTGTATTCCTCTGCTCACCCTCCCCCAGCCCCAGACATGCCCACTGGTACCTGATGATGATGCACTGGTTTTCGCGGTCGATGAGCATGTTGCGGTACGAGCTGTCGGCCAGCGCGTAGACATGCGGCGGGTTCTCATATGGCGCCTGCATCACGGGGGGGGGCACCTGTCATGCCAGGCCTGCGCTCCCACCCTGGACCTGAGCCAGGCCAGGCCCTCGATGGGATGCATCAAGGGTCCCGGAGCCCTGCCTGTATGCAGGGGGGGCTGGGCCCCATATTCCCTGCCTCAGTGGGTCAAGGCTTCACCCCCAGCCCCAAGCACCAGATCCAGGAAGGGGGTCGGTGCTGGTGACATCCGACGCAAAGCCCCATTTGGGCTGGGCACTGCATCCATGAGGACGTTCGCGCTCAGCTCGCCCATCCTCAGCTGATGGAGTCTGAAGCCCCTGGGCCCGGCCCCAGAAGAGGGTCCATCATTTGGGAACAGCACCCCTAGGACAATGCCCCCTGGGCTCTAGCACCACAGGGCTCACCGCGCCTTGGTACATGTCGATCTCGCGGTCTGTGAAGTAGGGCAGCTGCCGGAAGGGGTTGATGGAGATCAGCACTGGCCCGATGTAGGTCTGGGGGCGCCAGTTAAGGGCCAGGCAGCAGCCAGAGCCAACAGGGAGGGGACTGGATCCTCCCCCATCTCCCCATAAACAGCCCTGCTGTATTTAAGCCACTCACTATGGGGCAATAACAGCTCTGGTGCCAGGACAACAACCTCCTGCTGCTGCCAGGGTTCCTCTGGCTCCAGCGGGGGTGGGAAGAGAGCTGGGACAAGCCTAAATGACCCCCACAAGCTCACTAGCAGGATCCCAGCAATCTGCGGGGGTCCGTGCCCCCTTGGCTCCTGCAGCATCACAAGCTGCTCCTAGGCATGGCAGGGAGCACCTTGTGATACTGTGCAAGCCTAGAGGGCCAGAGCCAGCCAGGGGCAGCGTGGCCTAGTAGGCAGAGCCCCAAGCTGGGATGCAGGCACCCTGGGTTGGAGTCCCAGCTCCATGCTTCAGTTTCCCCCGCCAGGGGTGCAGTGATTCCTCCGCTGGCCCGGGGAGGGGTGATCCAGAGGCTGGGCAGGTGCCATGGTCAGGAGGATACAAAGATGTAGCCGTCGAGGAAGCGCCGGCGCAGGTTCTCCACGATGGCGTCCTCAGAGACGCGGCGAAGCAGCACCAAGTCATCCACACCGCTCTGCCGCACGCCCTGCGCCTGCCAGTGGTAGCGCTCCTTGCTGCCCTGGAGGGGGGAGAGCAGCAGGGCAGTCGTGGTGGGAGGGTACGGCCAGGGCCTTGCTGCAGCCAGGCTGGGGTAAGGTGGCATCAGTGGGATCAGGACCCTGGAAGGTCTCCCCCTCCCTCCCTGCAGTGCTGGCGCGGGGCCGACCACACAGCCTGGCACTGACACTGCCTGTCCCATGGAGGGGGATGAACGCATCTTTGCGGCTGCCACGATGGGGCAGCCCCGGCTGGGGCCAGGGCCCTGCCTGGGCAAGGAGGGTGGATGTGGGAGGGGGCGGCCAGGGGGCTCACAGCTGCTGAGGTGAGAGCGATCCTGTCCGTGGCCCCTGGATGACTCAGGAGCCCTCGGTGGGCAGCTGGTCACAGCCCTTGCCGGGGGGGGGTTGATCCCAGGGCTCCCTGCCCCCTGCTGTAACCACTGCACAGCGCTGCCGCTAAGCACAAAACCAGGCGTCCAGGCCTCCTCCTGCCCCCCGCTGAAAGCACTGGCCAATCCACAGTGGGCTGTCCTGGGTTCAAATCCTGCCCTGGGCGTGCGGGAACCACCAGCGCTGGTGGCTGGAGGGGGCGCCTGTCCCAGAGCCCCGGCCTGTCCCCACCGGGACTCGGCAGCTCCTGAGCCAAGTGCCACCTGCTCCTGCCTGACCCTGGGCACCGCAGGCCTTTTGGGGTGGGGGTGACCGCTCTGGGACCGTGGCAGGTGCGGATCACCAGAGACACTGCGACCACAGGGGAATGAAGCCCAGACGCAGGTGTGTGACAGCCAGTGGCGTGCCTCAGTTTCCCCTCTGTCGCCCTATGGCCTGTGGCTGCCTCCTGCGGGACGCATGGAGCGCCGTGTGCCTGCTCAAGGGCAGCCTGGACTGAAACCAACCCGGGCGGCCAGAAACTGAAGCCGATACCGGGGGGGAGGGGAAGGCAGTGCCGTCCAGTGCCACCTCCCAGCCTGGCTATGGCCGGCCCCAGACACCCCCGGGGTGCCAGGCTGGAGGGGTCGGAGCTGAAGCAAACCGTGCATGTCGCGTGCTGGAGACCCCCAGCCCCCGGCCACCCCCACCGCCCGCCAGGACACCGTAGCTGAGACGGCTGCAGCAGTTGCCAAGGCGCCGTCGCCGGCCGGCACAGACGTGCCGGGGTCAGTTGCTAGGTGATGCGGCCCGGGAGGGGGATGGGCGCGGGGGTCTCCCGCCAGCCTCGCCCCTGGGTGACGCAGGACCAGGGCGGCCGGTCGTGGCCCTCGCTGCCCTGCTGCCGTAACCGCGGCGCGGTGCTGCCGCTGTGTGGGGGGCCCAGGCGCCTCCCTGCCGTCACCCCTGCGCTGCCCCTCCGACCACTGATGGCAGAGCCCAGGCGCCCCGCCGTGCCCGGCGCCCAGGCCCACAGCCCTTCGCCTCTGCCCACGGCTTTCGCTGCCTGGGCCTGGCAGCCCTGGGACGAGCCCGGGAGACCCGGCCCCAGCCCTGGAGCCTGGATCCCGCCCCGCAGTCCAGCACCCTCGGGCTTTGCCTCCGAGCGGGGCACACAACCCGGGCGGCGGGGGGACACGTCTGCCAGCCGGGCACGGGCTGCGCTGGGCGCGTTCGGGGACACGCCTGCACATGGGATGGGGACGCGTGTGCCCAGCCCCTCCCCTGGAGGAGGTTTCGGGCTCCTGGGGTCCCCCCCGGGCAGGGCACTTGCCCTCTCCGGGCCTCAGCTTCCCTGGAAGCTGGGGGGGGGCTGGTTCCGAGCTCCGCCGCCCGCCCCTGGCACGGGGCAGCGCACAAGCTATGTGCGTGCACACGCGTGTACAAGCGCGGGTGTGCCAACGCACGTGGAGGCGGGCGAGGTCGCGTGTGCGCACACGTATGTGCATGCTCGCGCGTGCGTGTGCCCGGGCGGGCGCGGGGCCGGGGC
>NW_017728904.1:2256508-2278022 GCF_001723895.1 Crocodylus porosus
GCCTCCCTCAGCCGCCCAGGGCCGGAGCTGCGCCGCCCTGCCTGGGCTCGCGGCCCAGAAATGAGGAGGGGGCTGCAGGCAGCAGGGATGCATTGACAGCACCGCTCTTCTGCGAGGGGAGGGGGCTGCCCTGTGCCTCCGCTCCCCCAGCCCCGCAACACCCCTTGCCGGCTCTTTCCAGCCCCGGCCTCCCCTCGGCCCGGCGCAGGGGTCCTGCCGGCCCCTGGGGGTACTGCCCAGTGCCCAAGGCTGGGGCCCCATCCAGAGGGCCCTGTGCTCTCTGCCCCCCAGCCAGGCAGCCTTCCCCCACGGTGCCATCTGGCTGATGGGACCCAGCCCCTGGACTGTTTGCAGCTATTAGACACCCCCAAGCCCCTGCCCTGTCCCAGCTGTGTGCATCAGCAGCATGCCTCAGAGATGAGGGTCATATAGCAGCCCAGAGGACATATCACAGGAAGAAACAGAATTGGGGCTGGGGAAAGAGGGGAAGGCTGGGCTCCTCCTTGGACTCTTCTGGGGGGAGAGGTCAAGAGCAGCACTCAAGTGAGGACAGAGAGGAGTGCAGGGAGCCTGGGTCAGGCCCCGGCTCAGCATCATCCAGCTCAGCCAGGCTGGACCCCACTCAGCTGCCTTCCCACCAGGATAGGCCCAGCCCCAACCCGGGCTACAAAGCGCTCCAAGCTCCACAGCCATTTCCCACGTTCAGTTTATTTTTATCCTTTAGTACAAAAGTTGCAGGCTGGCAGCCCCTGGAGCCAGTGCCCCCAGCCTTGCCCCAGCCCTGTAGGGCCCCTTGTCCCAGAAACACAGCCCACCCTGGGGTCCCTGCAGCCCCATTGCCTGGGACACAGCCAGCTGCTCAGGGAACAGGCAGTGGCAGGAGAAGACAGAGTCCTATGGAAGCAACGATGAGGTTGGGGATTTGCTCCCCACTAGCGCCACTGGCTTCTCCTCCGCTTCCAGCGGCAGGGCTCCGACTGAGCGCGTCGCCCCAGGCTCTCACCCACGTGCTCCAGGGACCTGCACAGAGCTGGGAACAGCCAGTGGGGAAAGTGGAACCGAACCAAGCAAAGGAAAGTGCAAACAGAGGAGGGGAGAGTGCCCAGGCCTTTACCTTCCCTCCACACCCCTCGCCCCAAGCTGCGGAGCTGTCCCCACACCAGTAGCAAGGAGCCAGGAATGCGGCTGCCCTGAGACCATGCCCAATTACTCACCACATTCGCTACAGGGAAAGGGGAATTAGGCTCCTTCATGGGGCGGCACAAGAGCCAGCCTTGGCTTGGACTGCGGTGCACAACGGTGGCAAAGCTGTACAGCCATACTCTGCCAGTCACCTCCAAACCATTAGGTTAAAATAATTTTTTAAAAAGGCTGAATAAATCAACATTGCAAATCATTAGTGCTCACAGAGACCCAGGACTGGGACAGGTAATGTGGGGAGCAACAGACTGGGAGCTTTGCAGCAAACACACCCAGGGTGTAGAGGGGGCCACCACCGTCTGACCAGCAGGGGCAGGGAGCCTGGGCACGCTGGGGGGACGGGGAGGACACAGACGTGAAGGTTTAGTTAAACACCAAACATGTGGAGAAGCCTCGTTAGCAGCTCCCTGTAGGGTACGCAGCCCTCCTGGACTGGAGCCTGACATTCCCGCCCTCCCCCGCCACCCCGACTCTGACACCCAATAGCCCAGGCTCAGGGCTTCGTGCTTCACAGCGCCTGCTGGGGGCCGGACAGTCAGTAGCTGCACTATGCAGACCAATGAAGGCACTAGCTAGGGCTGCACGCTGCAAAGCTACGGGCAAGCCAGCGTTCCCAAAGCCGAGGAGCAGGCTGGTGAGGCAGGCGCAGGCTGAGCCTCGCAGCCCCCAGGGCAGGAAGAACCAGCCCCACCAGCATCTCACCCCCCATCCAGGAAGCCGACAACTGATTGCTCGAGGCAGGGCTGGGACAGGCTCAACCCCACGAGGGAGGCGGCACCCTACCCTCCAGGCAACAAAGCCAGTCAGCCATGGGACAGGGCCGCAGCACCCACGAGTCACACGCGAAGCAGGGGGCAGCTTCCCTTGTCCTCTGCCCTGCAGAGCCTGCTGCGAAGTCCACAAGGTGCGGCCAGGCAGCAGCTGGGGACAGGACCCAACATCCAGTGGGACACAAATCTAAGCACTAAGCCAGAAATTATTGCAGGGGGAAGGGGAAGCTTCACAGTCCCAGACTCGCAAAAGAGTCCATAAAGGTGCCCAGAGATGCAGGCCCAGGAGCCTGCGGGGAGGCAGGGAAACAAAATCACCCAAGTCCCAATAATGCTCCACTGTGGAAGGTTAAGACCGTGCAACGAGGGCAGGGAGGGGGGGGAAATCGTGTCTGGGGACCCATGCCAGAGATGGGCTTTGCCGTGTGCCAACGACCTGAATCTTGCATTAAAAATGTGCAAAGAAGAGACGACATGGGGGAAGTCAGGGGCCGTGCCAGGGTCTCACGGAGCCAGGATTCAAGTGGCAACAGCAGAAGGCTCAAAATACCAGCCCAGGGGCAGGGTAAATCCCTCACCCCTGGCCCTGAAGGTTTATGAGATTGCGGAAGAGTTCACAGGACGTTGAGAGGCATAATACTGAAAGGGGGGACAGACGGACACGTGGCTCAGGGGCTCAGTGGAGGCGCCGGTCTCCAGAGGCTAACGCCGGCTCGGTCCCGCCAGCGCTGGGCTTGGCTATGAAATATCATCGAGGATTCCCACACAATCCTTCGCAGTCCAGTCCATTTCACACGGGGATTTTTCTTCTTCGCTTGTGTAACAGTCTGGGAAGAGCAGTGCCAATGCCGGGTAGCCCTCTGCCACTGGGGGAAGAAGACCTTCTTCCCTCGGCCAAGGCTCCAGGCCCCCGCTCTTGCCGTGACAGCCGTCGGAGGAAGGGGTGGGCGCGGGTGTCACATGATGCCGTTGGTGAGGTACTGGAAGCCATCATAGAGCTTGGTGGTGATGGAGCGCATGCTGCCGTCCACCATCTGCTCCACCAGCATCTGCAGCTGCTCCTCCGTCATGTTCATGTGGAAACGCTCCTTCAGGTTGCGGATGGTGCTGGAGCCATGGAAGCAGGGGAGCTGGGAACCTGGGGCAGGGCGATAGCTAAGTCATGGAGCGGCCAGACACACACGCATCACGACCCCCCCCAACCCTGGGCTCACCTATGCTGCAGACCCAACCCCGACTCTGGGCCACATCGTCAGGCAGCATCAACTGGCCTGACTTGAGCAACACTGACAAACAGACCTGTTAACCCCGGCTAGAGGCAGGCCCAGGGGTGCCCCCAAGCTCCCATGCAACAGATGACTTCCCTATGTGCAGTCTACCTGCTCCCCAACCCCCTAGACAGCCTGCGCTGCCATGAGGGCCTGGCTTTTCTCGCTGCCTCTAACACAGCCAATGCCAGCCCAGTAACAGACTAGTCCAGGCCTGGCCCCTGCTCTGGGACAACCAGTCCCTGCCAATGGTGTTTCTTGCACCCCAAGCCCCAGAGCCTGCAGCCGTGAAGCCTGGGTTTGGCAGGCTCTGCCTGCTGGGATGGGATAGCAGCACTGCTGTAGCAGCAACGGAGGCTGTGGTAGATTTCATAGACATTAGGGCTGGAAGGGACCTCGGAAGATCATCAAGTCCAGCCCCCTGCCCAAAGGGCAGGAAGTCAGCTGGGGTCATAAGATCCCAGCAAGATAAGCATCCAATTTACTCTTGAAGGTGTTCAATGCAGGTGCTTGAACAACCTCTGACAGCAGGCTGTTCCAAACCTTGGGGGCTCGGACAGTGAAGAAATTCTTCCTTATATCCAGCCTGAAACAGTCTTGCAGTAGTTTATAACTATTCGTCACTCACTCCTCTCCTGGTTCTCTTCATCAGAGGGGCTCAGGGCTGGGAGGTGCTAGTCCTCCCCTTACATTGACAGGCAAGCAGCCTGAATTAATGGGACACGTAGGTCTCTAATCCCCCCTGCAACCACTGGAAATTCACACCTGTGGCAACCCCCGCCTGCTCTGCACATGTTGGGAGGAGCTAGAAACAGAACCCTGACATCCTGACAGTCACCACTACCAAGAGCTTCCCCCTAGGCTTCCCACATAATCACGTGGTTGTAAAGAAGTGTCTAATGCTTCATGCAACAGACGCCCTGCCCTGCTCTCAGGGCCTGCAGATGAGATGTATTCTGAGCTGCAAGTTTCCACACGCAGTGTTTTATATTCACTTTCCAGCCAGGAGTGCTGGCCTGATGGCAGGAAAGCCGATATGCAGGGCAGGGTGCCAAGGGCCAGCAGCAGTGTCCTTTGCTCGGGTAGCTTTACTTCCACACAGCTTCACGTGTCCTGACCCCTTGCTGTCATGGGCAGGAGCTGGCTGTGGGTCAGGCTGAGCCATGGGGCCAGGCCATACCTTGCTGCATGATCTCCACGATCTGCACGACCTTGTCCATGTGCTTCCGGGCAGCGATAAGCCCCTGCAGCATCAGCATCTTGTAGTAGTTGAACATGTCCCCATCCAGGCCTCCCATTACCTGGAAAGCAGCCAAGGGGCAGGGCTGAGTACAGTTGGCAAGAACAGCAGGAACTGGGGGGGCAGCCACAGTGCCCCTCCACAGAGGGAATGTCACAAGCAGCTGCTAGGACCCAGCCTGGCCCTGACTGACAGCTGCCTCCAACTGTTGGGTGCATATAACCTGTACCCACGCCCTCCCTACAGCCTGAAGGGCCCTGGGCACAGAGTGCGTGCTTCTGTACAGCCGCTCATGCTAAAGTATTTGACAGTGTTGTAGCTAGAGAAGGTGGGGGGGGGCACAAGCACCAAGCAGTAACTATAGGGGGCCAAAGTGGAGGCAGGGGGTCACCCAGGGGCTCTTCTATCTGGCCACAGAGGCAGCAGGTCAAAGTCCTTCCAGCCTCATGCCCCTTCCCCTCCCCTCCCCACAAGGGCAGCAGCAATGGCATTAACCTTCTCAGGCAGCTGCTGAATAAAGTCTTTTAACAGCCAAGTTCCACATGCAAAGTCAGTGCTGATTGTGAGGGGGTTACTGCATACAGCTGTTGCAGCAACAGACACCTCTCCCGAGTACAACCCCTTTCCCCCCTGCTCTGTCCTGGGCACAGAAAGTTGGTGACACCTCCATGTCTCAATTTCCTGAGATAGGCAGGCACCAGCCCTCACCTCTCACAGCCCTCACAGCCAGAGACAGCAAAGGAAGAAGGAACCTATCCCCAATCCCACAGTGGGTGGGAACTAGGAGCCCTGGGTCACCATCCCCTACTATAACCACTAGGTCACCACTGCCTCCCTGAGCTAGGAAGCTTTCAGGCCTCCTGGTCCCTGCTCTGGGGCCACAGGCCCATGCAACTACCCTCCCTGCAGCAATGAGCAACTCACTCACATCAACAAACTCAGTGGTGAGCTTGAAGGCCGAGGTCTCAAAGCCAAGGTTCCTCGGTGAGCTGGAGAGGATGAACCCGAAATCGATGTGAATGATGTGCCCGTCTGCATCCAACAGTATGTTCCCGTTATGCCTTGGAGCAGGGAGACAGACAAAGAGAGGCCGTCAGCGAGCTTGGAGACATTCTCCCCACCTGGTGACGAGACCTGGGATCAAAGCTGCGAAAGGAGTTGCTTCCATGCACCCCCTGGCAAACCCGTAAGGCTGGAAGGCTCTGCCAGCCTTAGACAATGTTAGGAAAGGACGTACAGCCCACAGCATTGGTGGTCACAAACTCCCCCACACAAGACAAGCATGCCATCAGGTGCAGAGCACCCTCAATGCCAGGACTAACAGGAGCTTGGGTCAGACATCAACACCTGGCACTCAAAGCCATGGCCTGCTTTGTGCTGGCGACCACTATGTGCTGGCACCCACTATGTGTGAGGTCACTGCCTGGGAAGACCCCCAAGCAGCATCATGCTGCCAGCCCACAGGTCCATCGAGTTCAGAATCCTGCCTGTTGCAGCGGTAGAGCACATCTAGCCAGGGCCTGTCCAGGCTGAGCTGCGCCCTGTCCCCCTGCCTATGTGGCTTCTCAGGTCAGATAAGAAGCATGCCGGGCAGCGTTCAAGACTTGCTGCTTCCTTGGGGCAGGGGGGTTATAACAGCCCAAATGACTATGCAGGACATCACTGCTCTGATTCCTACTGCCAGCTGGCTTCAAAGCTGGGAACAAAGATTATGGTACCTTTTTGCATACAGTGTGTACCTTTCCCCACAAAAAAACCACACAAGTAGTGCAGCAAAAGTAGTTTCTGCCACCACAGCTCCACTGATGCTGCAACTACAAAACAAGGTCTTTTTTCCTTCGTTCTGCCTTTCAAAAACAAGGTGCTTATTATGTTCTGGGGTGCACTGCACATGAGAAAATATGGTATCACCCACAGCACATGCTCTGTGCTTGGACAGCAGCACATGGCCCGCACCTGTCTTTGACCTGGAGCAGGTAGCAGACCAGGCAGTAGCCGGCACAGCTCTGCACAAAGTTCCTCTGGGCGGTGAGGAATGCCTCTGTAGTGTAGTTGCCATGCTCCTGCAGGAAGTAGTCCAGCAGTGAGAGCTGGGACTGCTTCTTGACCTGGTGGATGGACACGGCGTTGACGACTGGCTCAATCATGCCACTGTCTGCAGAGATGACGAGGATTTTGTATGGCTTGATCCAGAGGGGCACACGCTCCTGCTCCCATATGGACTGCAAGAGGGAGAGAGAGAAGGGTGAAGCACCTGAGAGGCAGGCTGAGCCCCACAGCAGACAGCAGCTCCCTTCTGCGCTACCTGCAGCTGCTTGAGGACTTGGAATGCCAGCAACTCCTGCCGCAGGTCATCCCCACATTTCACAATCACGGAGAGAAGGCGCCAGTTGGGCAGGTGGCCATATGGGGAGCCTTCCCGGATCCGTCTGAGGGGAGAAGCAAGGATTAGCAGGGCTCCGTGGTGCCTCCACGGAGAGCCCAACACCATGGCACAGTGAAGAGACCTTGTGGTTTCTAGCCCTGTTGGAGGGTTTGACAGGATCCCTGCCTGGAAGCACAGAGGACTGGTTTGAGGGCCCTTTATCCCTGGGGTGTCAGCTTCAGGGATAAGGAACTTTATGCCTGGTACAGGGGCAGCTGCCTCTTAGGTCTGGATTCAGCTAAGTGCTTGCTTCAATGATTTGCTACAGATTGTGCCAAACTGAGACCCTGGCCTGCGAGAGCTGGGGGCAGGGAGGTTTCCTGCAGGTGGGCAATGTGCAGATGGAACCCCACCAGCAGCCGCAACGCTCAAGGAACATAGGAGAGGTCCCCACAGCAGAAAAATCAAGAGGGCTGGACAGAAAGAGCCACCCCACACACACACATCTGCTCATTCCACCTCCAAAACTAGGCCAATAAGACATTCCCCAAGCTCCCAGAACAGAAGCCCCCTCAAGTTAATGCATGGAGGATCCTCTACTTTGCAACACCAACCTAAGCACTGCCAGGGCTCAACCAAGACCATGCACTTGTGGACCGAGTAAGATTTCCCAGGCCTGGTGTTGGGATTTCAGTGCTGATTCATTACAGGGATGAACCCAGCGTCTACCTGTCCCCAGCCCCCTCCCTTTGTACCGGACTTTCTCCTGCCAGGGCTCCTTCAGGGCCACAGCAGAGGGGTCCTCTGGGTCTCTCTTGAACGCTGTGGGGGTGTGAGCAAGCTGCTCAGAGAGGCGCCGCCTGCAAAGAGACAGTGAGAATGAGAAGCTGCATCCTACACAGGACGCTTCACCCCAGAGCCCCCACACTCCCAGCAGGGACTGCTGCCTGCAAAGCGGAGACACTGAGCGGCTGCTTGAACAGTTTAAGGCAGAAAATGAAACCTGTGGTTTGTACTGGGAACTACAGAGGCTGGTTTGAGGCTGGCCAGCCTAACCCAGAGTGAGCACACTGTGACCATGCATAGGGATAGGGTGAGATTTGTGGTTGCCCCAAGTGAGCCCATGCTAGCAACAGAGCAGGGAAGGGAAAACCCTGTCCCACAGGGAAGACCTCACAGCTGGACACAGGGCCCAGCTGCAGGGAAGCCCAAGAAGATGGGCCACAGGGCTGCATCTCCTGAGATTGGGAGGTGGGGGGTGCTTTTTCTTGCCTTATTCTGCTCCTGTTACCCTCCTGCAAGAGATGTCACCCACCCCAGCACCAGCCCCCTGCTACCTGATATCTCCGGCAGCAATGAACACAGGCTCCTTGCTCTCCTGGCTGGTGATGCTGTCCACAGAGAACTGGGAGATATTGTCACAGCTGTTAGTGTGCATCTCTGGCAGCTGTGGAGGAGACACGGACTGCGTTACAGAGTGGAAAGCCTCATGCTCTCCCGCGGACAATGACAAGGTACTACATCACTCACTGCACAACCCAGAACAAAATTCAGTCATTATTAGGCCTGTTGCAAACAGGGAAGTATTCAATTTGGATTCGGCCAATTCGGAGGACAGTGATTTGATTTGGATCGCTGTCCTGAATCGATTCAGCCGAATCAGCTTTGGAAGATTGAGTGCTGATTCATAGAGATTCAGATTGGCCGGGGAGAGGCAGGTTCTCCTGTGGCTCCTCCAGCTATGCCTGCCTCTCCCCAGGCAGGGGGGAGCTGCGGTAGAAGCCCCCTGCCCCATCCCAGCCTAGTCCCAGCACTTAAAAAAAAAAAAAAAAACGCCACACCCATTACCTGCAGAAGTGGCAATTGGGGCCTCTGGACGCTTATGGCAGAGCCCCCCCACACAGTGCGGAGATCACCTTCCCAGCCTGGCACCCACACAGCAGCTGCCCCATGGCGCGGGTGCAGCACGACTCGGAAGGGTGCTGTGTGCTGTCTGGGAGCTGCAGCCCATGGGGCTGAGTGCTGCCAGGCTCTGGCTGACACGAGAAGCCACCCCAGCTCCCAGGCAAATCGAACTGGGGGCTGGGAGAGTTCAGGTCCCTGAACATTCCCCCAGTTTCCGGTTCAATTCCCCAGCTCCCTGATCTTTCCCCCAGCTCTCCGATTGCTACCCCCAGCTGTTCCCAGGCGGCACGGGCCCCTGGATGATGCGGGATGACAGCAGGCTGCCACTGCTGCTGCCTGCTGGTGATGGCAGTGGCTCTAGGTTATTTCCCCAGCTGGCAGCAGCAGCCTCCTGAAACCCCACGCGCAGATCTGGGGGCTGTGCCCCCCGGGAAGAGCTGGTGAATCAAACCGGGAGGTCCAGATGATGGGTAGAACCACCCCAGCTCCCAAACACCCCTGCTGCCAGAACCGGTGAGTGTGGGTTTTGGTTTTTTTTCCTTTTTAAGTGCCAGGAAGCTGGGGCTGGGCAGCACTGCCACTGGGGCTTCTCCCATGGCAGCTCCAGCTGTGCCTGCCTCTGCCCTGGCATGGGGAGCCACTGGGTCTCTGCCTTACTCCTGCTTGCCCAGCTGGCACCAGGGTGTGGTCGGCCACAATGCAGGCATGGTTCTTTCCGGGTGGCAGCAGGGCATAGCTCTCACTCCCAGTGCTGCTGCGTCCCCATCCCACCCTCCCCTCCCCCAAGTAACACACTCTACTTGCCCCAGTCAACCCCTCCCTCCCCCATGCCCCTTCCCCAACCGACTTACCAGCTGGAGGCAGCTGTCAGCTGCCTGTTTAGTCTATGGCTGAATCTCCGAAATTGACTGAATCTTTTTCTGAAGAGATTCAGATATTTCAAAAAGATTCAGAGCTTTTATTTGGTCTGAAGCTTCACACAGCCCTTGTCATTATAACATAGACAATCCTAGGACAGGGGTGGCTCAGGCCATGGGGAAGAGGGGACTATGGACAAACAGGCTGTAAAGAATGAGGATTTGCCCGTGTCCTGCAACCTCTTAACACCCATGAAGGGTAAACAGAGGCCAGCTTTTAAGGTCTTGCCCCAGGCAGAGATGGCCATGGACGGAATGCACTTAGCAGCACTCACTGTGCATTCACGGGCAGAAAGGACAAAGCTCCATGGCATCTCGCAGTGGGCAGGGGGAAGCTGGGAGGCAGGGTTTCATAGTAGTTAGGGGTCAGAAGGAAAAAAGGGACCTAAATAGACCATCTCTCCTAACTCCCCACCACTGGCAAGAGCACACGATGGGATCACACGACCCCAGGGTGATTTTGCAGACAAAGCTGCAGAGGCATCATGCAGAGGAAAGCCTGGTACAATCCCTTCCAGAGACTCCCCGGAGAAGGGACTGCCGAAACAGGAGGCCGCCAAGTACAGACTGCGGCCCCTCCAAACGCAGCTGGCTGTAAGGGAAGAGTTCGACAGCTAGGCATGTCTCCCCGCAGGGTTTCCAGGCTCAGCAATAGAGGACTAGGGCCTGGCCCCTGCTGCCTCACCTCTACCTGCAGGTCCCCGATGTCATCCACTGACCAGGCCTCATCGTCGTTGTCGTAGTTAGGAACAGTGGTGAAGCTGCTAGCTCTCTGCTCATGTGTGATGCCGCACTCAGGCAGGTTTTCCACGGACCGTGTGCTCCGGATCCGGTTCTCGGGGATTCGCGCTGGCACATTAGTGGTGTCAAAATTCTCACATTCAAGTACTTCCACGTAGATTAAATAGGGAGCCTGGGGGAGATGACAAAGGACGTCAGGGCACCAGGGACCAGGCGGCGTTCAGGTGGGAGTTGGGCCATTCACTTCTGGGCTTGCAGTGCTGCCTCTGACTGCAAACTCACCTCACTTGGCCCCACCTCAAAGACCCTCAGCACTAAATCAGCCCCCTGCTGCCTCCTGCCTTGTGCTTAAATCATGGAACAGTGCGGGAACAATTTTTTATCCAGTATTTGTACAGCACCTAGCACCAGGCTGCCTCAGTCTGTAGCCAGGGTGTCAGCCCTCCAGAGCACTTTATGGCAGGTTAGTTAGTCAGACTGAATTTGTGCTGTGTTTAAGAGTCCCGTTCAGCGCAGCACCCCCATCTCACTGCTCTCGCTGCAGCTGAACAAAGCGCATAGCACGCACGTTTTGGGTTCTGTTCCAATCAGAGGCAGAAAGGAGTCTGCACTCATTGGTACTGGTATCTGAAAGCCAGAGGGCCCAATAAAATAATCCCATCCATGCAAATTAGCCTAGTAGCAAAGACAGACAGTCGGGGCTGTCTGCAGCTTGTCTAGCACTAATCCTCTAATGGCTCAAGAGGATAGAGGTTCCCCTCCCTGGGCCACTTTTACCTTGTCCTTGGAGTTCAGCACCACAGCCTGGGTGTGGGGCACCCGCACGACGTGGTGGTCGAAGCCAGCCGTGGGCAGCCAGACGCGTGCTGGCAGCTTATGGTTCAGCAGCGACAGCTCTGAGATGAGGCGCTGAGTCTTCTGCTCTTTGGTCGGCAAAGTGGCCAGTCTCTTCCCAATGGCCATCAGGGATTTGATGAATTCCCTCTCGGGGGCGAGTCTGACGGGCTGCGGAATTTGTGGGGAGGGAGAACAGAGTTGTGAAGCACCAGCTGCATTTCAGGTTATTTGTCCTTCTGCGATGAGGACCCCCGGCCTACAGAAGGGAGGCTTCCCTCACTTCTCGCCACCCAATACCTTCCCTGTTCCGACCATATGCAAGGACATCTGGAACAGATGGACCCCCTCCCCCCAGCAGGATTTCCCTTCCTTAACTGAACACAACACCCTCCCCAAAAACCTCCTGCTCCCTTTAACTGGCCCTTTGCACCCAGAAGGAACCATCTCCTGCTCATTAATTCTTAGCAATGCCATTGCCTGGCACAGATGGCCAGCAGAGGGAGTGCATGTCCTTTCCCCAACTCTACCAGGCCTAGAGCTCCTCCGGATTTTTAATTCTGGCTCCGGGGAGCATTCCTCCATCAGACCATTGCAGCGATAACAAGTCTCTGGCCCATCTCCTTCAGCTAGTGACCTCTTTGGGAAGGTGCCTTCTGTTTCTCACAGGTGAAGCCCTGAGCAACTGGACTTGGACTAGCCAAGGGCACAAGCCCAGGATCGGATTCTGCCATGAGAGACGTGGAATTCAGCAGCTGCAGAGTGCCCCCATCACCAAGTCATGCTGGAAATGCACATGCAGAAGCAAGCAACTTAGGAAAGAGAGGAAGCGAAGCTAAAACTGTGTGATGGCACCATTTAGAGCCAGGGAAGCCCAAGGGAGGTGGTAAGAGAAACCAAAAGGAAGAGTAACCGTATGTAGTAACCCACATGTCCTCCTGTGTCTGTAGTCTGCACTAAAAACACTTTCAGGCTTCAACAGGTGTTGATCTTTGCTCTAGGAAGATCACCCATCGGTGTTTGCCCTCCTGATGCCAACGGCTTCCCTACAGCACACTGTGCCAGCCAACATGGCATGTATGTCTTTAGGACAGGAACACCCCAGCCAGCAAGATCGATCCCAGGCTCCAGGCAGCGGACATCAGGCCCTCGCACAGATGCATCCAACCCATGCCCTAGTAGGCCTGGCCCTTAAATGCACCCACAGCAGAGCAATCGTGTCTGCACAGACCCATCTTCCCCCACCAAACCTGCCTTTCTACCTCATCCTCTCACCATTGACAGCCGTCCCAATGTATTGCTACATTTGCTGCAAGGAGAGCCAACATAGGGGGAATTGTTTTTGTTTTTTTGTTTTCTAAAGTGCGCTATCCCTTCTGATCTAGGCCCATCCCATCTTCTACCCAGAATCCTCTGGGCTGCATAAGCCAGGACTACTACTAATTCCTCCCCACAAATTTTGGGCCAACCTGTGTTGGCCAGCACGTGCAAGCCACCATTTTACCTAACACCACCATGGAGCTTTTCTTGTGTTGCACACGCCAGAGATTCATAGTCAAAACCCAGATGCTTCAGCAGTTGCTTATGGCCATGTCCCACAACGCAATGCACAACTGAAAACCCAGAGACACACGTACCTAGAGCAAAACCCAGCCCTGTGGCGAGGGGCTGGAGCTACCCCCAATCCCCAGGATGAGGCCGATCGTAGCAGCTGCAGCATCGGAGGACTTGGCATCATGAGCATACAGGGCACTGCCCAAACATGAAAACCAGCCATCCCAGTCCCTTGGTCCAGTAAGAAAACACCTCTCCCCCTTTCTACCCTCTGCCTCAAAGCTTTTTCCAGAGCAACATCATCCTGATTTTAAAGGGAAGCAAGCCAAAAGGAAAAGGGAAGCAAGTAGCCCACGGCTACTGTCAGCAACAGGAACAGAAACTCAGCAGCTCTGGGCTCTCCCTCCCGTCTCATTAGGCATTTCCTGGAAATTAATTGTGTGGATCAGAGATCTTTAGAGGCACTTTGGCCCTTGAGCCCTTCCACCAAGTCATGAGCTGCCAGGAAATGGCCTTCCTATTGGCTATTATTGCTAGGTCCTGAGCGCAAAGACTTCTTTGTTCTTACTTTGTTCTTCCCCAGGGGTGTCAAGTATGGAAAGTTCATCACCCCCTCATCCTGTTACGGAGAGGGAGCTTCAGGAAACGTGCAATGCAGCTGGGTTAGTCATCACTTACTCTGGATGGGGCTGCCAGCAATCGGGCCACGTCTCTAGCACGAACACCGAGAGGCAGGAAAAAAAAAAAAATCCACCCGGCCAAGTCAAACCAATGTACAGCTGCGTTCCAACATGAACAAGCTTGCAGGAGGTTTATCCCAGGGTGGATCATTCATGTGAAGCCTCCGAGGTCAAGCAGAGAGAAGCAAGTGGCACTTCATTCCTCCCCTGAAGGCTGTTGGCCTCGTTAAGGACCACAGATGTGCTCTCCAGGCCAACTTAAAACAGTCATCCTAATTAGGGAAGGGCAAGAGGCTCCCTCCTTAGGCTCAGGGAGGTCTCCTGGGTCAGGTTTGTGTTTAAATCCAACTGTAGCAAGATCACACAGGGCTCGTCCCAGCTGTAAACTCTGACAGCTGCGTGCAACGTGGACAGATCCGCACCCAGGTCTTTCCCATTGGTGATTTCAAGTCAGATGTACTTAGTCTGACATGTCAGAGCCCATGTGGTGCTCATCCCTGGTCAGAAAGCATCTCTGGATGCTCAAGCCCTGCCCTCCTTTTCCAACCCTCTTCTGTTTCTTCCAGCCAAACTCCACTGATTCTGCTTGCAGGGATCCCTGGCTGCCTTTATCACCCTCCCACAAAGCTGAAGTCTCACCTAAGACATCACTTTGCTATGGACCAACCCAGTGCTTCCACCTCTTCCTTGGAGAGCCATCTCCTTCAGCTTCCCATTACCTTCTGTGCTCATATCTAGGCGTTTGAAAGTGCGGGGGTCTTAAAAAAAAGCCACCTCCACTGTGCTCTGGCAAGCTGAATCCCAGCACTGTCCCATCAAGGCCTTCCTAGCTCTGCCCGAGTCCGTTGTCACACGAACCACTGGGGCTGGTGAAGCCTGAAAGAAGAGATCTCTCCTCTGCGAGAAGGCAGGCAGAAGGCAGCCACTACGTGAAGTCCCTTCAGAGTACAGAACAAGCACTGAAAAGCTGAGCGGATCTCACAAGCTCATGGCATCAGACCCAAGTGCAGTTACAGATATGAAAGCAGCATCACCATGGCTGTAAAACACAACACTCCTGAGACGGCTTTCAGATCCTCGGATAAGCTCTCTCAAATATCACATCTCACAGATGCTCTGCAAAGCAGACAGGTGCAATTCCCCTCTCTCTGAGAACGTGAAGAACAGAAAAATTAGCAACTTACCCAACATCTTGCAGTAATTGGGAAAAGCAGCCAGGAACCTTAGCTCCCAATCTCTGCAGCTCTAAGCAGAAGTCTCTCCTCGACAAGAGCCCCCCGGCACCTTTAGGCTTGTACATTAATAATGGCTGGATCAACCAATGTTTGCCAACCCAGTTCAGAAAGCTGCTTCTACATGAGTTTTGGGAGAAGAGCACCGAGAGAACGAAATGTTCAAGGTCTCGATGGCTGTCGTTCTCTTACCGTGTCTCACTGAATGTGCAGAGAAAGGCCTAAAGCGCAAGTGAACTGCAAAGCTGCTCAGAGGAGCAAGATAAAGCCAGATACATCCCAAACACCTCATTGACAACCCAAGAGGGCAATATGACACATGCTATTTGAGGGAAGGAGGAGGAAGTGCGAGACACTGACCATGGCTACGTTACACAAACCCTGCTGGTCTGGATTTTGGAGCATGGACTACAATCAATCAATCAATCACGCACCACGCAGGAAAGCCGATTAGGACTCCCAGACTGAACACGCGCAGTTAGGAACAATGGTACAACGGATCAAGAGAGGCTAGAGATTAAGATGAAAAAGGCTTCATTTCAAATGAAAGAAAACAGTGATCAAAAGAACAAAATTTCAACCGAAAGGAAAACGGATTTTTGTGGGGAAAAGAAGCAAATTAAAATCCCATCTGGCAGGCGGCTTGGGAGTGAACTCAAGGAAACAGCAGTTCCTCTTTTGTTTGCATCAAGGGAGCATAATTCAGCCCGAGCAGCTGTGTTATTCACCTGCCACCATGCTTCTTGTTTCAATGGAGCTGCTCCCCTCTCCACAGCTGGCTCTTTGTGGACGAGTTACCACGTCCCATTTACAAGCCCCTCACCGTTTGCTACTTCACATCGGCCAAAACTGTGGAAGCAAACTGCCCAAAGCTCTGATGGTGCGAGGTGGGGTCTGCGGCAGGCCACGGAGAAGCATGGAAGGGACAGAGGCTGTGCTAGCATTGCAATTGAATAGTTACCCAGACCATTTCAGGGCCGTTGATTCTGTGCAGGATAGGAGAGCAGAAGTAAACCGCTACGGTTCACAAGGGCTCAGCCAAAGAGCATGCGCCGGGGTAAAAGGCTAGCAGAGGGAAGCTTGCTCTGCTTAAGGCAATATGGTGGCACAATGGAGTGGTTTAATCCCAGAGCTGTTTACAGAGCGTTTGGCAGGTGACTGGAGTTTAGTCAAAGTATTTCATGACAGAGGAAATGCTGCTGTGAAATCAGGAAGCCAGGCAGCCCAGTCGCTAGAACAAAACCAGCCACTTACGGAACAGAATGATTTATCAAGACTTTCCGTACTCGATGAGAGGTCCTGGGAAATGGATGGAAAGGGTTTCAAACAAAAAGAAGGAGAAAGAGGAAGGAAGGGAGAAAAGGCAAGAGTTTAGCTCCACGTTTCAGACCATTTTTCATTTTCTTTAAAAAAAAAAAAATCACATTTGCTAACCATGACCAGAATTTGCAATTTCCTAGTGAAGAGAATCATGCGTGTGCTCAAGTCCCCATGAATCTACAGCGATGAAGGCTCAGGGGACCTGGGAAGTGACAGCTTGGATCTCAAGTCTGTACCTGCAAGGCCAGAGCACTTTGCACCTGCTTTTCAGACCCTACCCAGAGGTGCTTACAAAACACGTCAGACTTAATTATTTGTTACAACACATAACCAGGGACAGATGTTCCCATATTTCCATCTTTCCAAAATACCTCTCATCCCGCAGAACCGTCATTCAGCAGCAGCTCAGCTCAGCAAACCAGACTGGGGCTGCTGGAAATGAACCACGCAAGTCCAACCCGATGGCTGCCGTTCAAAATGGTGCTTGCATCTCAGGTCCAGGCGCTGGTGGCAACCCCATGGGTCCTGTCTGCCCAGCCCCATGCAGCAAGCAGTTCAAACCCTCCCTCAGGCCTGGACCCTCCTTCATTTAAGGACTTCTCCTTGGCCAGACTTTTCCACCAGAGAATCCTCCTTGTGGTACTTTCTCCCAGAGTCAGGCTAGGAGAGCCAGCAATTAAACTATTTCCATAATAAAGCTGACAAGGCAGTTGTAAGCAGAAGACAAGCAGCGGATTCACCAGGCAATCAGTGAATCACCTCTGTACTGGCAGGGGCCCTCACACAAACCATTAAAATCAGGCTTCGCTGCGGGAAACCGAGACAAATCGCATGCAACTCCTCTAATGGTTACTCTAGATCTTGGCACAAATCATTCCCACAGCCTTGGCTTAACATTTGTTCCTGGATTCCTCCTACCCATCACACCCAGACTTATCTCAGAGCTGCATCCTGCGGTCTCTCTGGGTTTTCTGTCACTGTAATTCCCCAACAGCAAAAAGCAAAGAGGAAGCTGCAAGGACATCAAACCAAAAAGTGCTGATAGACACCATCAGCCTGTTCCCCACTCGGTGCCAAGGGAACAGAAACCGAGGCTGGAAAACATGTCTGCTCAGAGCAGGGATGCTCTAGGCATGTGGGTGCCTCTGGTCACTGAATGGAAAGTGCCCATTTTCTCCCACTTGGCACAGAACAAAAAAAAAATCCGTCTAGATCCCCCCTTGGGCCCGACCCAGCTGCCAGTTACAGTGCCCCCAAGGCTGCCTTGCACTTTGCAAAAATCCTAAGAGTCTCTAGGACATCTCCAAATGAGATGGAGGAGCTCGTTATAAACCTAACTGGCCTACATATGCCGAACTTCCCTCTCTATCAGGGTAGGCAGCTGCAACTGGCCCGCAGGCTCCTAGAAGCCAATGGCATGCTCTTCGAGAGCCCAAAGCCAAGGCAGCCCTTGCCCTCCACTCCCATTTCTGCGGCAGAACTAATGTATATACACACCGTACACTGTAGGCCAACCCAACAGTTTCAGCTGGTTTACTAAGCAGGATGCCATCCCTCCACAATCAGCACAGGCTACCTGGGGACTTCTGGACTGAACTCAAGGCACTGGCTTTGTGCCCCGTGGCTTCAAGATCTTCCAAATGTCAGTGCTGCCAGAGGAGCCATCAGCAGAGCTGGCTGCCCTCCATTAGAAAGAGATGGGGAACCAGCAGTGGGGCACCTTCCATGGAGTGAACGTGAAGATGCGGATGCTATGGGGAAGGATCTGGCTAGCCGTATCGAAAGGCACGGATGCAGCAGGGCAAGCGGGTGCCCAATGGCAGGAGGATCCTGCTACCAAAGGATTTATTTCTGGAACAGTGGCCAAGATGCCTGGACTTCTGGCTGGGAAGCGCTAATGATGATCTAAATCCAAAGCAACAACCACAAACTCCTTTTGGCAAAACACTCCCCTTTTGTTCCGCGTCTGGCTGTTCTGACACGCATTCAAGTCCAAAGAACAAAACCAGCGTTTTTGCAGCGCCTCACTTAAAATCCATTATTTTCATCCAGAAAGAGATGATAATGGAGCTCCCTACCCTGGAGGCTGGCATGTAATTGGGTTTTAGAATTAGTTTCCCAGAGAGAAACAAAACAGACCTGTTTTTAGCATGTTAATTACAGGGATATGCTAATTCCACAAGGCTTAATCTTCCTATAAGAAATAATCGCATTTAAATTAATAGCTTCCTCATGACCACATTAAGAACTCTGATGATACCTCGGGAGGTGGTTTACTCCTTTTTTGTTCTTAGCGGGAGGCTCATCGAGGAACAAATGACTGGCTTTCTAACCAAGGAAATGACACTCAAGATAGGCAAACAGCATAGGTATAAATATTCATGACAGATGTGCACACAATGATGTTGCCTTTTCCACTTGGTCGTTACCAGCGGTTTCCACGGGACAAAGATTTCCTTGCCCCTCTCCCTTCCAGAGATCCCACAGGAATTATTTTGATGTTTCTCAATTCCTCATAGAGACTCCACCTGAGGGGGAAGCTAAGTGGATGAGGTGGGAGGCAGCAGGCTCTTGCTTGAATTGCTCTTTTGTAACAGACACAGGAAGGCTTGTGATGGGGTCTGATACCATTGAATGCACTGTTATGTTTTGCCTCTTGGTCACAAATTTGATGCAGGCTAAGTCGGCAGAAGCCAAGAGTGGTCACCACATAACATCCTATTTTGGTAGGGTGTAAGAGGTGAGGCTGTCCCATCTCAGCCAAGACATCGAAAGTCCACATTAACAAGCCTTCACAAGTGACACTAAGTAGCCTTTTATCTCAGCGGGCCCAAGGGCCAGGACAGGCTCTCCTCTCTCCCAGCCAGCTTCCTGCTCCAGGGGGGCGGAGGAGAAACATCCTGCTCTGTACGTGAGGATTCAACGCAGGCTTTAGGAGAGTTGCAAGTCTGTCCCGGCTACACACACACTGCACTGGCTTATGCTAAACCTACCAACCTGTTCGGCAGATGTGCCACAAAATAGCCTGGCACCCTATCCAAATGCCACTTCCCTGGCCCAATCTACTGCTCTGCTTTCTGCTCCCTGTTCTGTGCTCCACATCTGACCTGCTGCTCTGCTTCCTGCCTTATCTGCTTCTGGGTGCCTGTCCTCTCCCCCATATTGCATGCCACACAGAGAAGCCGCCCATGCCACTTGTGGAACACGTGCAGTGGACCAGCCACTCCCGAGTTAACCAGAGACCTGCTCGATTAAACAAACTCCATGGTGGACACACATCCACACTTGGATCGCTTTGGTTTAGCTGGCATCAATCCATCAGCTTATGTCACTTCAGCTCATCCCAGTGCATTTCAGACCATTCAAAGCTGCACCAGCTCAATTGCAGTATTGAAGTCATAAAATCATAGAAAGTGAGGGCTGAAAAGGGCCTCCATAAATAATCTAGTCCAACCCCCCCTGCTCAAGGCAGGGCCATCTCCAATTAGATCATCCCAGCCAAGGCTTTGTCTATCCAGGTCTTAACTTCTGAGTAGCCTGTTCCAGTGTTTTACTATCTTGTGAGAAAGTTTTACTTTACAGCTAACTTCAACTTCCCCTGCTGCAACTGGAGCCCATTGCTCCTTGTCTATCATTGCCACCGCTGAGAACAGCCCGGCTCCATCCTCTTTGTAACCCCCTGCAGGGAATTGAAGGCTGCTATTAAATCCCCACTCAGTCTTCTCTTCTCAGAAAAGTACTTGAGCAATTCATCCACCGCAAAGAACTCGAGAAAGCCCACAACAGTTCACAAGGTTTTTAAACACCGTTTGTTCCTGTTTAAAAATCACTGGGTTACCTTGTGAATCATGTTTACACACCTAACAGTGCTAACCTTATGTGGCACCCTTGAATGGACCCCAGGGTGCCAACACACCTTGGTTGAGAATCACTGCCCCAGAAAAACACACCACAAAGAAGTCATCTCACCTGCAAGGGGTCTCCCTTGCTCCAATGACGCCACTTAAGGCGCATCACCTCTGCAGCACACAACCTGGCATGGGAAGAGGTCTTTATTCTCCAATTGTGGGAAGGTAGAGCTTGCTTGCTGTCTTTCGAGTTACAAAGCCAGGAGTCCAATAAATCCTCCTACATGGAACAAAGCCACCTGGCTGCAGCTCTGATGCACGACAGGCCAGCTGACCTGGGCCCCTGCCCTCCATCCAAGAGCTAATCCGTGAAATATTGGGGTGCGAGACCTCAGACCTTGGGATCTAGTTAGCAGCGCTGTCCATCTTTGTGCCTGTAACTTCTTGCATACAAAGATGAATGTAAGAACTGCCATTTACTGGGTCAAACTGTAGATCCAGCAGATGCTGAAACGGGAGAGTAAACTGGGTCTAACCCGGGGTCTTCCCTCCACTGTTCCTCTCCCCCTTGGAGCCTCCAGCATTTAAGGTCTAGGATATTCTGCTTCAAAGGCTGTCCAGTCTCAGTTGCAGAGCAGTCTCAGGTGCTTCAGAGGCTGAACTCCCCTCAGGTGCACAGCATAATACTTACTTCAGAAACCTGGCATCAGATTCCAGCTTTCCTTTACTAGCCAAATAGCATAGCAGGGAGAGTCCTTCCTTCTGCATCCCAGGTGCTTGGTCACCACTACAAGCTGCTGCTCTTGCCTGTGTGTGATCTAAAATGCTACAACACAGCAGGATGCAACTGAGGCACTGTGCACAGATTAATTAGCTGGGTTACCTTACCCGAATGGTGTCTTTCAATGCAAAGCTACCGCATTATTACAAACTAGCAACCACTGATTGTTTGAGTTAAATTAAAACCTCCGTCAGGTAGGAATTGATAGGCTTAGTACGCTTATCTGCAGTTGCTGTTGTCAGGAGGAAATTCCCTGCCATGCAGAACTTGAGAGGGGTTATTAGTGATGCAGTAGCTTTGTCCTGGCTCTCCTCTGAGAGGTTTCATTCTCAAAAATCTGGAATGAATGCAGGATGTGCGCAGGTTTCTTGGTTTTTCACAGAATCATAGAAAGTGAGGGTTGGAAGGGATCTTGGGAGGTCACATCTAGTCTAACCCTCTGCTCCAAACAGGACCAGCCCCAACTACATCATCCCAGCCAAGGCCTTGTCCAGCCAGGTCTAAAAGCCCTACAAGGATGGAGAGTCCACAACCCCTCTGGGTAACCTGCTCCACACATGGAGGGTAGTAAAACACTGGAAGTTCTTCCCAATATCTAACTTCAACTTCCCTTGCTGCAACTGGAGCCCATTGCTCCTTGTTCTGTCATTTGCCACCACCAAGAACAGTCCAGGCTCCATCCTTTTTCCAACCATCCTGCAGGGAGTTGAAGGCTGCTATTAAATCCCCCCTCAGTCTTCTCTTCTGCAGACTAAATGAGCCCAGCTCTCTCAGCCTCTTCTCTGAAGTCCTGTTTCCCAGCCCCGGAACCATTTTCACTGCCCTCCTCTGGACTCTCTCCAATTTGCCTATATCCTTT
>NW_017728904.1:2278122-2305499 GCF_001723895.1 Crocodylus porosus
AGGGCGCAAAACTGGACTGATTGATCCCCAAAACAGATTGCTTCTCTCTATTCAGTGCTGACTCCAGATGCGGCCTCACCAGCACTGAATAGAGAGGAACAATCACTGCCCTCGATCTACTGGCAATGCTCTTACTAATGCAGCCCAGTATGCGTTTAACCTTCCTGGTTTGGAGGCAGGGGGATGTTTTATTGTTTTTTTAAAGAGGGCCCTTCCAAATCTCATGCACCAGGTCAAGTCAAATTAAGACGAAGCAAAAGAAGTTATGAGCACTGATGTTGGCAACCCCAGTTGATGTTACAGTGGGGGAAAAAAATGCCTCAGAGGAAAAAAGAATGACTTCCGTGTGAAAAGGGAACTTCTTTATGTTGAATGGCGGCTGGTAATACAAGGCAAAAATGCCTTGTGGCCTAATGGAAAGAGTCTCTGATAAACCACGTATAAACAGACTACCAGGAACTAGATTTGGATGGACCAGCCGGTGTCTTCAAGAGGCAGGGAGCAAAACAGATAGTATTTCTGGGAACACAGTCTTGTCATACCTGCTACTCAATGAGAGGGAGGACAAGGCAGGGGGGAAATCTCTACCTCTCAAGCAAATCCACTAAACATGCTCTGCCTACCCTGTAAGATACTAAGCACCCTTCATGAAGCATTAAATTCAACCAGGAGCTGAGAACCCAGCCCCCCCTGGAACAGAGTCCCTATTTCCTTTGTGCTAAAACGCAACATCTGCTGTAACCCACAACTTCAATACGTTCCCAATTTGAAAGTCAGCATCCACTGAACTGCACAATGGCTTTAATGATATATTAATGAGATTTCTCTGCTGCGCTAAGCAGTGAGAGCAGGCTGGAGCCTGAATCGCTAACTGTCCCAGCTCCGGGCCCATAAAGTGCGTTTCTTCCCCATCACACAGCAGACCTTTGTTGCAGGGTTTGAACACTAGACTCCTTCTAGTCCCGCTGTAGGCAGCTCTGGGAACTGTAACCCAGGCTGGGAGCAGCGTGCAGAGCCAGGGTGAGTCAAGAGGAGGATGGGGGAGATTACTGGACAGCTGAGTCACAGGAGATGCAATGCCAGGAATAGCTTTTAAAGGTGAAAAGGTGACAACTGTTCCATACCTGTAGCTACTAGAAAGCAGGGCTCTTTTTCTTCAATAAATCAAGCAGAAAGCTGAAGAAAAATAAAGCAAAACAAAAAACACTAACCACAAACTGCAAAGAGAGTCAACTGAGTGACATTTTAGGAATCCTGAGTTAAAAGGACCAAAGCAAGGAACCATCCAGGAGACCCCAAATACATTTCTAACACTATCTGGGGTAACTTGGGACTAGACATGTTCAAATCAGCAGGTCCTGACAATCTCTGCCCCAGGGTGCTGAGGGAACAGGCAGAGGTTATTGCGGGACCTCTGGCAGAGCTTTACAAGTACTTGTGGTGCTCTGGTGTGGTGCCAGAGGACTGGAAAAGGGCCAACGTGGTCCCCATTTTCAAAAAAAGGGAGGAAGAAGGACCCAGGAAAACCTATAGGCCAGTTAGTCTTGCCTCAATCCTGGGGAAGCTCTTTGAGAAAGTTATCCAGAAGGACATCTGCAAGGGACCAGCAGGGGAGATCATGCTTACGGGCAACCAACATAGGTTCACCACAGGCAGGTCCTGTCAGACCAACCTGGTGGCCTTCTATGACCAGGTCACAAAAGCCTTGGATGCAGATGTATGGTGGACATAGTCTTTCTGGACTTTTGGAAGGCCTTCAACACCGTCTCTCACCCCATTCTCATTAAAAATTAGGTGACTGTGGTGTCAATACCTACACAGTCAGATGGGTTGCAAATTGGCTGGAGGGCCGCACCCAAAGAGTGGTCGTGGATGGGTTATTTTCGACCTGGAGGGAAGTGGGCAGTGGAGTCCCCCAGGGCTTGGTCCTCGGGCCTGCACTGTTCAACTTCTTTATCAGCAACTTGGACAAGGGGGTAAAAAGCACCCTGTTCAAATTTGCGGATGACACTAAGATGTGGGGAGAGGTGGGCATGACAGTAGAGGGACAGGCTACAACTAGATCTGGACAGGTTACAGGGGTGGGCAGATGAGAACAGGATGGGATTCAATACTGACAAGTGCAAGGTCATGCACCTAGGAAGGAAGAACCAGCACCATACCTACAGGCTGGGGAGCTCCCTTCTTGCCAGTGCAGAGGCAGAAAAGGATCTTGGAGTCATCATTGATGCCAAGATGAACATGGGCCACTAATGTGAGGATGCAGTCAGGAAGGCCAACCGCACCTTGTCATGCATCCACAGATGCATCATGAGCAGGTCCAAGGAGGTGATCCTCCCCCTCTATGTGGCACTGGTCAGGCCGCAATTGGAGTACTGTGTCCAGTTCTGGGCGCCACATTTCAGAAGGGCTGTGGCCAGCATCGAGAGGGTCCAGAGAAGGGCCACTCGCATGATCAGGCAGCGGCAGGGCAGGCCCTACGAGCAGAGGCTACGGGACCTGAATCTGTTCAGCCTCCACAAGAGAAGGCTGAGGGGGATCTGGTGGCCACCTACAAACTGGCCAAGGGGGACCACTAGGCAATGGAAGAGTCCCTGTTCCCCTGAGCACTGCCAGGAGTAATAAGGAACAACGGCCATAAGTTGACTGAGAAAAGATTCAGGTGCTACTTCAGTCAGGGTGGCTAGGATCTGGAACCAACTTCCAAGGGAAGTGGTGCTCGCTCCTACCCTGGGGGTCTTCAAAAGGAGGCTAGATAAATCACCTTCCCAGGGTCATTTGACCCCAGCTTTCTTTCCTGCCCATGGCAGGGGGTCGGACTTGATGTTCTGCTCAAGTCCCTTCCGACCCTACCAACTATGAAACTTTGGCCCCAGAGAGTCCAAGCACCAGTGACCCCCAACGCAGCTGAGGTTACCAGGTGCTGGAAGCACTTTGACAATTCAACTTAGGAGGTTACCCTATGCTGATACTGCCAAAAAACGACACTCAAAGCATTTAAAAAAAAAAGTAGGCCCGATTCCTGCCCCAGCTCAACATACTCTTACCTGCACAGAGGTTTTTATAGCAAGTAATAAGACAGGCCCAGTATTTTTAAAGTGCCTTCCAATAAAAAATAAAGCAGACAGGAAGGTGCTTTCTCTGGCACATTTAAATTCAGTGGAAACCATTCAGAATGACAGCTGTGAAAGCCAAGGGCACATGCTCTCCCCACCGGTTTCAGCTAGAATTCAAGTAGCAAATCCCTAGCATCAACCAAAATCTACCCTTTCACTGAAGCGTTTCACTAAAATTTAAGTGGTGTCACTATACTAATGCTGGAGTCTGCTGTAAAGTGATTCTGTAATCACCTAATCTGAGTCCTCCTACCCCCAGAACAAGGGGTCTCGTAGTCTCAGGAAGGTCTGGCCTCCTGCCAGAGGTGACCCGAGCAGGGTGTGGGGCCCGGAGCAAGCTGACCTGTGTAGGGTCCCGTTCCCGGACGCGAGGAAGCCGGTGGCAGATTTGGCGGCAAGGGGGGTGGGGGTGCCAAGGGGCTGGATGTGAAGTCTGCGGCAGCATGGAGTCACCACAGCCATTCTGCCCAGCTCTGCAGGACCCCCCAAAGTGCAGAGCCCAGGGCAGTCACCCCCATTTCCCCCCTCCCAGGGATAGCCCTGTCTCCTACTCCATCATGAGCAAGCAGGTCCCACAAGCATGTGGACATCTAGTGGTTCAGAGAATCCTAGAAAATGAGGGTTGGACGGGACCTCAAGAGGTCGTGACTAGTCCAACGCCCTGCTCAAAGCAGGACCAGCCCCAACTACCTTTCCCAGCACCTTCAGTTCTTTAGGCACTGGAGTTGGGGGGAGGCTGGATAAGCTCTGCTTTCATTAGCATCTAGAGTTCAAAGCAGACAGAGGGGATATGGGGCAATGACAGTCCTGATACCCTTGGGGCTGGTCAGGGTTCAAAGAGCCCTGGCAAAGCAAATAAAACTCTAGTTTGCATCTACCGATGCATCTCAAACAAGACCCAAGAAGGCATCCTCCTGCTTTACTCGGCCTTAGTGAGGCCGCAGCTGGAGTACTGCATCCAAATCTGGGCTCCACACTTTAAAAAGGATGTGGAGAAGCTCGAGAGAGTCCAGAGGAGGGCCACGCGCATGATCAGAGGTCAAGAGAGCAGGCCTTATAGAGGAGAGGCTGAGTACCCCCCTATAAGTATAAATCGGGGGGTATATCAGGACCTGGGAGAACATCTGTTCACCAGGCACCCCACAGGAAGACAAGGTCTAATGGTCTTCCAGCAGTTTGTGACCATTTTAGGCTGGACACAGGGAAAAACTTCTTTACCATCCAAGTCTCCAGAGTCTGGAATAGACTCCCCCCAGAAGTGGTGTAAGCACCTACTCTGGATACATTCAAGAAACATCTGGATGCTTATCTTACTGGGGTGATCTGACCCCAGCTGGCTTCCTTCTCTTCGGGCGGGGGGGGGGCCAGACTCAATGATCTCACAAGGTCCCTTCCAGCTGTAATGGCTACGAAATCTATGAAGCCCCAACTACCACAGGACACCTCTAGATGAACTGTGCCAACAGGAAAAGCTTGTGGTTAACAGGAAAAGCTACAGCAGGTTAGTCAATCCCAAAACAGAGGACAGGTGCATGGCCATACTCACAATCATGCCAAAGACAGGCCAGAGGCATGCAGTGGGACACCTTGGATAACAGCGACAACTACTGCCAACCATTACTGCAAATAAGTGGGACCCACAAACAAGTTTTGCCAAGGATGCCAGTCTAGCGAGTTCAGTGCAGCTGCCCGCATGGGCACATGCTCTGGGGGAGTTGTAGTCACTCAAAGGGCTTGAAGCTTTAAAAGAGACACAAGCTGAACTAAGGAAAAAAAGAACGCCTCTTCCGGAATGAGAGGGTTACAGCCCTCATCAGACAGGGTTAACTCAAGAGAATTCCCTATTTAAAACTGACACCCTAGTTCATACCAATGTGCCTCAACTTTGAAACAACCCCTGGGAGTCTGAGAAAGCAAGGAATTGTCAGAACTGGCAAAAACCCCCTCTCTTCTTGGCATCAGAGGGGTTAGAAGTCCAAGGGTTCCTCCATGTGGGATTTGAGCCCATGCTGAACTTAATAAGCCACCTCCAATATATCCACAGGAGGATCTGATCTGCCTCCCTGGAATTCCTGAATGATACAAAGGTAAAAAAAAAATCGACGTAATGCTTCCCTGTGCATGTAAGTAGAGCACATCTGTCTGATGGAAAGGGCAAGTTTCCATACTGCACACACTCAGGAAGTCTGGCCGGGGCTACGATCACTGATAAAGCTATCATCACACCTGGGCAGAAGTCAATGGAGCAAGGAACACTACTGCCTCATTTGAACTCCAGAGGCCAACCCCAGCTTTGCCCTTTGGCAATTAAGTTACTGCCATGTACTGTTGGCAGTTTCTAAATCATCAGATCAGCTAATTTCCTGCCTGTGATGACAGCATAATCATATAAAAACAGAGAGCAACTTATATCAGGTAGGCACTTTGCTCAGATAGCCAGAAGGGCAAATGCCTGTTTAATACAAGTCCGAGTCCTGGAGTCTTTAAAGCCTTATTTGCTGCTGCCCTCAGTATTTCACAGGTAACACAAGGGGAGTTTCCTGTGATCTGCAAACAAAGCAATTGCACCTTGTGTGATACGGGATGTGAGAGCTACAGAGCTTTTTGCACACAGGACGAGCACTCAGTGATGGATAAGCAAGAGTGGGTGTAGGCAGGAGGGGACTTAACGGCACAGACTCAAAGCGAGACAGGGATGGGCGAGGCTGAAAGAGGAGAGCAAGGTCTACTTGGAGCATTTCCCCCAAGCAAAGGGTGCGGCAGAGGCTCATAAGTGGGAGTGGACACCTTAGCACAGTTGGCAGAACGCTGTGCGAGCCAACGCACAGGTGAGGCAGAGAAAGGGAGTGCTGGGAAGACACCACAGAAACTTGGTTCTCCGTCACACAAGTTCGCCTGGAGTCCGGGAGGAATAAGTGCTGTTAAACTATCCTGGGTCTGTGGGCCTTCCCAGTTACTGGCCGAGCTCCCCACGCAGACCCAGGAGGCTGACCAAGCCCAGCACCACCGGACTGATGCAACAAGTACTAAAATGTGTGCACATGCAAGTCAACACTGACTTAGGGACAAAGCAGCTACCAAGCCGTGAGAGGCAAGTTTCCATATCATTATCACCTCAGCCTGCACCGAACGAGTTGTAGCTGTATCACAAGCAGACTACATTATGCCACAGGACTGTTGGCTTCAGACATGCAAATACTCAGACCAATACATTTGCTTTTCTGCTTTCAGTCATGAAGTTAAAAGTTTTTTTTTGTTTTTTTACAAGCTGCTGATTAGATCATCAAGACTCTATAGCCAGAGGCACTATGGCTCCAGGAACAACCTACCAGAATCTCATGGCATCTACAGATGTTAGTAGATATCAGCTGATTCTCCCACATGCGATTAAAATTTATCATGTGTTGTGCTAATGAGTAACAAGCAGCTAGGAAAGCAAGGAGGAAGTGATGCTAGACTAGTGGCTTTCAGCCAAAAGACCTTGGAAGGGGTGGTTTGCATTGCTAAGAAGAGACAATGCTGTGAAGAGATGCAGAGCACACAGATACAAAGGGATCTATGAGCCAGAGCAGCAAGGGCAGGCCGTGAACCTGCAGGGGAATTCAGCAAGTGTTTGCTAACCTCGCAGCCTCCAGGCACGTTCCTTAGGACACAAGAACTATGGCTTTAGTTGTCATCTCCAGGTTATGAGAGGGCTTATGAGCAGAATGTGCTTTTGCTACTTTAGAAAGATGAAGAAATGTGACAGGTGGGAGAGTGAAATCAGGGCCCAGACCTAAATGGTCTTGGCAATCCAACGCCAAAAGCAAAGTGGGCTGGAGACCTACTATGTGGCCTGGATGTGTGTATACCAAACCCAAAGGAAAGTCAGCTGCAGCCACAGGAGAGGAGAGGACAGAGGGTAAAATCCAGGAACATGCTCCCCACCTGCATGATGAACTGTACCGGAGACAAAAGAGCTGCAAGCACGCAGGCTGCATCTCATCTGATCCCAACCTGTCATACAACAGTGTTCTTTGCCATCTGGACCTGAAAGCGCATGAAGGCAGAGTCCAGCAAACCCACTAGGCTGCTTTCTCCAATAGCCTGGCTGTCCATCCATCCTGGGGTGGTGGGCCCTGGCACTGCAGGCTGCAAGGAGAAATTATTTACCCTTTGCACACCACCAGGCCCCAAGCAGAGGAGAAGTAATTGCTCAGTGGTTCTATTCAGGATGCGAGAGGCTCCCTTTGTGCCTGTGCGTGGTCACTCTGCATTCAGGTAGCTGCAGCAGCCAGCCAGAAAATCTGCCATAGAAACCTAGAGTGTGGGTTCAAAGCAGGCCAAAAGCCAGCTCTTCTCCCTAGCAACTAAGACGGACGGGGGTGACACTTACAAATCACTGGTTCGTTTCCAGATCTGTCGCCTGGGCAACAAGAAGCCTTGAACATTAATGCTCTGGACTTTCCCACCGGTCTCCAGTCCCAGAGCATTCGGGGATGCTCACAGCCTCTCGCTGCCTGCTTCCAACCACCCGCCCTTCCTCCCCGTGCCTGGGCCGTCTCATGGAAACCCGAGGCCAGGCTCACACATCTCAGGCTCCTGCTCTCACATCCTGCAAAGCACAGAGAATGCTTGGTGCATGTTTCTGGTGCAGTCGGTGAAGAGCAACACCAGGACTGGTGACACGCAACGCTGAGACATGCCTGGCTCCATTCAGACGCTTTCACTCCTCCTGTGAGGATCCTCACAGGGCCCAGGCCTGGGCAGTGTCTCCGAGGCAGCCGCCTGACCCTCAACACACTTCTGTTCTCTTTCGCCTCATGGTGCCTCCTCTCCAATTAGACTGCAGGATCCTCAGGGAAGTGACCATCCGTTGCTACCATAATGCAAAACAGTCCTTGCCATGAGCAGGGCCCCACTGGGCCAGCTGCTGCATAAACACCTACCAAGGTGCAGCCCAAGGCCCCAAAGCTTCAAGCTGGCTAAACAGAGGAGTCTGACCATGTTACAGGAGCCAGGTGTGAGGCAAGCACCTGTGATCACACCGACCTACCTTTCCAGGCCCTCTCGAATACCTAGCTAATGTCTCCTTCCCTTCCTTACCCTTCACAATCAGCTCTGGTGTTGCAGTGACTCCAGGGTGTAGCTGAACACGTCCCTCTGCAGGGTGGCATACAGATATGTTGTGCCAGCAAGCCTATTCAAGACTGTCTGACACCCCACAGATGCATTTACTGTGGCTTTCACCAGCACAGTTACCCCATGCACCTCTCGCCCCAATTTACAGGGCTTTGTTGCAAAAGTCTTGGGGTGTAGAGAGGGCCATATATTGCATTTTTAGAGATGAAAAAGTAACTGGACTGTAGCAGGGGGGTGGAGGGAGAAGGTGTTTTCAGCTGACAGCAAGCAGCATTTCCATTGCTTACATGGTAAGGGTGTTTTTTTTTCTCCACATCTGTAAGTGCAGGTGCGAAGAGATCTACATTTGCACAGCCCTCATCTGCCTCCTCTTAAAACACTACTGGTGCCATTTAAGAAACAGACATTTAAGAAACACCCACACATTCAGGCCCAGACTGGCCTTGAGGTCCTTCAAACACAACTAGAACTGTTTCATGCAGTTAGGGAGCCACTGGCTTTGGAGATGCTCAGGATGCCATAGCCCTACCCCCCCACCCCCCATGGCAGCCAGACTGATTCAGAACCAATTACTCAATTAGCAGAACCAGTTCAACTCTTCATTTCTACTTGTGCTAGCAAGCCACTGCCATGCACCCTGCCCACAGCAGCTGCTGGGCTTGGTAGGGGTCAAAACTATACCAAAAAAGAAAATCCCACTTAGATGAAGTGGGTTAGTATGGACTGAATTCAACAGGAGGTCAGAATCCTTCATGCCCTTGTACTCACAGAGCTGGTGGGTGGCAGGGCGAGCTGGGACAGGAGTATCTGTGCCACACAGAGATTGCACCACACTCCTATTCTCCCAGGCACGGATTTCAAGAGGAACTGAAGTTGGATCTGTTCTCTGAGCAAGCTAACAAAGTGCAGCACTGTCCTGCATCACAAGGGCGCTCTCATTCCCTCACGTGAGCCGGCAGACAGACCCTGCTTGGTAACTTTAGACAAAGCTGAAGTATTTTACTAGAGCTACTGTGTTAAGAGACCCAATGTCTGGAAGAGGAATTCGCAAGTAGCTGTGTTTCTAGTGAGTTCATGCCTGCACCTCTGCCCCAACCATCACCATCAAGTGCCGCTCCAATCCCTTTATCTAATCTGCTGCTTTGCTTTCTGCTCCCTGCCTGATCTGTTGTTTGGTTTTCCTCCCTTCCCCATCTGCCATATGACATGCCACAAGTTGGCCACCTCACCCTTGGCTTAAAGCATCCTATGTCAGAGATTTGGGAGCACAGGGACTAGCTATTTATTAGCTGTAGAGCAGCAGGGCCTACCAGACAGCCAGAACATCCCAACCCCCAAGAGCTCCCTGCTCATCAGGAATGAGAGGGAAAAAAGAAAATACACCAGACAGGGAATAAGGACAGAGCATCGAGTCAGAGGTTGCCAACAGGGACAATCAAAACTTGAGGATCAGTGGATGCTGCAGGCTGGAGAAGGAACAGGCCAAGCAAAGCTGCTGTCCTCCACCTAGAGCAGGGGTGGGCAAAATGTGGCCCAGGGGTGACCGTTCTGTCTGGCCCACAGGACTCCTGAAAAATTTAGAAAATTAATATTAATCTGCCCTGGGCTGCCTGTCATGTGGCCCTCAATGGCTTGCCGAAACTGAGTAAGCGGCCCTGTGCTCAAAATAATTGCCCACCCCTGACTTAGAGGATGGGCAGAACTGCTGAGCAAGGAAGCCCTGGAGCAACATTTCATTGCCTACTGAGGGGAGCTGCAGGGTGTCATCTCTGAAGAGTATTTGCAAAGCTGGGGGGGGGGGCGGCACAGAAATGCCAGGTGCCTGGGGGCATCCCAGCCTGGGCTACAGCAAACTGTCAGCCCTTCACGGCAGGCACGGACATAGCTCCTCAGAAGAGGCGTCTTTTCATGCCAACACAACGCGCTGTGCACTGAATAGCAGGCTGAACTCAGAGACCCGTGGCCACGGACTTAAGGAGCAGGGTGCTACCAGCAACAGTGTTCAAAATCCCTCCTGACTTAACTAATGGAAAAAGTCAGATGGGAACTGATGCAAAGGATATTTGCATGCTATAAAGGGAAGTCATTTGCTTTTGCAACCCATCCGGCACAGGGTGCTGGGGAGGGGGGAACAAAAAAACAAAAACACTCAACTCCTTGCAGTGCACCTAAGACATGCAGAGGGGATCCGAGAAAGAAAACAAGGTTTGTTTTGTTGGTTGAACTAGTATGATAAATGGAACCACTCAAACAAAGCTACTTCCTTCACTTCCACCCTGACCCTCCTCTCCACCCTCAAAGCAGATACAAGGTGCCGCTGGGGTTACCACCAGCTGAAACCGAGACAGGAATAGTCCTGACATTTCATCAGCAGCCAGGACCAGGGCTGGTTTCCGCTTGCAAACTGCCAACTGCTAGGAGCAGGGACAGGACTGCCCACGTGGACCCTTTGGGAGGCGAGTTTCACCAGGCAAATGGTGTGGCTCTCTCTCACTTCTGCCCCATGACATGACCTTCCTCCCGAGTTGGCTCAAGCCATTCCCCGAGTCAGCTCCGCGGGGGCCTCTCTTGCACTGCCAACAGTGACATCACCAAGTGCAGCCGCCACAGCAGCGCCTCTGCCAGAAATGGAGCAAGCAGCTGCTTTCCCTGCACAAAAGTCAAGGAGGCAGAAGAAACTTTGCAAGACATTCAGTCTTGCAGCATCCCAGCTGAGGAGGTGGGGAAGCATCTGGAGACACTGTGACCTGCAGCTTTTAACCACCACTGGCCTGATGCAGCAGGCAGCCGTAGCTTGCAAATACTGTTAGGCAAAAATGGGCTTGCCGACAGGTGGAAGAACGGTGAAGAGGCAGGTTTTACTTCTGCTAGCAGTGTGTCCCAGCACTAGCCAGCTGCCCAGGGAGGGTGCCAGCCCTGGAAAACGCTTCACCTGCCAGGTTTTGGAATAATATGGAGGTTTTTTTCTTTTTTTTTTGGTGCAGGAAAAATCTTGCCCTTGTTGCCAACCAACACCAAGAACGAACCCCCAGACTGGTCAGTGCTGAGCACAGACCAGGACAAAAGTCTGTGTTGTACTGATGGGGCATGCAGACACCTCCTGCAAGAAGTGGGGATCTCCCCAGGGTCACTTCAACACCCTGTCCAGAAGCCAGGCTTCTTCTGCTCTGGTGCCAAGGCAGAACCAGGATGGTTAGCACCATTCCCCGCTACCCCAGGAAGGAACAGCTGATCATCCTCTGGCCCCACCCTGGCACCTGCAATCCAGCAGAAGAGAAGAGGTTAATCCAAGACCCAACGCAGGGGATGTAACAGCAGGATTTGGCCAGGGCAGAACGAGAAGTTGTCAAAGGTGACAACGTGGCCGTGAGCTGAGGACAGGGTGCTGGTGGTGACCATGACAAAAGGATGGGTGGGAGAAAGAGCAGATCTCTTATGAAAGGAGAGATGAGAATCCAGCTCTGTGGACTCAAACACCGAGTGCTCGAGGTTTGGTACATAGCCACCACCTGCAGACACACCTCATCCAGAGCCTGAAAACCACGCAGAATGGCAGGATCCAAAGAGGCCACGAGTTCTGTCACATTACAGGCTGCTTCCAGATCTCTAACATGCTGCATGAACTTAACAATGGCATTTCAGCTCGTTCTCTCTGAATGGAGCCCTGGACAGCATGCCATTGTCTTCTGTTTCTGTCCAAGAGCACGGCTTCTAGGGTCGGGTTGCAGCCAGTTATCACATATCCAGGTCTCATGTTCTTCAGATGGAAAATTCAGCATGCTCAGTAACCATAACCTCCATCATCTGCAGGCAGCACTCAGTACTCGACAGGACTGGGGAGCAGATACCCTGCATCTCATGGTGGAGAGAGCATTAGAAACACCTTGATAGCAAAGTCACAGACAAGATTCCAGGAACAGAAAAAGACAGCAACTCAAAGCCTGTTCCTTGACTCAGGAGGACCCCGATGACAGCTCTATTAATTTTCAAGCTTACCATGTTTCGCTGCACGCACTTTTGTGCCAGCTGAAGGGAAACAAATGCAGAATAAATCCGAAACCATTGGAGCGTCTGTCATGAAATTAAATTGCAGTTGCAATAACCCAACAAGGATTAAAAACAAAACAGGCAGGCACATGCAAAATAAAGCATTGTGCGTGCAATTATGATTGGGGGTATGCTGCACAAAGTGACAGCTAGAATAAGGAGACCTTAACCAAAAGATCTATTAGTCCTAGGCAGCCAGGCAAGAAAGGGCCAAACTCAGTCCTGGGGAAAGCTGCGAGGACTTCAAAGGAAACAGCACGTGGTTATAATGAGAGCTGAAAGGAGCCCAAAGACTCAGTGAGACCATCTTAGGGTCTCCTCAAGATCAACTGCTGCTGGGGAAACAAGACAGCGTGCTCACACAGATACTGAAAGCCCAGATCTTCCAGCTGAATAGCAATGGGGAGAGCAGCAGGGGCTGCAATGCTCCAAACTGGTTAACCTAGCAGAAAGATGTTTCAGAGCAGGTTGCACAACTGCCTGATGCCAACGTTATATTTTATTAAAAGCATATATTTCTGAGAATGAGGCCTTCTAAAAATCTTTCCAGTGGATGGGAAACCAGGCAAGAAAGGAAGAATAAAGTCTTGGTTATACAATTCCTGGTTGACAGCAACAGAGCATCTTGTTCCTGTGGAGGTGATGGTCCAGAAGATATGCGAGGTGCAAGAATCCTTACAGGCAGTGACTTTTACTGGACCAGTCACATGGCCGGTATAGACACAGGAAAGCTTTCAGGTATCACAATGCCCTTCCTCAGGTACCTGGTTAATATTTCAAGGCCTGATTTTCCTCCTGGTCCTTCGGCTGCTATGCAACAAGCTTGGAAGATACCATAGCACTTGCCTGTAAAGATACAAGACTGACACGACAGGAGACAGTTTGAGACCTCAGGACAGCAAGAAGTGGAGATCTACCACAGTGAGGTACAGGCATGGAGCTGCCGCCCTATGAATTCAAAGTAGCCTTGCTCTTTACATGCCTGTGTTGAAGGTCAGTGTGCTTGCTTACAAACTGGGTGGCAACACCACGGATCCAGTTTTGCAAGTGCCATCTATACCTGGTTGCTCACTCCACACATACTAGCAAGCTCTGGGAAGCATTCAAGCACCATATTGCATAGCAGCCGATCAGATGGGACCAATATCCAGTCCCTGGCTCTGCTCAAAACATGCATTTTTACAGTATTATTTTATAGCATTAGCTGCATTAGGACTTGCTTAATTCAGCCACCAAAGGCATCAGAAGCCTCTTTGGGCAAGCCAGACGCAGTAACAAGCGTCTCTCTAGTCTCTAGAGTCAAGGACTCCAGGCCCTTTTGTTATTCATCCCTCCACACAGGGATTGTTAGCCCAGCATTTCAGTCTTGGCTGATGAATTCTTCCTTCACCCTGCTGAGCCTGCATGTAGTCGCTTCCCTTCACCTTTGGCTGGAAATATTCAGGCCAAAAAAGTCTGAGCCACCATGACAGCAAAAAACCACAGTGCTTCCCCACTGCTTACTGCATCCCACATTCATCTCCCATTCTTCTTCCTCCAGGTGGGTCCCGATACAGTCCATGAAGCAGGAAATTCCAGCGCTACAGTAACATTCAGGCTGGCTGATGAAAGCTTACCATCGTGGCTAAGTTGCCATCACACCTGGGGTTTTGCAGGTTCGGGAGGAGGTGGCAGCTCATGTAGGAAACAATGGAGCCTGGGCCCTACCCTTGGTTATGGCAATGTCCCCTTCCATGGTGTACTGCTTCATGGCCCTTGAGGGCCTAACCCCATCATCCTGAGCCTCCACACACCCTCCTGAGACTATTACTTATATGTCTATGCAAAACATTCAGCAACTGGTAGGCTGCCAACGTGCCCATTTCACTAACTCTCCTTGCACCCACCCCCAATCTTCTACCCTATCCATCCCCACCCCTGGGCTCTTGTCTTGTACTCTGGGGTATGAAGACCAGCTCTTTGTTCTGTGTTGGTACAGCCCCTG
Source organism: Crocodylus porosus (assembly GCF_001723895.1). Lineage (NCBI taxonomy): Eukaryota > Metazoa > Chordata > Crocodylia > Crocodylidae > Crocodylus > Crocodylus porosus. The sequence goes on from NW_017728904.1 coordinate 2,292,391, forward strand.
AAACACTGGGTTTGTGGAAAGGACAGCATAGCATTGCAAAGGGATGGATATAACCCCCTGATGATGAGGATGATCCAGCCAATGCAAGGGCTTTCGACTGACCATGCAGCCAGCTTCCAGGGTAGCGAGTGGGCTAGGGGCCCAGCTGGAGCCCATCAGGGCACAAACGCAGCTGAGAAGAGCCCTGAGCTTGTTGCAACCTGCAGCCAGGGCTGGGTAAAAATCTGCATGGAAAGTGCTTCCCATCACCTCAATACTGCCCTAAGCACATGGATGGAGCAACTGCTAGTCAGACCTGTTTCCTCTCCCTTCAAGAGCTGCCTCCCAAACCCATCTGCAAGGGGGGAAATTGGAGGAGCTTAGCTATATGAAACAATAGCGTTCAGGAATTTAAAGTGTCAAATGGTGGACCTGAACAGGCCATCCCAGGGCTCTTAAGCCATTCAGGCGCCAACGGGGCCTGTGTAGCACTGACCTGGCTTATGCAGCTCCAGACCAAAATAGGTTCTGAACGCTGCCAAGAGAAACTCATCTATAATTTATGGAAGGCTTTGGTTTCCCCGACGCAAGCAGCCGCGGCCAACCCAAGTAGAGGAAACCTCCCGGCATCCTGCTTCACAGGAGCCAGTGGTTTTTGACCAAGCCACCAGCTGGCAGGGACACGAAAGGCTCCTTTGCAAATGGTACATTTCCCCTGGCTCATGCTCCAAAGGTGGAATTTAGCATGAACATCTGGGGTGTGGTAGAAGATAGGTTTAAATAGTTCATGGGATGAGCAACAGCTCAACCAACACGACAAAAAATGCGTGTTGCTAGACTCCCTGTTCATAGAGTGGATGCAGGACGGCTGTCACAGGAGCAACGCACACAGGGAATGCACAGCCCTCATGAACTACTTGAGTAATCCCCTGCAGAGAAAAAACAGCAGAAGGGTGTCCTGCCAAGAGTGCCAGCATACATGCTTTGCTGTTGCACCATGACTCACAAGACCTTTAATGTCTAGACCAGTGATTCTCAACCAGGTGCCACAACACCCTCAGGCACCTCAAGACCCTTGCCAGTGCTGCAGGAAGCCACACAACATTAGCACGGTTAGATGCGCAAATATGATTCACAAGATAAACTCAGTGATTTCAAATAGGAATCCACACCATTAAAACCACTCTGCCCTGCTGGGATCTTTCAATGTTCTTTGCACCAGAAGAACTGCTTTATTATTTTTCCAGAGTTAAAAAGTGAGTGAAAACCAAGAGCTGACATTTTCCGAGAGGGGTCTCGAGTCTAGAAAGGCTGTGGAACTGCTGGCCTAGACAGAGGAGAGAGGGAGGGAAACCCAGGTCTCCTCTGAAGAGACAACCAGCCTCCTGCCAGAGTAAGCAGCTGGGAATGGGGCTCCTTTACCTGGGAAGGAAGGAGGTGCTGAGTGAACCCCATCTCAATTTAAACTCGGGCACAACAAGCATGGCTCCCAGCCGGCTGCCACGCGACTCACCAGCCCAAGAGCATTTCAGCTTTTGGAGTAAATATTATTGAAGGCTCTCTGATCTCTACGCATAGCTCATGCTCAGCGCCCTCAATATGTCCTCACCTCCCCAGTCCCTTTGCTCCCACTGTCAGACACATGCCACTGAAAATGCACCCCACGCCTCTCATTACATCACTAACCCAAAGGCCCCACAGGGTGGGGAGAGCAAGGTCAGCTGAGAGCAGGACAATGAAACTCTGATCCCGGTCCCCCTTCTTCCCAGCTCCCCCAACCCGGAGCTCTGGGCAGCGTCAGACCTGCCAGCTGAGAAGCAAATGCCTCCACATGAATACTGTAAGAAACCTGGCTAAACGGGAAACATGAGGAATACAAGCAGCACCGAGCTCACTCCTAGGGTACAAAGGGCAGCACATGGAGAAGGGCTGCACTAAGCCCACATCTGCCTACGTGACTTCTCCATGTTTAAAAGAAGCCAGCTCACCTGGCTCTGGTCATGAGGCCTGGAAGACGACAACTCCAAGGTGGAAAAGCAAAGACAATGACACCAGACTCCAAGGACACTTGTAGCAGATGGTTTAGCCAGGACTCAGCCTGCCCTGAGAAAGGGCTGGACTAGACATGGCTTCCAGAGAGCTCCGCTAGTCCAGCTCCTCTATGATTCCCTCATGCAGCGTGACCTGCCTGGCTTGACGGAGTCTGGCCTCTCCCACCTTAGGGCTGGGAGAAAGGAGAGCTTGTCACAATACCAGGTTCCTGTCACAAGAACAGCAGTCGCCATGGACAGACCAGGACTGCTGTTCTTACAAGCAGGGATGACACTCCTTGCAGACAGTGAGGGGGAACCAAACGGACAGAGCTGTCCAGGAGTCTCTGCACAACACCAGTTGCCTCCGCTTAAAGTTACCTCCTCTTTAAATAGCACTGATTCCTCCTTTGTGGGACCTAGGAAGGGCAGCCATAGCACCTCCTCTTCCCCTGTATTTACCACCCCCAGTCACACCAACCAGTAACCACCCTCTCTGCAGCCCTTTCCTCAATACAAGGCAGGGGTCAGGGGGCAGAAATAAAGTTCTGCAGATGCTTGAAATACTTGCTCTGTTTGCATCGCGGCCGCAGTTCCACGCTGCTCCTCTGATGAGCTCCCACGTCAGTGAACAGAAGGACCAGCCTAGACAAAGGAGCTAGCCTGTTTTGCTGACATGTATGTAGTCAGTTTATCAGAGGAAGAATAAGACTCACGCAACCGGGAGGGAAGGGAAGGGGTCTGGGGCAATGCCATGTACCAGCAAGGACCAATCCATATACAGCACCCCCAGATTTCTGCAGCAGCTCATCCTCCTACAGGAGCCAAACTCAGAGCTAGGGAGCAGCAGACTGGCCTTACTTTGAGACTATCACTGGATCACCAACACATCGCCCCTCACAAGGGCCCAGCTTGCCTTTCTAAGGGCTTTTGAGATAGGGGGAGGAGATCCATTTTTTGCAGACAGACAAAACAACACTGAGAAATTAAACACTTCTCCATGGTCATTCAGGAAGTGGATGGCTTGGAGATCTAGACCCAGGTCCCAAAGTCCCCACCCTGCTGCCTCAGCTCATCCATTAAAGATGGGGAATGAGCTTCACCCACCACTGCAAAGCACCTGTAGCCCTCTGAAACCAAAAGTTGCAGAGAAGGGTAATGTCTATACCCCTGGAAGGATGGGCAGCGTATTTCCCAGTCAGTCCTACTGTAACACAATGCCAGTTTGCTTGAAAGAGGAAAGGCAACTTACACTGTCCCAGCTAACAGAAACACCTCTAGCAAAGGGTGAGCTGAGAACCAAAACACAAGTGTGGTGTTGCAAACTCCTTTAGACCGGAGCACTTTAAAAAGATGCCAACGTTACCTCATCCTCACTCTCCACCTTGGGATTGCTGGCGGTCCGTTTCAAGTTGCTGCTCAGGCTGACGCTAACCGTGGCGTCCGACTTGGAGCGCTGGTGAGTCCTTTTGGAAGGTGAGAGCCCTGTGTCAGGAGCTGGGCTCAGCGAGGGTAGCTCCCTTTTCTTGTGAGCTGGCTTCAGCTCATCGGAGAGGATGAGCTTGCGCAGCTTGGACCCACGGGAGTGTCGCTGAGTGGAGATGTGCATGTCTGAGGAATACGCGCCCAGCAGCAGTGCGCACTGCAGGGAGAAGTTGATGCTTTGCCGGCAACGGTGCACGATGTAGGGCTTGATGGCATCCCCAACGTCCTCATCCATGTGGATGTACATATTGAGCAGCTGGGGCAGGTAGAAATCTACGTCCTCATTCCTGAAGCAGAACAACCTGTTCCCAATGTATGCTTGTACCCCAGGCTCTTTTGAGTTGTACAAGTATGAGATAGCCATGGAGATATCAAAGAGTTTGGACTCAAAGAGCCGGAGCAGCCAAGATTGCTTAGCAGAGTTGTTCTTCTGCCGCCTTCGGGCGCTCTTCACCGTGTTGGCCACAGTCTCATCCTCCTCCTGGATCTTGGAGGGTGTGCCTGGTGGGTCATCCAAACACTTGATTTCACAGCCTTGTCCCAGGTCTCCATTGGCCAGCTCCACACGGCTCCGCAGAGCAGCCTCCGCTTCACTGCGCCTGCTCTGTTTTACCAAGCAGTCCGGAGAGATGCCATGCATCAGCTTGACTTTCTCTAGGACTTCCTCGCAGGCTTTCTTCGCCACCTCGGGGTCAATGACAGCCAGCTCCCCCACGCCTTCTGTGATGACACTGAGAGAGGTCCCGCCATTCCCCTGGGATGCTGGGCTGGAGGACTTGTCCAAGGGTCTCCCAGGGGCTGGGTCTAGGATCGCGTCACCCATAGCAGTGGCAGGTTTGTGCACTTCAAAGCTGAAACGAGCAATGAGAAAAGTCAGCAGTGACAGTTCTGGGAAGGGGAGAGCCTCTGGCTACCTACGCTGAGCAGCCTGCAAGAGGCTGACAGGATCTGAAGGGGACTGGGAAGAATTTAGAGGCGACGCTATTTGATATGAACATGAGCAGCATCTGATCACTACAGAGAGCCCCCATACTAGAGAAGCAAGGCTGGAAGGGACCTCCAGAGGTCATTAGTCCAACCCCCATAGCAGTGCACCTCAACCAGTACAGATGATCCCTACTATATATACAGCTTGCACTCCTGTAGGTTATCCCAGGGGAAGGCACGCTTGGATTTTTAACTGTTTCTTCGTGTCCTTCCACCCACCCTTGAACGTGAGTCGTAAACATTTACCAACCCCAGCACCCAGATTCCACTCACCCACTGTTACCATGACAATAACAAAAAATTGAGCAAACAAAAGAGAAATAACCAGGCTGCTTTACTCAGCCTCCTGCTACAGGCATTTTGCAAGATTATATAGCCATTAATGGGATTAGAGCCTTCAAGGCCCAGGTGGGTGTATCCAGAAAGCTGTGTTCAGGGCTAGCACAGAACAGAAGCGGAGCAAGGTGGGATTTATCATTTAAATTTCCCTTTCTGACTGGGACTCATGATAAATACCTAGCACTTTCAGCTCCAAGTCTTCCAACACCAATGGGAAAGCATTAGCCCTTGTTCTAGATTGGGAAATCGAGGCAGGGAGAGGCCAGATGAATCACTCAAGAGCAAAGCAAGACACTCATACAGAGCAGGGACAAGGATTCTTGCTCCCAAGCCCCAAGTCTAACCCCAGGCCAAACTCCTCCTCCTCCACCCCGTGCTCTAGCTAGCAGAGATATTAAAACCAAGATTAAGCAGCAGTTCAGATGTTTGCATTAGTGCTGCTTTTTCAAATTGAAAATAGCTCCAGAGTTGCAAAAGCTTCCTGGTTTTGTCAACTCAGTTTTACAAACTTCTCATCACAGCCAGCCAAAAAATAATAAAAGGAAGGAGCCCAGTGCCAACTGGAATTGCCCTTTTCCAAGAGGGACACAATCTCTCCAGCATGTTGCTGCTATGGGCTCTGACCACTCTCCTTTGCTGCATGTGCTATGCAACAAGCCAGCTCACAAATCGCTGGAAGGCTGTGCCACCCTTCTCCGAAATGCCTGCAAGTTTCATCAGGCCTGCTGTTCGCCCCACTTTCAAGCCCAGCGCAGCGGAAAAAATGACTTTCTTTGAAAAAAGTTCACTGAGCAATTTTCTCTGCCCGCCTGTTCCCAGTTTGACCCCAGATCTGTATTTACAGCTGGCAAACTCCATGCTGGCAGGTCACAGGTCCTGGAAGAAAATGCTTCCCCACTAATTTAATGATTTGCTTCCTATCTATTTTTAAGAGCAAATACCAAGTGATCTATGCCATGAACTACTCAAGGAGAAGCAGCCACATGGTTATTTCCACACCCTTCCAGAAACAAACCGCTGCTCCTGTCGATTCAGAAGAGAATCCAGAAACAAAGACCCAGGGGATCTTTCAGAAGTATTACAACTGCTCAGCCAAAGCCAAACAACTAGGGACTAAAGGACTGGTCCAGCAGCCTAGGTGCAGCTCTGCTTCCCAGTCTATGACAGAGCCACTGGTGTTGGAAGGGAGCCCTGACTACATGCACTTCATCTATAAAATGGGGATATTTCCCCACATTCCAAGGGAGATCAAAATGATCTTCCATTACAAATAACGTCTCCATTGCCAGAGTACTTGGGGTTGCACCATCTTTATAAAGTTCCCCTTACAATACCCCTGCCAAGGAAAAGAGGACTTTTACTCCGATTTTACAGAACAGAGGCAAAAAGAAACTCCAGGCAAATCTACACTGCCCAAAACGACTCTGTGTGGCCATGGAAGCAGTGTCCCTCCCCAGGCTAAAATAATCTGCTTTTCACAGCTACAGAGATGTACCCACAGTCACAGGGACTGTTTTCCAAGTCCTAAGCCAGCGTCTTGACACTGAGTCACCCTGCCTCCCTTTTGGGAGGCGAGAGCAATTACAATTCACACCTCGCCATCTTCGGCCAACAGAACAATTGAAAAGGAACAAATTTATCTGGTGGAAAAACCAGTGGCAAAAACCAAACAAAAATGGCGATGTCTGAAGCATCTCCGCCATGGTGTTTTTATGACCTGAAGGCTTACGCTTCTGTTTAAAAAGGGAAGATTTAAAAACATCTTTCATTATAGCCTCTGGATAAAAAGGCCTGACCGAATTCAGCGAGGTTCTCTCAAACCCCTTTGCCACATGAAGCTCTGTAAACTACATCTTTCCTCTCGTCTGGACAGCAATAATATACAGCAGTTCCCTTTGTGCGTGCCATTTCCTTTGGGCTGTATCCCGCATGCTTTGAATACTTGTGGTAATTAGATTCTAAAAACCCTGAAAATGCAAGGAAGTCATTTTTCCCCCTTCTTAGCAAGCCCTGTCCTGCCCCATACTACGCCACCTCCAGGATGCTGACAAGAGCTCTGCCTGCAAAGCAGATCCCAGCCAAGCATGCTGCTATTTGAGGGGGACTGGGGGCAAAAAGCAGGCATTTGTAAGTTCAGAGAGCAACTGCAAGGGTTTTCAGCTTGGAAAAAACAAGCCTGGAATCCCCAGAATGCTGAACAGAAGACAACGGCAAGGACAAGCACAGGCTAATAAAAATCAGCTGTGGCACTTTTTTTTTTTTTTTTAAGCATCCAGCCCCAAATCAGCAGCTACATACTGGGTTTAAAAGCACCTTTCAGCTCAAGTGACCCTGTCACCCCTCACCAGTGTAACAAATCTCTCAGTTCAGCTGCAGAGGCTCTCACAGGCCCAGGCTGGCTGTTCCATCAGATTCAGAAATGCTTTTCACAGCTGTATAAGGAAAAAAAATCCTGGAGGGGTTCAATCCAACTGCCTTCCCCCCACTCCCCACACACTTAATTGTAACTTAAATACATGATAGCAAGGAAGGAAACACACCCCTGTGGTTAAGTTGCCAGACTTGAACTCAGCCCCCCGCCACATATTCTCTGGTCCACTCTGCCACAGGTTTTTTCAGAGTGACCCTGGACCGAGCATTTTACCCCTCCATGCTTCAGTTTCCCAACACAAGATGGGGATAATACATCCAGTGTCTGCCCCCTTTATCTTGCTCTCTTACAGCAAGGACATTTGGTGCCTGGGAACAAGCCTCTATCCAACCTGGGTAGTGTCATAAAAATAAGGACCAATACCGAGTACAGCTAAGGTGCTCTTCCACACTGGCTTTGCATCTCATGAGCCACAAGTGAGGCTGGAAAGGGAATCAATAAGACAGGGTTGTATTACAACTCTCTTGAGTCTGCTTGGGAAGATCCCGGGTGAAATACTGCCCTCTTAAACCCCTTACACATTCTGTGACTTAGGATGCATCACCCAGACCCCATCAGGGCAAACAGGGCTTCCAGCACTAGTCATCTCAGCCCCTGCAATCTAGAGATTTCCCAAGGGCTGGGAAACCTCTCCAGATTCCTGGCCCACCACCAGACCCCCCGCCTTTGGGGAAGCAATGCCTGTTTGGGAATAACGTGGCAAGGGAGAGACAGACAAGACCCATAACTGCTCAGGGGACACCAGACCATAACAAGCCAGCTCCACCCTGCAGACCAACCCTCCAGCACTGTAGTTTGTGTCCCAGGCCTTCTATCTTCTTTTGCTTTTCCACAGTTCTAGCCTCCAGCCACCTCTTGAATCACCCTGCCAGCCCCCAAAACAACACACTTACACCTGGTCTGATCACAGATATATCTGCAGCAGGGCAGCCAAGAAGCTGTCCTGTCTCCTTCAATCAACGCTCCACAAGGGCCCAGCTAGGGAATCCATTCCCTGCTGCCGCCTCCTCTCTGCATTTTTCTGTGGTTCACATCATCATTTGTTAAGCACATTACGATGCACTATTTACCTCTGCTTGCAGCTGAGATCTCAGCACATCTCCCCGCTTTCTAAATCACTGTGCTCAATAAGATAAAAAACTCATCAGCTCAACACAATGAAGCAATAGCGTCTGGAAAACAGGCTGGGCTGAATTCATGCAACTCCTCCACCCATGGTGATGACGGGGCCAAGTTTCTCCCTGGTGAAGCTTTGCTTGAAGTCAGCAGCCAAATGCAACATAAAAGGGAAGTCCAGCTCTCAAGCATGAGATGGCCAAGTTACTGATTCAATGAAAGTGTTCAGGTCTCTCTCCAGAGGTGACAACAGCAGAGGGAGGTGCACTGGTTGAAGACTGTGGCATTTAAAAGAGAGTGGCCTGCTCCTGCCTGCCTAGAATAAAGAACGAGAGCCCTGAAGCAGCAAGACAGGCGAGCCAGCAGGAGCCCAGGAGGGAAGAGTCCCCGAGACATCTGGTCCCCATTACACTGCATTAGTTTTTGTTTTGCTCAGCATTTATGGTTCACTACTTCTCACTCCAGCTAGAGAAAGACCACACTGATCAAGACTGGATGGCGGAGGAAATCTATCAAAGCAATTTCAAGCCGGGTAGCGGAAGGCTCCTTCGGCAGCTCTACCCTTGCTACATCAACCCTGAACTGGCACCTCACTTTTCAGGGTGCTCTGTAATGCTTTGCAAACATGACAGTTTGTCATCCCGAGACGTATCACTTTTACTGTATTTCATGGCATACAAGATGCATCTGTGTCTAAAACACACCACCCCAAAATAGGAAAAAGCATGGGGGGTGGGGGTTAACAGAAGCTGACCACAATTCAATTACTCCTTGTTATGTAGCTTTGATGTACAAGATGTACTTTCATTCTTGGTTTCCCCTTTCAGGGAAGAAGAAACACATTATGTACTGGGAAGGGCAGTCCTTTTTTTAAATAAAGACTGGTAAACTGAGGCATAGAGAAGGGGCAGCAGCCTGCCAGCAATCACACAGCGTTCTGCCACAGTGCGCGTGCAGGCCACATTTAAAACAGTTATCAGAAGAGAGACCACCCCTTCAAGCAGGAGAAAGGAAAACAATTCCAGTGTGAAATCCCTTTAACAAGAGATTCTCCTCTTCGCTAAGGCAGATAGATTACCAGCTATTTTCACACCTGGCTGCACCAGATGAAGACTGAACACGCTCAGGACAGCTTATTGCATTTAAGCACAAACTCCAGACAGACCCTGGGGATGGGCCAGCCCGGCAGGTTGCCCCTGCTCTGCAATGAGACCTTTCTTGAACCGCTTTTTCACACAAACTGGAATGCCCACCCCCATACTTAGCAGAGGGAGAGGATAATGAAAAAGGCAGAGTGCGGCAGCTATTTGAGGCAGGGCGGGAGAGCTGAGAGGAACTGGTCTGCACAGCTGGAGACACAGAGGGTAGTACCAGGCCTGGCAGTGTGAATGGGCAGGGGGACTGGTACTAGAGCTTTAACCCTGCTTCAGACCCACAGCCAGAAAGGTCCCTAGTGCATGCTCAACTCTCTGGCAGCGGCCCCTAAGTCCTCACACTCACTTCGATGTCTGGCCAGAACCAGGATCTTCATGCTACAGTGCCAGGGGGGCAAAATGAGACAAGGGGCCCCAGAACCCAGAGCCGGCTGGACTGTTAAACCTTTTTATTTACACTCTCCAGCTCTTCCATCTGGCAAAGAGTGGCAGTCAGCAGGAGAGGCAACAATGGGCTCAGCCAAGTGGCTCATCCAGCAACAGAACCCAGAAGTCCTGCTCTAAGCACAGGAGTGCTCAGGACTCCTTAAGCTACGGATAATCACCCTTTGGAGACTCCAACCATATCAAGGTCATTAGCAGCATTTGGGCCAACCAATATACAGATGCTCCCTCCCCCTGTAACACTAATCCAGATCTTCACCACCTCTAAATCCGTACGCTTAGACCTGGCCATACCAGGCCATACACAGCATTCCCAAAGCAGCAGGCATGCAGAGATTTCACTTGATGCTCTCGCATAAGAGTCAGAGCAGCAGCTAGAGGAACCAGGTGCAGGTGGCTCCATCCCACCCAGACTTGACCCCAAGCTTAGACAATCCTTTCAGCCCCAGCCCAGTGCCTGGCCACATGAGCAATGTGGTTATAGTGCAACATGCAGCTTCCAGGGCAGGCCTGGATTTCAAATATCTGGTCATGTGGGCTGAAGTCCCTGCTACCATTCAGCCTCAGAAAAATATTCCAATGCCAAACATCTGACATCCCTTCATGGTTTCCCAAGGCTCCATTTCAGATGGGGGTCGATTTAGCCATCTCTCTGCTATTTAACTAGTAACAAGTCAGACCCTTGTGCCATCAGGACAAGAGGGCAGCCCTAGATTGTGAAGAAGGCACAAACAACAAGGCAGGAGAAGCTAGAAGCCAGCCATTGTAAAATGGATTTCAACAACCTCGCTCTGTAAGCACGATAGAGCACAGAGGAGAGGAGCAGCAAGATTCTCACACAAAGGACTTTGCATTCAGTCTTTGCACTAATACTTTGCACCTTCCAGAGACCAAAGCACCTTGCTACCTAGGTGTTTAGCCTTCCAGTTGCACAATGAAGAGGACACTGAGGCACACCACAACTGACCAGATCACACAAACAGCAGCAGGAACCTCTAGCTGCCTCACTGCCCCCACTCTTTCCCTCTCCAAAAAGCATAAGACAGGACTGAAAAAAAACAAATCACGTGTTTTTGAAAACAAGCTGCTGATTTACTTTTCCAGCACTAAAAGGCTTGAGGCCCAGGCTCTGGAAGCACAAAGCTGTCTCAGCTCTCACTGACCAACAGGAGCTCAAGGCATTCAGGAAGGAGGTCTTCACAGCCCAGACTACGCAGCATTTGGAAACAAGTCAGACCAAATCTGGAGGCAGTCGCAGCACACACAGTACATGCTTCTTCAGCTTAACTGCAGCAGAAACTCAGGCAACCTGGTACTGGCAGCGATGCTTCAGAACAACCGGCCCTTCTCTACACCTCTCATTTCCAAGCCCTTTCTGACCAAATCATTACTAGCCTCCTTTAACAGGGATAAACCAAGGTCCCATGGCAAACAGGTGAACGGCATAATTTGGTTTTGCACGCTCTAATCCAGTAACCCCAATCAGTAGGTTCAAATGCTTTGGAAGATAAGACCTTGAAGTGAGCAGATAGGGGACAGCTGGTCCCCAGGGAGTCTCTTGGCTCCCACAAGTCATAAGATACTCTTTTACTCAAGGCCCCTGAAGCTCACATTTCTAAATACACAATTTAATACCTAAACTCCATTTCAAAACTTATCTAAATCCACCCCTACCATGCAGCCGGTGCAATAAAAGACAGCACCCACAAAGACCCCTGCCCCTCACACATTTCCTGGATCATCACAGCTACAACATCAGTCCAACACTGGTATTTTGAGATCTACCAGCCAGAGGCACAGTCTGAAGCATCTAAACCAAGAGGTCAGGTGCAGCTGACCCTCGGCTGCACAGAGGTCCAAACTCAGCTGGGACACAAGGGGCACCGTTTGGACTGCCACAGCTACCATCACCCAGAGGAGGCTGCAGACTTGAACCCCAACTCTGCTGAGCACTTACTGAACCCCAGGCAACTCTGTGCAGCACTGACCGCTGGCCTCACACATCGAGCACAGCCACTGCTCTTAAATCCTTGGGTGTCTCTTTCAGGTAACAGCAAAAGGCAAGAGGGACAAGCCAGCCCAAGGAGGGTGTTGGGATGGGCCCTAGTTTCCCTTGAGCCCTAAACAAATGCAATAGAAAGAGGATGATGGCCAGTGAGGCAAAAGGGGGCTGCATCCTGTTCCCAAGAAGCTGCTCTGCCCCCGCATCCAGCAACCTGCAGCAGACACTACTGAGTACACAGCGAGAGGGGCCCTGGGCCAGGATGGCTCCAAGTCCCAGCCCCACCTGTGCTCCTTCTGCAGTTCCTTATAGCATAGTCCAAACCCAGCCCAAAGCTGCTTGGACAAAGCTGGAGGCACGGACAGGATAGGTCTGTGCTCTAGGGCATTACCTGAGGCGCTCTCCCCCGACAGGGCCGCTGCTTCCTCTGCGTGCGCTGCCCCGTGAGGCCGGATGAGCCGCTCATCTTCGTACTGTGTCGGGGACGGTCCCCACGGGCTGGCAGAGAGAAGGCAGCGAAGGGCCGTGAAGGTCCACTGACATCAGGAGACCCCCCAGCCCACCCAGGGGACACACTCCCCTCACATGCACACACCCCCCAGAGCCCCATACACACACACACACCCTACTCTCTCATTGCAACAGGCAGGTTCCCCCACCCACACACATGCACCTGCATGCACCCCCACACACACACGCCCCCTAACACCCACAGGCACCCACACACCCTTACAACCCCATCTCCCACAGGCACGCACACACCCTTGCAACCCCATCCCCCACAGGCGCGCACACACACGCTCCTCCACAAAACACAAATGCACTTCCCCTCACACCCACAACACCCACGTGGGCACGCACACCCCTTGCATCCCCTCACACTCACGTATGCGCCCCCCCCCACAATGACACTCCCCCCACATCTATGTGCGTACCTCCCCCCACGTCCGCTTCCCCTAGCGCCACAAGCTCACACACGCCCATGCCCCCCTAACACACGCACAGCGCACCCTGACACACCCCACACATAAAGCACCCACACACGCGCGCGCGCACATGCACACTCACCTGCAAGCCCCGCCGTCGCGCTGGGTCCCGCAGGCCCGGGGTGGCCGCGCGTCGCCTGAGGGTCCTTCGAGCGC